>NW_028123333.1:0-316426 GCF_965194805.1 Balaenoptera borealis
CCAG
This sequence comes from Balaenoptera borealis, assembly GCF_965194805.1. NCBI lineage: Eukaryota > Metazoa > Chordata > Mammalia > Artiodactyla > Balaenopteridae > Balaenoptera > Balaenoptera borealis. The sequence continues at coordinate 5 of NW_028123333.1, forward strand.
CACAAGCATATTGGTCATTGGTCAAAGACTTTACCCACAAGTTTAACATGTTTGCTCCCATCTAGCCTCCGAAGCCGAGTTTACCTAGCTAGGAATCTCACTTCAGGAAAGGTACTCAGGCTGCTGGTGACTGCACGTTGTTTCACCAGGCAGCCCAAATCGAGTACACCCACTTGCATTTTCCAGGGGGCAGAGCAAATGGTGTCAACTTACAGGCCTCCAGCCTGGGAGGGGCAACGTACACTTTGTGAATGGGAAAGAAGCCCATGCCTTCAGTGTGAAAGGCCGCTAGGCCTCTTTGCTTTGGCAGCCCAGGGATAGCGTCAGCTCTGAAATGCTTCCAAAGGAGCAGAGTCAGAGAACCTTGGAACCACAGAGCAGGTGCAGCCCAGAACACGGACTACTCTTGGCCTGAGAACACCCACTGCCCAGCGCCTCTTTGGGGTACACACGTGTAGAGGGAGGGTGTTGAATTCTGCTGCGTCATAACTTCTCCGGGCCACGTAGTGTGAGGGCAAGGAGAGTGGCCCTCCACCTCATCCCAGTTTCATGTGTCAGTTGTCTAAGGCAAACTCCCTGCTTGAATCCCTCCGTGGGCTACGTAACCTCCAGAGAAAGGTGGATGATTGGGACCCAGGGCTGGTATCTAGGTTAATGTTCTGTGCATCAACTTCGCAGCTGTTCTCTCTAAGCGGGTCCCAAAGGCTTTCTGGAAGAGTTTCCTTAGAGGGTCAGAAACAGGAAATTAACCGACAGGCCCACGGGGACGCCAGTTCTCTCCAGCAACAACGCTACCAGCCTCAGACACTTGGGTTCTCTTTGGTAAATGGAAGAACACTATGCTCGGAAGCTTCTTCCATCCAGTTTGAGAGTCGCGCTTCCACTGCATCTTGGGATACCAAGTGTTGCCATGCCGTCACAATTTCCAATTCTTAGGCCTATGACGGCAGAGTGTCTGGCAGTTCTGAAAGAGAACTTAGGGATGCAGGCGTTTTGGCTCCTTCCACCGAGAAACCAGCTCCTCCAGCTCCTCTGTCGTTAGCTATTTCATGTTAGAATATCTCTAGGGGCCCTCTTTTCCTCCTCCACGAGGTAAGACACAAACGGAATTGCCCTAAAGGGAAGAAGCCTTCTGAGTCCGGCAGAGAGGCAGCCTCTCCCACTCAGCATTCCCCCAACGCTGAGCCCCGGGTATGGGACAGAGAGAGGGAGAAAGGCAGCCGTAACCCCGAGCTCTTCCACAATGTAGTATAGGCCTCACCCTCAAGCTCACGTCAATTTCACAGAGAAAACACCAGGCCTCGGTGTGCTTTCCTGTGGCAAGGAAACTTTGCTTTCATTCCTTAGGTGGCACGTTGGCTCAGGACTGCCCTACCCGAAGGACTCACGGTGTGCAGCCCTACTGGTTGAGATCAGCCCCTCTGGCTCTTTCTCGGATGACACCAACTGGAAAAGAGCCGTTCATATGCTGGGGACCCAGGGAGCTTTCCCTAGTCTACACCAGAACAGCACTCTGAGGGAGAGGAGCTGCTGACGTTTGGTAGCAAAATCTCCTATTCTGAAGAGAAACATTTCGCTGTGAGCGGGTTCCATCAGCCTTGCCATCTTTTCTCAGCTGGCTAGGATGGAGGGCAGGCAGTCAGTTGGCAGACTCACCTGAGGCCCTGCTTGCCAGACTGTGACACAGACCTCCCGCCTGCTTCAGCCCAAAGGGACGGCTTATGGTAAGGTAAAAACCCTGTGTTGGAAAGTTCCTGCCTAACCCTCGCACCAGCACAAGCATATTGGTCATTGGTCAAAGACTTTACCCACAAGTTTAACATGTTTGCTCCCATCTAGCCTCCGAAGCCGAGTTTACCTAGCTAGGAATCTCACTTCAGGAAAGGTACTCAGGCTGCTGGTGACTGCACGTTGTTTCACCAGGCAGCCCAAATCGAGTACACCCACTTGCATTTTCCAGGGGGCAGAGCAAATGGTGTCAACTTACAGGCCTCCAGCCTGGGAGGGGCAACGTACACTTTGTGAATGGGAAAGAAGCCCATGCCTTCAGTGTGAAAGGCCGCTAGGCCTCTTTGCTTTGGCAGCCCAGGGATAGCGTCAGCTCTGAAATGCTTCCAAAGGAGCAGAGTCAGAGAACCTTGGAACCACAGAGCAGGTGCAGCCCAGAACACGGACTACTCTTGGCCTGAGAACACCCACTGCCCAGCGCCTCTTTGGGGTACACACGTGTAGAGGGAGGGTGTTGAATTCTGCTGCGTCATAACTTCTCCGGGCCACGTAGTGTGAGGGCAAGGAGAGTGGCCCTCCACCTCATCCCAGTTTCATGTGTCAGTTGTCTAAGGCAAACTCCCTGCTTGAATCCCTCCGTGGGCTACGTAACCTCCAGAGAAAGGTGGATGATTGGGACCCAGGGCTGGTATCTAGGTTAATGTTCTGTGCATCAACTTCGCAGCTGTTCTCTCTAAGCGGGTCCCAAAGGCTTTCTGGAAGAGTTTCCTTAGAGGGTCAGAAACAGGAAATTAACCGACAGGCCCACGGGGACGCCAGTTCTCTCCAGCAACAACGCTACCAGCCTCAGACACTTGGGTTCTCTTTGGTAAATGGAAGAACACTATGCTCGGAAGCTTCTTCCATCCAGTTTGAGAGTCGCGCTTCCACTGCATCTTGGGATACCAAGTGTTGCCATGCCGTCACAATTTCCAATTCTTAGGCCTATGACGGCAGAGTGTCTGGCAGTTCTGAAAGAGAACTTAGGGATGCAGGCGTTTTGGCTCCTTCCACCGAGAAACCAGCTCCTCCAGCTCCTCTGTCGTTAGCTATTTCATGTTAGAATATCTCTAGGGGCCCTCTTTTCCTCCTCCACGAGGTAAGACACAAACGGAATTGCCCTAAAGGGAAGAAGCCTTCTGAGTCCGGCAGAGAGGCAGCCTCTCCCACTCAGCATTCCCCCAACGCTGAGCCCCGGGTATGGGACAGAGAGAGGGAGAAAGGCAGCCGTAACCCCGAGCTCTTCCACAATGTAGTATAGGCCTCACCCTCAAGCTCACGTCAATTTCACAGAGAAAACACCAGGCCTCGGTGTGCTTTCCTGTGGCAAGGAAACTTTGCTTTCATTCCTTAGGTGGCACGTTGGCTCAGGACTGCCCTACCCGAAGGACTCACGGTGTGCAGCCCTACTGGTTGAGATCAGCCCCTCTGGCTCTTTCTCGGATGACACCAACTGGAAAAGAGCCGTTCATATGCTGGGGACCCAGGGAGCTTTCCCTAGTCTACACCAGAACAGCACTCTGAGGGAGAGGAGCTGCTGACGTTTGGTAGCAAAATCTCCTATTCTGAAGAGAAACATTTCGCTGTGAGCGGGTTCCATCAGCCTTGCCATCTTTTCTCAGCTGGCTAGGATGGAGGGCAGGCAGTCAGTTGGCAGACTCACCTGAGGCCCTGCTTGCCAGACTGTGACACAGACCTCCCGCCTGCTTCAGCCCAAAGGGACGGCTTATGGTAAGGTAAAAACCCTGTGTTGGAAAGTTCCTGCCTAACCCTCGCACCAGCACAAGCATATTGGTCATTGGTCAAAGACTTTCCCCACAAGTTTAACATGTTTGCTCCCATCTAGCCTCCGAAGCCGAGTTTACCTAGCTAGGAATCTCACTTCAGGAAAGGTACTCAGGCTGCTGGTGACTGCACGTTGTTTCACCAGGCAGCCCAAATCGAGTACACCCACTTGCATTTTCCAGGGGGCAGAGCAAATGGTGTCAACTTACAGGCCTCCAGCCTGGGAGGGGCAACGTACACTTTGTGAATGGGAAAGAAGCCCATGCCTTCAGTGTGAAAGGCCGCTAGGCCTCTTTGCTTTGGCAGCCCAGGGATAGCGTCAGCTGTGAAATGCTTCCAAAGGAGCAGAGTCAGAGAACCTTGGAACCACAGAGCAGGTGCAGCCCAGAACACGGACTACTCTTGGCCTGAGAACACCCACTGCCCAGCGCCTCTTTGGGGTACACACGTGTAGAGGGAGGGTGTTGAATTCTGCTGCGTCATAACTTCTCCGGGCCACGTAGTGTGAGGGCAAGGAGAGTGGCCCTCCACCTCATCCCAGTTTCATGTGTCAGTTGTCTAAGGCAAACTCCCTGCTTGAATCCCTCCGTGGGCTACGTAACCTCCAGAGAAAGGTGGATGATTGGGACCCAGGGCTGGTATCTAGGTTAATGTTCTGTGCATCAACTTCGCAGCTGTTCTCTCTAAGCGGGTCCCAAAGGCTTTCTGGAAGAGTTTCCTTAGAGGGTCAGAAACAGGAAATTAACCGACAGGCCCACGGGGACGCCAGTTCTCTCCAGCAACAACGCTACCAGCCTCAGACACTTGGGTTCTCTTTGGTAAATGGAAGAACACTATGCTTGGAAGCTTCTTCCATCCAGTTTGAGAGTCGCACTTCCACTGCATCTTGGGATACCAAGTGTTGCCATGCCGTCACAATTTCCAATTCTTAGGCCTATGACGGCAGAGTGTCTGGCAGTTCTGAAAGAGAACTTAGGGATGCAGGCGTTTTGGCTCCTTCCACCGAGAAACCAGCTCCTCCAGCTCCTCTGTCGTTAGCTATTTCATGTTAGAATATCTCTAGGGGCCCTCTTTTCCTCCTCCACGAGGTAAGACACAAACGGAATTGCCCTAAAGGGAAGAAGCCTTCTGAGTCCGGCAGAGAGGCAGCCTCTCCCACTCAGCATTCCCCCAACGCTGAGCCCCGGGTATGGGACAGAGAGAGGGAGAAAGGCAGCCGTAACCCCGAGCTCTTCCACAATGTAGTATAGGCCTCACCCTCAAGCTCACGTCAATTTCATAGAGAAAACACCAGGCCTCGGTGTGCTTTCCTGTGGCAAGGAAACTTTGCTTTCATTCCTTAGGTGGCACGTTGGCTCAGGACTGCCCTACCCGAAGGACTCACGGTGTGCAGCCCTACTGGTTGAGATCAGCCCCTCTGGCTCTTTCTCGGATGACACCAACTGGGCAAAGAGCCGTTCATATGCTGGGGACCCAGGGAGCTTTCCCTAGTCTACACCAGAACAGCACTCTGAGGGAGAGGAGCTGCTGACGTTTGGTAGCAAAATCTCCTATTCTGAAGAGAAACATTTCGCTGTGAGCGGGTTCCATCAGCCTTGCCATCTTTTCTCAGCTGGCTAGGATGGAGGGCAGGCAGTCAGTTGGCAGACTCACCTGAGGCCCTGCTTGCCAGACTGTCACACAGACCTCCCGCCTGCTTCAGCCCAAAGGGACGGCTTATGGTAAGGTACAAACCCTGTGTTGGAAAGTTCCTGCCTAACCCTCGCACCAGCACAAGCATATTGGTCATTGGTCAAAGACTCTCCCCACAAGTTTAACATGTTTGCTCCCATCTAGCCTCCGAAGCCGAGTTTACCTAGCTAGGAATCTCACTTCAGGAAAGGTACTCAGGCTGCTGGTGACTGCACGTTGTTTCACCAGGCAGCCCAAATCGAGTACACCCACTTGCATTTTCCAGGGGGCAGAGCAAATGGTGTCAACTTACAGGCCTCCAGCCTGGGAGGGGCAACGTACACTTTGTGAATGGGAAAGAAGCCCATGCCTTCAGTGTGAAAGGCCGCTAGGCCTCTTTGCTTTGGCAGCCCAGGGATAGCGTCAGCTGTGAAATGCTTCCAAAGGAGCAGAGTCAGAGAACCTTGGAACCACAGAGCAGGTGCAGCCCAGAACACGGACTGCTCTTGGCCTGAGAACACCCACTGCCCAGCGCCTCTTTGGGGTACACACGTGTAGAGGGAGGGTGTTGAATTCTGCTGCGTCATAACTTCTCCGGGCCACGTAGTGTGAGGGCAAGGAGAGTGGCCCTCCACCTCATCCCAGTTTCATGTGTCAGTTGTCTAAGGCAAACTCCCTGCTTGAATCCCTCCGTGGGCTACGTAGCCTCCAGAGAAAGGTGGATGATTGGGACCCAGGGCTGGTATCTAGGTTAATGTTCTGTGCATCAACTTCGCAGCTGTTCTCTCTAAGCGGGTCCCAAAGGCTTTCTGGAAGAGTTTCCTTAGAGGGTCAGAAACAGGAAATTAACCGACAGGCCCACGGGGACGCCAGTTCTCTCCAGCAACAACGCTACCAGCCTCAGACACTTGGGTTCTCTTTGGTAAATGGAAGAACACTATGCTTGGAAGCTTCTTCCATCCAGTTTGAGAGTCGCACTTCCACTGCATCTTGGGATACCAAGTGTTGCCATGCCGTCACAATTTCCAATTCTTAGGCCTATGACGGCAGAGTGTCTGGCAGTTCTGAAAGAGAACTTAGGGATGCAGGCGTTTTGGCTCCTTCCACCGAGAAACCAGCTCCTCCAGCTCCTCTGTCGTTAGCTATTTCATGTTAGAATATCTCTAGGGGCCCTCTTTTCCTCCTCCACGAGGTAAGACACAAACGGAATTGCCCTAAAGGGAAGAAGCCTTCTGAGTCCGGCAGAGAGGCAGCCTCTCCCACTCAGCATTCCCCCAACGCTGAGCCCCGGGTATGGGACAGAGAGAGGGAGAAAGGCAGCCGTAACCCCGAGCTCTTCCACAATGTAGTATAGGCCTCACCCTCAAGCTCACGTCAATTTCACAGAGAAAACACCAGGCCTCGGTGTGCTTTCCTGTGGCAAGGAAACTTTGCTTTCATTCCTTAGGTGGCACGTTGGCTCAGGACTGCCCTACCCGAAGGACTCACGGTGTGCAGCCCTACTGGTTGAGATCAGCCCCTCTGGCTCTTTCTCGGATGACACCAACTGGGCAAAGAGCCGTTCATATGCTGGGGACCCAGGGAGCTTTCCCTAGTCTACACCAGAACAGCACTCTGAGGGAGAGGAGCTGCTGACGTTTGGTAGCAAAATCTCCTATTCTGAAGAGAAACATTTCGCTGTGAGCGGGTTCCATCAGCCTTGCCATCTTTTCTCAGCTGGCTAGGATGGAGGGCAGGCAGTCAGTTGGCAGACTCACCTGAGGCCCTGCTTGCCAGACTGTGACACAGACCTCCCGCCTGCTTCAGCCCAAAGGGACGGCTTATGGTAAGGTAAAAACCCTGTGTTGGAAAGTTCCTGCCTAACCCTCGCACCAGCACAAGCATATTGGTCATTGGTCAAAGACTTTACCCACAAGTTTAACATGTTTGCTCCCATCTAGCCTCCGAAGCCGAGTTTACCTAGCTAGGAATCTCACTTCAGGAAAGGTACTCAGGCTGCTGGTGACTGCACGTTGTTTCACCAGGCAGCCCAAATCGAGTACACCCACTTGCATTTTCCAGGGGGCAGAGCAAATGGTGTCAACTTACAGGCCTCCAGCCTGGGAGGGGCAACGTACACTTTGTGAATGGGAAAGAAGCCCATGCCTTCAGTGTGAAAGGCCGCTAGGCCTCTTTGCTTTGGCAGCCCAGGGATAGCGTCAGCTCTGAAATGCTTCCAAAGGAGCAGAGTCAGAGAACCTTGGAACCACAGAGCAGGTGCAGCCCAGAACACGGACTACTCTTGGCCTGAGAACACCCACTGCCCAGCGCCTCTTTGGGGTACACACGTGTAGAGGGAGGGTGTTGAATTCTGCTGCGTCATAACTTCTCCGGGCCACGTAGTGTGAGGGCAAGGAGAGTGGCCCTCCACCTCATCCCAGTTTCATGTGTCAGTTGTCTAAGGCAAACTCCCTGCTTGAATCCCTCCGTGGGCTACGTAACCTCCAGAGAAAGGTGGATGATTGGGACCCAGGGCTGGTATCTAGGTTAATGTTCTGTGCATCAACTTCGCAGCTGTTCTCTCTAAGCGGGTCCCAAAGGCTTTCTGGAAGAGTTTCCTTAGAGGGTCAGAAACAGGAAATTAACCGACAGGCCCACGGGGACGCCAGTTCTCTCCAGCAACAACGCTACCAGCCTCAGACACTTGGGTTCTCTTTGGTAAATGGAAGAACACTATGCTCGGAAGCTTCTTCCATCCAGTTTGAGAGTCGCGCTTCCACTGCATCTTGGGATACCAAGTGTTGCCATGCCGTCACAATTTCCAATTCTTAGGCCTATGACGGCAGAGTGTCTGGCAGTTCTGAAAGAGAACTTAGGGATGCAGGCGTTTTGGCTCCTTCCACCGAGAAACCAGCTCCTCCAGCTCCTCTGTCGTTAGCTATTTCATGTTAGAATATCTCTAGGGGCCCTCTTTTCCTCCTCCACGAGGTAAGACACAAACGGAATTGCCCTAAAGGGAAGAAGCCTTCTGAGTCCGGCAGAGAGGCAGCCTCTCCCACTCAGCATTCCCCCAACGCTGAGCCCCGGGTATGGGACAGAGAGAGGGAGAAAGGCAGCCGTAACCCCGAGCTCTTCCACAATGTAGTATAGGCCTCACCCTCAAGCTCACGTCAATTTCACAGAGAAAACACCAGGCCTCGGTGTGCTTTCCTGTGGCAAGGAAACTTTGCTTTCATTCCTTAGGTGGCACGTTGGCTCAGGACTGCCCTACCCGAAGGACTCACGGTGTGCAGCCCTACTGGTTGAGATCAGCCCCTCTGGCTCTTTCTCGGATGACACCAACTGGAAAAGAGCCGTTCATATGCTGGGGACCCAGGGAGCTTTCCCTAGTCTACACCAGAACAGCACTCTGAGGGAGAGGAGCTGCTGACGTTTGGTAGCAAAATCTCCTATTCTGAAGAGAAACATTTCGCTGTGAGCGGGTTCCATCAGCCTTGCCATCTTTTCTCAGCTGGCTAGGATGGAGGGCAGGCAGTCAGTTGGCAGACTCACCTGAGGCCCTGCTTGCCAGACTGTGACACAGACCTCCCGCCTGCTTCAGCCCAAAGGGACGGCTTATGGTAAGGTAAAAACCCTGTGTTGGAAAGTTCCTGCCTAACCCTCGCACCAGCACAAGCATATTGGTCATTGGTCAAAGACTTTCCCCACAAGTTTAACATGTTTGCTCCCATCTAGCCTCCGAAGCCGAGTTTACCTAGCTAGGAATCTCACTTCAGGAAAGGTACTCAGGCTGCTGGTGACTGCACGTTGTTTCACCAGGCAGCCCAAATCGAGTACACCCACTTGCATTTTCCAGGGGGCAGAGCAAATGGTGTCAACTTACAGGCCTCCAGCCTGGGAGGGGCAACGTACACTTTGTGAATGGGAAAGAAGCCCATGCCTTCAGTGTGAAAGGCCGCTAGGCCTCTTTGCTTTGGCAGCCCAGGGATAGCGTCAGCTGTGAAATGCTTCCAAAGGAGCAGAGTCAGAGAACCTTGGAACCACAGAGCAGGTGCAGCCCAGAACACGGACTACTCTTGGCCTGAGAACACCCACTGCCCAGCGCCTCTTTGGGGTACACACGTGTAGAGGGAGGGTGTTGAATTCTGCTGCGTCATAACTTCTCCGGGCCACGTAGTGTGAGGGCAAGGAGAGTGGCCCTCCACCTCATCCCAGTTTCATGTGTCAGTTGTCTAAGGCAAACTCCCTGCTTGAATCCCTCCGTGGGCTACGTAACCTCCAGAGAAAGGTGGATGATTGGGACCCAGGGCTGGTATCTAGGTTAATGTTCTGTGCATCAACTTCGCAGCTGTTCTCTCTAAGCGGGTCCCAAAGGCTTTCTGGAAGAGTTTCCTTAGAGGGTCAGAAACAGGAAATTAACCGACAGGCCCACGGGGACGCCAGTTCTCTCCAGCAACAACGCTACCAGCCTCAGACACTTGGGTTCTCTTTGGTAAATGGAAGAACACTATGCTCGGAAGCTTCTTCCATCCAGTTTGAGAGTCGCACTTCCACTGCATCTTGGGATACCAAGTGTTGCCATGCCGTCACAATTTCCAATTCTTAGGCCTATGACGGCAGAGTGTCTGGCAGTTCTGAAAGAGAACTTAGGGATGCAGGCGTTTTGGCTCCTTCCACCGAGAAACCAGCTCCTCCAGCTCCTCTGTCGTTAGCTATTTCATGTTAGAATATCTCTAGGGGCCCTCTTTTCCTCCTCCACGAGGTAAGACACAAACGGAATTGCCCTAAAGGGAAGAAGCCTTCTGAGTCCGGCAGAGAGGCAGCCTCTCCCACTCAGCATTCCCCCAACGCTGAGCCCCGGGTATGGGACAGAGAGAGGGAGAAAGGCAGCCGTAACCCCGAGCTCTTCCACAATGTAGTATAGGCCTCACCCTCAAGCTCACGTCAATTTCATAGAGAAAACACCAGGCCTCGGTGTGCTTTCCTGTGGCAAGGAAACTTTGCTTTCATTCCTTAGGTGGCACGTTGGCTCAGGACTGCCCTACCCGAAGGACTCACGGTGTGCAGCCCTACTGGTTGAGATCAGCCCCTCTGGCTCTTTCTCGGATGACACCAACTGGGCAAAGAGCCGTTCATATGCTGGGGACCCAGGGAGCTTTCCCTAGTCTACACCAGAACAGCACTCTGAGGGAGAGGAGCTGCTGACGTTTGGTAGCAAAATCTCCTATTCTGAAGAGAAACATTTCGCTGTGAGCGGGTTCCATCAGCCTTGCCATCTTTTCTCAGCTGGCTAGGATGGAGGGCAGGCAGTCAGTTGGCAGACTCACCTGAGGCCCTGCTTGCCAGACTGTCACACAGACCTCCCGCCTGCTTCAGCCCAAAGGGACGGCTTATGGTAAGGTACAAACCCTGTGTTGGAAAGTTCCTGCCTAACCCTCGCACCAGCACAAGCATATTGGTCATTGGTCAAAGACTCTCCCCACAAGTTTAACATGTTTGCTCCCATCTAGCCTCCGAAGCCGAGTTTACCTAGCTAGGAATCTCACTTCAGGAAAGGTACTCAGGCTGCTGGTGACTGCACGTTGTTTCACCAGGCAGCCCAAATCGAGTACACCCACTTGCATTTTCCAGGGGGCAGAGCAAATGGTGTCAACTTACAGGCCTCCAGCCTGGGAGGGGCAACGTACACTTTGTGAATGGGAAAGAAGCCCATGCCTTCAGTGTGAAAGGCCGCTAGGCCTCTTTGCTTTGGCAGCCCAGGGATAGCGTCAGCTGTGAAATGCTTCCAAAGGAGCAGAGTCAGAGAACCTTGGAACCACAGAGCAGGTGCAGCCCAGAACACGGACTGCTCTTGGCCTGAGAACACCCACTGCCCAGCGCCTCTTTGGGGTACACACGTGTAGAGGGAGGGTGTTGAATTCTGCTGCGTCATAACTTCTCCGGGCCACGTAGTGTGAGGGCAAGGAGAGTGGCCCTCCACCTCATCCCAGTTTCATGTGTCAGTTGTCTAAGGCAAACTCCCTGCTTGAATCCCTCCGTGGGCTACGTAGCCTCCAGAGAAAGGTGGATGATTGGGACCCAGGGCTGGTATCTAGGTTAATGTTCTGTGCATCAACTTCGCAGCTGTTCTCTCTAAGCGGGTCCCAAAGGCTTTCTGGAAGAGTTTCCTTAGAGGGTCAGAAACAGGAAATTAACCGACAGGCCCACGGGGACGCCAGTTCTCTCCAGCAACAACGCTACCAGCCTCAGACACTTGGGTTCTCTTTGGTAAATGGAAGAACACTATGCTTGGAAGCTTCTTCCATCCAGTTTGAGAGTCGCACTTCCACTGCATCTTGGGATACCAAGTGTTGCCATGCCGTCACAATTTCCAATTCTTAGGCCTATGACGGCAGAGTGTCTGGCAGTTCTGAAAGAGAACTTAGGGATGCAGGCGTTTTGGCTCCTTCCACCGAGAAACCAGCTCCTCCAGCTCCTCTGTCGTTAGCTATTTCATGTTAGAATATCTCTAGGGGCCCTCTTTTCCTCCTCCACGAGGTAAGACACAAACGGAATTGCCCTAAAGGGAAGAAGCCTTCTGAGTCCGGCAGAGAGGCAGCCTCTCCCACTCAGCATTCCCCCAACGCTGAGCCCCGGGTATGGGACAGAGAGAGGGAGAAAGGCAGCCGTAACCCCGAGCTCTTCCACAATGTAGTATAGGCCTCACCCTCAAGCTCACGTCAATTTCACAGAGAAAACACCAGGCCTCGGTGTGCTTTCCTGTGGCAAGGAAACTTTGCTTTCATTCCTTAGGTGGCACGTTGGCTCAGGACTGCCCTACCCGAAGGACTCACGGTGTGCAGCCCTACTGGTTGAGATCAGCCCCTCTGGCTCTTTCTCGGATGACACCAACTGGGCAAAGAGCCGTTCATATGCTGGGGACCCAGGGAGCTTTCCCTAGTCTACACCAGAACAGCACTCTGAGGGAGAGGAGCTGCTGACGTTTGGTAGCAAAATCTCCTATTCTGAAGAGAAACATTTCGCTGTGAGCGGGTTCCATCAGCCTTGCCATCTTTTCTCAGCTGGCTAGGATGGAGGGCAGGCAGTCAGTTGGCAGACTCACCTGAGGCCCTGCTTGCCAGACTGTCACACAGACCTCCCGCCTGCTTCAGCCCAAAGGGACGGCTTATGGTAAGGTACAAACCCTGTGTTGGAAAGTTCCTGCCTAACCCTCGCACCAGCACAAGCATATTGGTCATTGGTCAAGACTCTCCCCACAAGTTTAACATGTTTGCTCCCATCTAGCCTCCGAAGCCGAGTTTACCTAGCTAGGAATCTCACTTCAGGAAAGGTACTCAGGCTGCTGGTGACTGCACGTTGTTTCACCAGGCAGCCCAAATCGAGTACACCCACTTGCATTTTCCAGGGGGCAGAGCAAATGGTGTCAACTTACAGGCCTCCAGCCTGGGAGGGGCAACGTACACTTTGTGAATGGGAAAGAAGCCCATGCCTTCAGTGTGAAAGGCCGCTAGGCCTCTTTGCTTTGGCAGCCCAGGGATAGCGTCAGCTCTGAAATGCTTCCAAAGGAGCAGAGTCAGAGAACCTTGGAACCACAGAGCAGGTGCAGCCCAGAACACGGACTGCTCTTGGCCTGAGAACACCCACTGCCCAGCGCCTCTTTGGGGTACACACGTGTAGAGGGAGGGTGTTGAATTCTGCTGCGTCATAACTTCTCCGGGCCACGTAGTGTGAGGGCAAGGAGAGTGGCCCTCCACCTCATCCCAGTTTCATGTGTCAGTTGTCTAAGGCAAACTCCCTGCTTGAATCCCTCCGTGGGCTACGTAACCTCCAGAGAAAGGTGGATGATTGGGACCCAGGGCTGGTATCTAGGTTAATGTTCTGTGCATCAACTTCGCAGCTGTTCTCTCTAAGCGGGTCCCAAAGGCTTTCTGGAAGAGTTTCCTTAGAGGGTCAGAAACAGGAAATTAACCGACAGGCCCACGGGGACGCCAGTTCTCTCCAGCAACAACGCTACCAGCCTCAGACACTTGGGTTCTCTTTGGTAAATGGAAGAACACTATGCTCGGAAGCTTCTTCCATCCAGTTTGAGAGTCGCGCTTCCACTGCATCTTGGGATACCAAGTGTTGCCATGCCGTCACAATTTCCAATTCTTAGGCCTATGACGGCAGAGTGTCTGGCAGTTCTGAAAGAGAACTTAGGGATGCAGGCGTTTTGGCTCCTTCCACCGAGAAACCAGCTCCTCCAGCTCCTCTGTCGTTAGCTATTTCATGTTAGAATATCTCTAGGGGCCCTCTTTTCCTCCTCCACGAGGTAAGACACAAACGGAATTGCCCTAAAGGGAAGAAGCCTTCTGAGTCCGGCAGAGAGGCAGCCTCTCCCACTCAGCATTCCCCCAACGCTGAGCCCCGGGTATGGGACAGAGAGAGGGAGAAAGGCAGCCGTAACCCCGAGCTCTTCCACAATGTAGTATAGGCCTCACCCTCAAGCTCACGTCAATTTCATAGAGAAAACACCAGGCCTCGGTGTGCTTTCCTGTGGCAAGGAAACTTTGCTTTCATTCCTTAGGTGGCACGTTGGCTCAGGACTGCCCTACCCGAAGGACTCACGGTGTGCAGCCCTACTGGTTGAGATCAGCCCCTCTGGCTCTTTCTCGGATGACACCAACTGGGCAAAGAGCCGTTCATATGCTGGGGACCCAGGGAGCTTTCCCTAGTCTACACCAGAACAGCACTCTGAGGGAGAGGAGCTGCTGACGTTTGGTAGCAAAATCTCCTATTCTGAAGAGAAACATTTCGCTGTGAGCGGGTTCCATCAGCCTTGCCATCTTTTCTCAGCTGGCTAGGATGGAGGGCAGGCAGTCAGTTGGCAGACTCACCTGAGGCCCTGCTTGCCAGACTGTCACACAGACCTCCCGCCTGCTTCAGCCCAAAGGGACGGCTTATGGTAAGGTACAAACCCTGTGTTGGAAAGTTCCTGCCTAACCCTCGCACCAGCACAAGCATATTGGTCATTGGTCAAAGACTCTCCCCACAAGTTTAACATGTTTGCTCCCATCTAGCCTCCGAAGCCGAGTTTACCTAGCTAGGAATCTCACTTCAGGAAAGGTACTCAGGCTGCTGGTGACTGCACGTTGTTTCACCAGGCAGCCCAAATCGAGTACACCCACTTGCATTTTCCAGGGGGCAGAGCAAATGGTGTCAACTTACAGGCCTCCAGCCTGGGAGGGGCAACGTACACTTTGTGAATGGGAAAGAAGCCCATGCCTTCAGTGTGAAAGGCCGCTAGGCCTCTTTGCTTTGGCAGCCCAGGGATAGCGTCAGCTGTGAAATGCTTCCAAAGGAGCAGAGTCAGAGAACCTTGGAACCACAGAGCAGGTGCAGCCCAGAACACGGACTGCTCTTGGCCTGAGAACACCCACTGCCCAGCGCCTCTTTGGGGTACACACGTGTAGAGGGAGGGTGTTGAATTCTGCTGCGTCATAACTTCTCCGGGCCACGTAGTGTGAGGGCAAGGAGAGTGGCCCTCCACCTCATCCCAGTTTCATGTGTCAGTTGTCTAAGGCAAACTCCCTGCTTGAATCCCTCCGTGGGCTACGTAGCCTCCAGAGAAAGGTGGATGATTGGGACCCAGGGCTGGTATCTAGGTTAATGTTCTGTGCATCAACTTCGCAGCTGTTCTCTCTAAGCGGGTCCCAAAGGCTTTCTGGAAGAGTTTCCTTAGAGGGTCAGAAACAGGAAATTAACCGACAGGCCCACGGGGACGCCAGTTCTCTCCAGCAACAACGCTACCAGCCTCAGACACTTGGGTTCTCTTTGGTAAATGGAAGAACACTATGCTTGGAAGCTTCTTCCATCCAGTTTGAGAGTCGCACTTCCACTGCATCTTGGGATACCAAGTGTTGCCATGCCGTCACAATTTCCAATTCTTAGGCCTATGACGGCAGAGTGTCTGGCAGTTCTGAAAGAGAACTTAGGGATGCAGGCGTTTTGGCTCCTTCCACCGAGAAACCAGCTCCTCCAGCTCCTCTGTCGTTAGCTATTTCATGTTAGAATATCTCTAGGGGCCCTCTTTTCCTCCTCCACGAGGTAAGACACAAACGGAATTGCCCTAAAGGGAAGAAGCCTTCTGAGTCCGGCAGAGAGGCAGCCTCTCCCACTCAGCATTCCCCCAACGCTGAGCCCCGGGTATGGGACAGAGAGAGGGAGAAAGGCAGCCGTAACCCCGAGCTCTTCCACAATGTAGTATAGGCCTCACCCTCAAGCTCACGTCAATTTCACAGAGAAAACACCAGGCCTCGGTGTGCTTTCCTGTGGCAAGGAAACTTTGCTTTCATTCCTTAGGTGGCACGTTGGCTCAGGACTGCCCTACCCGAAGGACTCACGGTGTGCAGCCCTACTGGTTGAGATCAGCCCCTCTGGCTCTTTCTCGGATGACACCAACTGGGCAAAGAGCCGTTCATATGCTGGGGACCCAGGGAGCTTTCCCTAGTCTACACCAGAACAGCACTCTGAGGGAGAGGAGCTGCTGACGTTTGGTAGCAAAATCTCCTATTCTGAAGAGAAACATTTCGCTGTGAGCGGGTTCCATCAGCCTTGCCATCTTTTCTCAGCTGGCTAGGATGGAGGGCAGGCAGTCAGTTGGCAGACTCACCTGAGGCCCTGCTTGCCAGACTGTGACACAGACCTCCCGCCTGCTTCAGCCCAAAGGGACGGCTTATGGTAAGGTAAAAACCCTGTGTTGGAAAGTTCCTGCCTAACCCTCGCACCAGCACAAGCATATTGGTCATTGGTCAAAGACTTTACCCACAAGTTTAACATGTTTGCTCCCATCTAGCCTCCGAAGCCGAGTTTACCTAGCTAGGAATCTCACTTCAGGAAAGGTACTCAGGCTGCTGGTGACTGCACGTTGTTTCACCAGGCAGCCCAAATCGAGTACACCCACTTGCATTTTCCAGGGGGCAGAGCAAATGGTGTCAACTTACAGGCCTCCAGCCTGGGAGGGGCAACGTACACTTTGTGAATGGGAAAGAAGCCCATGCCTTCAGTGTGAAAGGCCGCTAGGCCTCTTTGCTTTGGCAGCCCAGGGATAGCGTCAGCTCTGAAATGCTTCCAAAGGAGCAGAGTCAGAGAACCTTGGAACCACAGAGCAGGTGCAGCCCAGAACACGGACTACTCTTGGCCTGAGAACACCCACTGCCCAGCGCCTCTTTGGGGTACACACGTGTAGAGGGAGGGTGTTGAATTCTGCTGCGTCATAACTTCTCCGGGCCACGTAGTGTGAGGGCAAGGAGAGTGGCCCTCCACCTCATCCCAGTTTCATGTGTCAGTTGTCTAAGGCAAACTCCCTGCTTGAATCCCTCCGTGGGCTACGTAACCTCCAGAGAAAGGTGGATGATTGGGACCCAGGGCTGGTATCTAGGTTAATGTTCTGTGCATCAACTTCGCAGCTGTTCTCTCTAAGCGGGTCCCAAAGGCTTTCTGGAAGAGTTTCCTTAGAGGGTCAGAAACAGGAAATTAACCGACAGGCCCACGGGGACGCCAGTTCTCTCCAGCAACAACGCTACCAGCCTCAGACACTTGGGTTCTCTTTGGTAAATGGAAGAACACTATGCTCGGAAGCTTCTTCCATCCAGTTTGAGAGTCGCGCTTCCACTGCATCTTGGGATACCAAGTGTTGCCATGCCGTCACAATTTCCAATTCTTAGGCCTATGACGGCAGAGTGTCTGGCAGTTCTGAAAGAGAACTTAGGGATGCAGGCGTTTTGGCTCCTTCCACCGAGAAACCAGCTCCTCCAGCTCCTCTGTCGTTAGCTATTTCATGTTAGAATATCTCTAGGGGCCCTCTTTTCCTCCTCCACGAGGTAAGACACAAACGGAATTGCCCTAAAGGGAAGAAGCCTTCTGAGTCCGGCAGAGAGGCAGCCTCTCCCACTCAGCATTCCCCCAACGCTGAGCCCCGGGTATGGGACAGAGAGAGGGAGAAAGGCAGCCGTAACCCCGAGCTCTTCCACAATGTAGTATAGGCCTCACCCTCAAGCTCACGTCAATTTCACAGAGAAAACACCAGGCCTCGGTGTGCTTTCCTGTGGCAAGGAAACTTTGCTTTCATTCCTTAGGTGGCACGTTGGCTCAGGACTGCCCTACCCGAAGGACTCACGGTGTGCAGCCCTACTGGTTGAGATCAGCCCCTCTGGCTCTTTCTCGGATGACACCAACTGGAAAAGAGCCGTTCATATGCTGGGGACCCAGGGAGCTTTCCCTAGTCTACACCAGAACAGCACTCTGAGGGAGAGGAGCTGCTGACGTTTGGTAGCAAAATCTCCTATTCTGAAGAGAAACATTTCGCTGTGAGCGGGTTCCATCAGCCTTGCCATCTTTTCTCAGCTGGCTAGGATGGAGGGCAGGCAGTCAGTTGGCAGACTCACCTGAGGCCCTGCTTGCCAGACTGTGACACAGACCTCCCGCCTGCTTCAGCCCAAAGGGACGGCTTATGGTAAGGTAAAAACCCTGTGTTGGAAAGTTCCTGCCTAACCCTCGCACCAGCACAAGCATATTGGTCATTGGTCAAAGACTTTCCCCACAAGTTTAACATGTTTGCTCCCATCTAGCCTCCGAAGCCGAGTTTACCTAGCTAGGAATCTCACTTCAGGAAAGGTACTCAGGCTGCTGGTGACTGCACGTTGTTTCACCAGGCAGCCCAAATCGAGTACACCCACTTGCATTTTCCAGGGGGCAGAGCAAATGGTGTCAACTTACAGGCCTCCAGCCTGGGAGGGGCAACGTACACTTTGTGAATGGGAAAGAAGCCCATGCCTTCAGTGTGAAAGGCCGCTAGGCCTCTTTGCTTTGGCAGCCCAGGGATAGCGTCAGCTGTGAAATGCTTCCAAAGGAGCAGAGTCAGAGAACCTTGGAACCACAGAGCAGGTGCAGCCCAGAACACGGACTACTCTTGGCCTGAGAACACCCACTGCCCAGCGCCTCTTTGGGGTACACACGTGTAGAGGGAGGGTGTTGAATTCTGCTGCGTCATAACTTCTCCGGGCCACGTAGTGTGAGGGCAAGGAGAGTGGCCCTCCACCTCATCCCAGTTTCATGTGTCAGTTGTCTAAGGCAAACTCCCTGCTTGAATCCCTCCGTGGGCTACGTAACCTCCAGAGAAAGGTGGATGATTGGGACCCAGGGCTGGTATCTAGGTTAATGTTCTGTGCATCAACTTCGCAGCTGTTCTCTCTAAGCGGGTCCCAAAGGCTTTCTGGAAGAGTTTCCTTAGAGGGTCAGAAACAGGAAATTAACCGACAGGCCCACGGGGACGCCAGTTCTCTCCAGCAACAACGCTACCAGCCTCAGACACTTGGGTTCTCTTTGGTAAATGGAAGAACACTATGCTTGGAAGCTTCTTCCATCCAGTTTGAGAGTCGCACTTCCACTGCATCTTGGGATACCAAGTGTTGCCATGCCGTCACAATTTCCAATTCTTAGGCCTATGACGGCAGAGTGTCTGGCAGTTCTGAAAGAGAACTTAGGGATGCAGGCGTTTTGGCTCCTTCCACCGAGAAACCAGCTCCTCCAGCTCCTCTGTCGTTAGCTATTTCATGTTAGAATATCTCTAGGGGCCCTCTTTTCCTCCTCCACGAGGTAAGACACAAACGGAATTGCCCTAAAGGGAAGAAGCCTTCTGAGTCCGGCAGAGAGGCAGCCTCTCCCACTCAGCATTCCCCCAACGCTGAGCCCCGGGTATGGGACAGAGAGAGGGAGAAAGGCAGCCGTAACCCCGAGCTCTTCCACAATGTAGTATAGGCCTCACCCTCAAGCTCACGTCAATTTCATAGAGAAAACACCAGGCCTCGGTGTGCTTTCCTGTGGCAAGGAAACTTTGCTTTCATTCCTTAGGTGGCACGTTGGCTCAGGACTGCCCTACCCGAAGGACTCACGGTGTGCAGCCCTACTGGTTGAGATCAGCCCCTCTGGCTCTTTCTCGGATGACACCAACTGGGCAAAGAGCCGTTCATATGCTGGGGACCCAGGGAGCTTTCCCTAGTCTACACCAGAACAGCACTCTGAGGGAGAGGAGCTGCTGACGTTTGGTAGCAAAATCTCCTATTCTGAAGAGAAACATTTCGCTGTGAGCGGGTTCCATCAGCCTTGCCATCTTTTCTCAGCTGGCTAGGATGGAGGGCAGGCAGTCAGTTGGCAGACTCACCTGAGGCCCTGCTTGCCAGACTGTCACACAGACCTCCCGCCTGCTTCAGCCCAAAGGGACGGCTTATGGTAAGGTACAAACCCTGTGTTGGAAAGTTCCTGCCTAACCCTCGCACCAGCACAAGCATATTGGTCATTGGTCAAAGACTCTCCCCACAAGTTTAACATGTTTGCTCCCATCTAGCCTCCGAAGCCGAGTTTACCTAGCTAGGAATCTCACTTCAGGAAAGGTACTCAGGCTGCTGGTGACTGCACGTTGTTTCACCAGGCAGCCCAAATCGAGTACACCCACTTGCATTTTCCAGGGGGCAGAGCAAATGGTGTCAACTTACAGGCCTCCAGCCTGGGAGGGGCAACGTACACTTTGTGAATGGGAAAGAAGCCCATGCCTTCAGTGTGAAAGGCCGCTAGGCCTCTTTGCTTTGGCAGCCCAGGGATAGCGTCAGCTGTGAAATGCTTCCAAAGGAGCAGAGTCAGAGAACCTTGGAACCACAGAGCAGGTGCAGCCCAGAACACGGACTGCTCTTGGCCTGAGAACACCCACTGCCCAGCGCCTCTTTGGGGTACACACGTGTAGAGGGAGGGTGTTGAATTCTGCTGCGTCATAACTTCTCCGGGCCACGTAGTGTGAGGGCAAGGAGAGTGGCCCTCCACCTCATCCCAGTTTCATGTGTCAGTTGTCTAAGGCAAACTCCCTGCTTGAATCCCTCCGTGGGCTACGTAGCCTCCAGAGAAAGGTGGATGATTGGGACCCAGGGCTGGTATCTAGGTTAATGTTCTGTGCATCAACTTCGCAGCTGTTCTCTCTAAGCGGGTCCCAAAGGCTTTCTGGAAGAGTTTCCTTAGAGGGTCAGAAACAGGAAATTAACCGACAGGCCCACGGGGACGCCAGTTCTCTCCAGCAACAACGCTACCAGCCTCAGACACTTGGGTTCTCTTTGGTAAATGGAAGAACACTATGCTTGGAAGCTTCTTCCATCCAGTTTGAGAGTCGCACTTCCACTGCATCTTGGGATACCAAGTGTTGCCATGCCGTCACAATTTCCAATTCTTAGGCCTATGACGGCAGAGTGTCTGGCAGTTCTGAAAGAGAACTTAGGGATGCAGGCGTTTTGGCTCCTTCCACCGAGAAACCAGCTCCTCCAGCTCCTCTGTCGTTAGCTATTTCATGTTAGAATATCTCTAGGGGCCCTCTTTTCCTCCTCCACGAGGTAAGACACAAACGGAATTGCCCTAAAGGGAAGAAGCCTTCTGAGTCCGGCAGAGAGGCAGCCTCTCCCACTCAGCATTCCCCCAACGCTGAGCCCCGGGTATGGGACAGAGAGAGGGAGAAAGGCAGCCGTAACCCCGAGCTCTTCCACAATGTAGTATAGGCCTCACCCTCAAGCTCACGTCAATTTCACAGAGAAAACACCAGGCCTCGGTGTGCTTTCCTGTGGCAAGGAAACTTTGCTTTCATTCCTTAGGTGGCACGTTGGCTCAGGACTGCCCTACCCGAAGGACTCACGGTGTGCAGCCCTACTGGTTGAGATCAGCCCCTCTGGCTCTTTCTCGGATGACACCAACTGGGCAAAGAGCCGTTCATATGCTGGGGACCCAGGGAGCTTTCCCTAGTCTACACCAGAACAGCACTCTGAGGGAGAGGAGCTGCTGACGTTTGGTAGCAAAATCTCCTATTCTGAAGAGAAACATTTCGCTGTGAGCGGGTTCCATCAGCCTTGCCATCTTTTCTCAGCTGGCTAGGATGGAGGGCAGGCAGTCAGTTGGCAGACTCACCTGAGGCCCTGCTTGCCAGACTGTCACACAGACCTCCCGCCTGCTTCAGCCCAAAGGGACGGCTTATGGTAAGGTACAAACCCTGTGTTGGAAAGTTCCTGCCTAACCCTCGCACCAGCACAAGCATATTGGTCATTGGTCAAGACTCTCCCCACAAGTTTAACATGTTTGCTCCCATCTAGCCTCCGAAGCCGAGTTTACCTAGCTAGGAATCTCACTTCAGGAAAGGTACTCAGGCTGCTGGTGACTGCACGTTGTTTCACCAGGCAGCCCAAATCGAGTACACCCACTTGCATTTTCCAGGGGGCAGAGCAAATGGTGTCAACTTACAGGCCTCCAGCCTGGGAGGGGCAACGTACACTTTGTGAATGGGAAAGAAGCCCATGCCTTCAGTGTGAAAGGCCGCTAGGCCTCTTTGCTTTGGCAGCCCAGGGATAGCGTCAGCTCTGAAATGCTTCCAAAGGAGCAGAGTCAGAGAACCTTGGAACCACAGAGCAGGTGCAGCCCAGAACACGGACTGCTCTTGGCCTGAGAACACCCACTGCCCAGCGCCTCTTTGGGGTACACACGTGTAGAGGGAGGGTGTTGAATTCTGCTGCGTCATAACTTCTCCGGGCCACGTAGTGTGAGGGCAAGGAGAGTGGCCCTCCACCTCATCCCAGTTTCATGTGTCAGTTGTCTAAGGCAAACTCCCTGCTTGAATCCCTCCGTGGGCTACGTAACCTCCAGAGAAAGGTGGATGATTGGGACCCAGGGCTGGTATCTAGGTTAATGTTCTGTGCATCAACTTCGCAGCTGTTCTCTCTAAGCGGGTCCCAAAGGCTTTCTGGAAGAGTTTCCTTAGAGGGTCAGAAACAGGAAATTAACCGACAGGCCCACGGGGACGCCAGTTCTCTCCAGCAACAACGCTACCAGCCTCAGACACTTGGGTTCTCTTTGGTAAATGGAAGAACACTATGCTCGGAAGCTTCTTCCATCCAGTTTGAGAGTCGCGCTTCCACTGCATCTTGGGATACCAAGTGTTGCCATGCCGTCACAATTTCCAATTCTTAGGCCTATGACGGCAGAGTGTCTGGCAGTTCTGAAAGAGAACTTAGGGATGCAGGCGTTTTGGCTCCTTCCACCGAGAAACCAGCTCCTCCAGCTCCTCTGTCGTTAGCTATTTCATGTTAGAATATCTCTAGGGGCCCTCTTTTCCTCCTCCACGAGGTAAGACACAAACGGAATTGCCCTAAAGGGAAGAAGCCTTCTGAGTCCGGCAGAGAGGCAGCCTCTCCCACTCAGCATTCCCCCAACGCTGAGCCCCGGGTATGGGACAGAGAGAGGGAGAAAGGCAGCCGTAACCCCGAGCTCTTCCACAATGTAGTATAGGCCTCACCCTCAAGCTCACGTCAATTTCACAGAGAAAACACCAGGCCTCGGTGTGCTTTCCTGTGGCAAGGAAACTTTGCTTTCATTCCTTAGGTGGCACGTTGGCTCAGGACTGCCCTACCCGAAGGACTCACGGTGTGCAGCCCTACTGGTTGAGATCAGCCCCTCTGGCTCTTTCTCGGATGACACCAACTGGAAAAGAGCCGTTCATATGCTGGGGACCCAGGGAGCTTTCCCTAGTCTACACCAGAACAGCACTCTGAGGGAGAGGAGCTGCTGACGTTTGGTAGCAAAATCTCCTATTCTGAAGAGAAACATTTCGCTGTGAGCGGGTTCCATCAGCCTTGCCATCTTTTCTCAGCTGGCTAGGATGGAGGGCAGGCAGTCAGTTGGCAGACTCACCTGAGGCCCTGCTTGCCAGACTGTGACACAGACCTCCCGCCTGCTTCAGCCCAAAGGGACGGCTTATGGTAAGGTAAAAACCCTGTGTTGGAAAGTTCCTGCCTAACCCTCGCACCAGCACAAGCATATTGGTCATTGGTCAAAGACTTTCCCCACAAGTTTAACATGTTTGCTCCCATCTAGCCTCCGAAGCCGAGTTTACCTAGCTAGGAATCTCACTTCAGGAAAGGTACTCAGGCTGCTGGTGACTGCACGTTGTTTCACCAGGCAGCCCAAATCGAGTACACCCACTTGCATTTTCCAGGGGGCAGAGCAAATGGTGTCAACTTACAGGCCTCCAGCCTGGGAGGGGCAACGTACACTTTGTGAATGGGAAAGAAGCCCATGCCTTCAGTGTGAAAGGCCGCTAGGCCTCTTTGCTTTGGCAGCCCAGGGATAGCGTCAGCTGTGAAATGCTTCCAAAGGAGCAGAGTCAGAGAACCTTGGAACCACAGAGCAGGTGCAGCCCAGAACACGGACTACTCTTGGCCTGAGAACACCCACTGCCCAGCGCCTCTTTGGGGTACACACGTGTAGAGGGAGGGTGTTGAATTCTGCTGCGTCATAACTTCTCCGGGCCACGTAGTGTGAGGGCAAGGAGAGTGGCCCTCCACCTCATCCCAGTTTCATGTGTCAGTTGTCTAAGGCAAACTCCCTGCTTGAATCCCTCCGTGGGCTACGTAACCTCCAGAGAAAGGTGGATGATTGGGACCCAGGGCTGGTATCTAGGTTAATGTTCTGTGCATCAACTTCGCAGCTGTTCTCTCTAAGCGGGTCCCAAAGGCTTTCTGGAAGAGTTTCCTTAGAGGGTCAGAAACAGGAAATTAACCGACAGGCCCACGGGGACGCCAGTTCTCTCCAGCAACAACGCTACCAGCCTCAGACACTTGGGTTCTCTTTGGTAAATGGAAGAACACTATGCTTGGAAGCTTCTTCCATCCAGTTTGAGAGTCGCACTTCCACTGCATCTTGGGATACCAAGTGTTGCCATGCCGTCACAATTTCCAATTCTTAGGCCTATGACGGCAGAGTGTCTGGCAGTTCTGAAAGAGAACTTAGGGATGCAGGCGTTTTGGCTCCTTCCACCGAGAAACCAGCTCCTCCAGCTCCTCTGTCGTTAGCTATTTCATGTTAGAATATCTCTAGGGGCCCTCTTTTCCTCCTCCACGAGGTAAGACACAAACGGAATTGCCCTAAAGGGAAGAAGCCTTCTGAGTCCGGCAGAGAGGCAGCCTCTCCCACTCAGCATTCCCCCAACGCTGAGCCCCGGGTATGGGACAGAGAGAGGGAGAAAGGCAGCCGTAACCCCGAGCTCTTCCACAATGTAGTATAGGCCTCACCCTCAAGCTCACGTCAATTTCATAGAGAAAACACCAGGCCTCGGTGTGCTTTCCTGTGGCAAGGAAACTTTGCTTTCATTCCTTAGGTGGCACGTTGGCTCAGGACTGCCCTACCCGAAGGACTCACGGTGTGCAGCCCTACTGGTTGAGATCAGCCCCTCTGGCTCTTTCTCGGATGACACCAACTGGGCAAAGAGCCGTTCATATGCTGGGGACCCAGGGAGCTTTCCCTAGTCTACACCAGAACAGCACTCTGAGGGAGAGGAGCTGCTGACGTTTGGTAGCAAAATCTCCTATTCTGAAGAGAAACATTTCGCTGTGAGCGGGTTCCATCAGCCTTGCCATCTTTTCTCAGCTGGCTAGGATGGAGGGCAGGCAGTCAGTTGGCAGACTCACCTGAGGCCCTGCTTGCCAGACTGTCACACAGACCTCCCGCCTGCTTCAGCCCAAAGGGACGGCTTATGGTAAGGTACAAACCCTGTGTTGGAAAGTTCCTGCCTAACCCTCGCACCAGCACAAGCATATTGGTCATTGGTCAAAGACTCTCCCCACAAGTTTAACATGTTTGCTCCCATCTAGCCTCCGAAGCCGAGTTTACCTAGCTAGGAATCTCACTTCAGGAAAGGTACTCAGGCTGCTGGTGACTGCACGTTGTTTCACCAGGCAGCCCAAATCGAGTACACCCACTTGCATTTTCCAGGGGGCAGAGCAAATGGTGTCAACTTACAGGCCTCCAGCCTGGGAGGGGCAACGTACACTTTGTGAATGGGAAAGAAGCCCATGCCTTCAGTGTGAAAGGCCGCTAGGCCTCTTTGCTTTGGCAGCCCAGGGATAGCGTCAGCTGTGAAATGCTTCCAAAGGAGCAGAGTCAGAGAACCTTGGAACCACAGAGCAGGTGCAGCCCAGAACACGGACTGCTCTTGGCCTGAGAACACCCACTGCCCAGCGCCTCTTTGGGGTACACACGTGTAGAGGGAGGGTGTTGAATTCTGCTGCGTCATAACTTCTCCGGGCCACGTAGTGTGAGGGCAAGGAGAGTGGCCCTCCACCTCATCCCAGTTTCATGTGTCAGTTGTCTAAGGCAAACTCCCTGCTTGAATCCCTCCGTGGGCTACGTAGCCTCCAGAGAAAGGTGGATGATTGGGACCCAGGGCTGGTATCTAGGTTAATGTTCTGTGCATCAACTTCGCAGCTGTTCTCTCTAAGCGGGTCCCAAAGGCTTTCTGGAAGAGTTTCCTTAGAGGGTCAGAAACAGGAAATTAACCGACAGGCCCACGGGGACGCCAGTTCTCTCCAGCAACAACGCTACCAGCCTCAGACACTTGGGTTCTCTTTGGTAAATGGAAGAACACTATGCTTGGAAGCTTCTTCCATCCAGTTTGAGAGTCGCACTTCCACTGCATCTTGGGATACCAAGTGTTGCCATGCCGTCACAATTTCCAATTCTTAGGCCTATGACGGCAGAGTGTCTGGCAGTTCTGAAAGAGAACTTAGGGATGCAGGCGTTTTGGCTCCTTCCACCGAGAAACCAGCTCCTCCAGCTCCTCTGTCGTTAGCTATTTCATGTTAGAATATCTCTAGGGGCCCTCTTTTCCTCCTCCACGAGGTAAGACACAAACGGAATTGCCCTAAAGGGAAGAAGCCTTCTGAGTCCGGCAGAGAGGCAGCCTCTCCCACTCAGCATTCCCCCAACGCTGAGCCCCGGGTATGGGACAGAGAGAGGGAGAAAGGCAGCCGTAACCCCGAGCTCTTCCACAATGTAGTATAGGCCTCACCCTCAAGCTCACGTCAATTTCACAGAGAAAACACCAGGCCTCGGTGTGCTTTCCTGTGGCAAGGAAACTTTGCTTTCATTCCTTAGGTGGCACGTTGGCTCAGGACTGCCCTACCCGAAGGACTCACGGTGTGCAGCCCTACTGGTTGAGATCAGCCCCTCTGGCTCTTTCTCGGATGACACCAACTGGGCAAAGAGCCGTTCATATGCTGGGGACCCAGGGAGCTTTCCCTAGTCTACACCAGAACAGCACTCTGAGGGAGAGGAGCTGCTGACGTTTGGTAGCAAAATCTCCTATTCTGAAGAGAAACATTTCGCTGTGAGCGGGTTCCATCAGCCTTGCCATCTTTTCTCAGCTGGCTAGGATGGAGGGCAGGCAGTCAGTTGGCAGACTCACCTGAGGCCCTGCTTGCCAGACTGTCACACAGACCTCCCGCCTGCTTCAGCCCAAAGGGACGGCTTATGGTAAGGTACAAACCCTGTGTTGGAAAGTTCCTGCCTAACCCTCGCACCAGCACAAGCATATTGGTCATTGGTCAAGACTCTCCCCACAAGTTTAACATGTTTGCTCCCATCTAGCCTCCGAAGCCGAGTTTACCTAGCTAGGAATCTCACTTCAGGAAAGGTACTCAGGCTGCTGGTGACTGCACGTTGTTTCACCAGGCAGCCCAAATCGAGTACACCCACTTGCATTTTCCAGGGGGCAGAGCAAATGGTGTCAACTTACAGGCCTCCAGCCTGGGAGGGGCAACGTACACTTTGTGAATGGGAAAGAAGCCCATGCCTTCAGTGTGAAAGGCCGCTAGGCCTCTTTGCTTTGGCAGCCCAGGGATAGCGTCAGCTGTGAAATGCTTCCAAAGGAGCAGAGTCAGAGAACCTTGGAACCACAGAGCAGGTGCAGCCCAGAACACGGACTGCTCTTGGCCTGAGAACACCCACTGCCCAGCGCCTCTTTGGGGTACACACGTGTAGAGGGAGGGTGTTGAATTCTGCTGCGTCATAACTTCTCCGGGCCACGTAGTGTGAGGGCAAGGAGAGTGGCCCTCCACCTCATCCCAGTTTCATGTGTCAGTTGTCTAAGGCAAACTCCCTGCTTGAATCCCTCCGTGGGCTACGTAGCCTCCAGAGAAAGGTGGATGATTGGGACCCAGGGCTGGTATCTAGGTTAATGTTCTGTGCATCAACTTCGCAGCTGTTCTCTCTAAGCGGGTCCCAAAGGCTTTCTGGAAGAGTTTCCTTAGAGGGTCAGAAACAGGAAATTAACCGACAGGCCCACGGGGACGCCAGTTCTCTCCAGCAACAACGCTACCAGCCTCAGACACTTGGGTTCTCTTTGGTAAATGGAAGAACACTATGCTCGGAAGCTTCTTCCATCCAGTTTGAGAGTCGCGCTTCCACTGCATCTTGGGATACCAAGTGTTGCCATGCCGTCACAATTTCCAATTCTTAGGCCTATGACGGCAGAGTGTCTGGCAGTTCTGAAAGAGAACTTAGGGATGCAGGCGTTTTGGCTCCTTCCACCGAGAAACCAGCTCCTCCAGCTCCTCTGTCGTTAGCTATTTCATGTTAGAATATCTCTAGGGGCCCTCTTTTCCTCCTCCACGAGGTAAGACACAAACGGAATTGCCCTAAAGGGAAGAAGCCTTCTGAGTCCGGCAGAGAGGCAGCCTCTCCCACTCAGCATTCCCCCAACGCTGAGCCCCGGGTATGGGACAGAGAGAGGGAGAAAGGCAGCCGTAACCCCGAGCTCTTCCACAATGTAGTATAGGCCTCACCCTCAATCTCACGTCAATTTCACAGAGAAAACACCAGGCCTCGGTGTGCTTTCCTGTGGCAAGGAAACTTTGCTTTCATTCCTTAGGTGGCACGTTGGCTCAGGACTGCCCTACCCGAAGGACTCACGGTGTGCAGCCCTATTGGTTGAGATCAGCCCCTCTGGCTCTTTCTCGGATGACACCAACTGGGCAAAGAGCCGTTCATATGCTGGGGACCCAGGGAGCTTTCCCTAGTCTACACCAGAACAGCACTCTGAGGGAGAGGAGCTGCTGACGTTTGGTAGCAAAATCTCCTATTCTGAAGAGAAACATTTCGTTGTAAGCGGGTTCCATCAGCCTTGCCATCTTTTCTCAGCTGGCTAGGATGGAGGGCAGGCAGTCAGTTGGCAGACTCACCTGAGGCCCTGCTTGCCAGACTGTGACACAGACCTCCCGCCTGCTTCAGCCCAAAGGGACGGCTTATGGTAAGGTAAAAACCCTGTGTTGGAAAGTTCCTGCCTAACCCTCGCACCAGCACAAGCATATTGGTCATTGGTCAAAGACTTTCCCCACAAGTTTAACATGTTTGCTCCCATCTAGCCTCCGAAGCCGAGTTTACCTAGCTAGGAATCTCACTTCAGGAAAGGTACTCAGGCTGCTGGTGACTGCACGTTGTTTCACCAGGCAGCCCAAATCGAGTACACCCACTTGCATTTTCCAGGGGGCAGAGCAAATGGTGTCAACTTACAGGCCTCCAGCCTGGGAGGGGCAACGTACACTTTGTGAATGGGAAAGAAGCCCATGCCTTCAGTGTGAAAGGCCGCTAGGCCTCTTTGCTTTGGCAGCCCAGGGATAGCGTCAGCTCTGAAATGCTTCCAAAGGAGCAGAGTCAGAGAACCTTGGAACCACAGAGCAGGTGCAGCCCAGAACACGGACTACTCTTGGCCTGAGAACACCCACTGCCCAGCGCCTCTTTGGGGTACACACGTGTAGAGGGAGGGTGTTGAATTCTGCTGCGTCATAACTTCTCCGGGCCACGTAGTGTGAGGGCAAGGAGAGTGGCCCTCCACCTCATCCCAGTTTCATGTGTCAGTTGTCTAAGGCAAACTCCCTGCTTGAATCCCTCCGTGGGCTACGTAACCTCCAGAGAAAGGTGGATGATTGGGACCCAGGGCTGGTATCTAGGTTAATGTTCTGTGCATCAACTTCGCAGCTGTTCTCTCTAAGCGGGTCCCAAAGGCTTTCTGGAAGAGTTTCCTTAGAGGGTCAGAAACAGGAAATTAACCGACAGGC
Source organism: Balaenoptera borealis (assembly GCF_965194805.1). NCBI lineage: Eukaryota > Metazoa > Chordata > Mammalia > Artiodactyla > Balaenopteridae > Balaenoptera > Balaenoptera borealis. Next base: position 29,155 of record NW_028123333.1, read on the forward strand.
CCACGGGGACGCCAGTTCTCTCCAGCAACAACGCTACCAGCCTCAGACACTTGGGTTCTCTTTGGTAAATGGAAGAACACTATGCTCGGAAGCTTCTTCCATCCAGTTTGAGAGTCGCGCTTCCACTGCATCTTGGGATACCAAGTGTTGCCATGCCGTCACAATTTCCAATTCTTAGGCCTATGACGGCAGAGTGTCTGGCAGTTCTGAAAGAGAACTTAGGGATGCAGGCGTTTTGGCTCCTTCCACCGAGAAACCAGCTCCTCCAGCTCCTCTGTCGTTAGCTATTTCATGTTAGAATATCTCTAGGGGCCCTCTTTTCCTCCTCCACGAGGTAAGACACAAACGGAATTGCCCTAAAGGGAAGAAGCCTTCTGAGTCCGGCAGAGAGGCAGCCTCTCCCACTCAGCATTCCCCCAACGCTGAGCCCCGGGTATGGGACAGAGAGAGGGAGAAAGGCAGCCGTAACCCCGAGCTCTTCCACAATGTAGTATAGGCCTCACCCTCAAGCTCACGTCAATTTCATAGAGAAAACACCAGGCCTCGGTGTGCTTTCCTGTGGCAAGGAAACTTTGCTTTCATTCCTTAGGTGGCACGTTGGCTCAGGACTGCCCTACCCGAAGGACTCACGGTGTGCAGCCCTATTGGTTGAGATCAGCCCCTCTGGCTCTTTCTCGGATGACACCAACTGGAAAAGAGCCGTTCATATGCTGGGGACCCAGGGAGCTTTCCCTAGTCTACACCAGAACAGCACTCTGAGGGAGAGGAGCTGCTGACGTTTGGTAGCAAAATCTCCTATTCTGAAGAGAAACATTTCGTTGTAAGCGGGTTCCATCAGCCTTGCCATCTTTTCTCAGCTGGCTAGGATGGAGGGCAGGCAGTCAGTTGGCAGACTCACCTGAGGCCCTGCTTGCCAGACTGTCACACAGACCTCCCGCCTGCTTCAGCCCAAAGGGACGGCTTATGGTAAGGTACAAACCCTGTGTTGGAAAGTTCCTGCCTAACCCTCGCACCAGCACAAGCATATTGGTCATTGGTCAAAGACTCTCCCCACAAGTTTAACATGTTTGCTCCCATCTAGCCTCCGAAGCCGAGTTTACCTAGCTAGGAATCTCACTTCAGGAAAGGTACTCAGGCTGCTGGTGACTGCACGTTGTTTCACCAGGCAGCCCAAATCGAGTACACCCACTTGCATTTTCCAGGGGGCAGAGCAAATGGTGTCAACTTACAGGCCTCCAGCCTGGGAGGGGCAACGTACACTTTGTGAATGGGAAAGAAGCCCATGCCTTCAGTGTGAAAGGCCGCTAGGCCTCTTTGCTTTGGCAGCCCAGGGATAGCGTCAGCTCTGAAATGCTTCCAAAGGAGCAGAGTCAGAGAACCTTGGAACCACAGAGCAGGTGCAGCCCAGAACACGGACTGCTCTTGGCCTGAGAACACCCACTGCCCAGCGCCTCTTTGGGGTACACACGTGTAGAGGGAGGGTGTTGAATTCTGCTGCGTCATAACTTCTCCGGGCCACGTAGTGTGAGGGCAAGGAGAGTGGCCCTCCACCTCATCCCAGTTTCATGTGTCAGTTGTCTAAGGCAAACTCCCTGCTTGAATCCCTCCGTGGGCTACGTAACCTCCAGAGAAAGGTGGATGATTGGGACCCAGGGCTGGTATCTAGGTTAATGTTCTGTGCATCAACTTCGCAGCTGTTCTCTCTAAGCGGGTCCCAAAGGCTTTCTGGAAGAGTTTCCTTAGAGGGTCAGAAACAGGAAATTAACCGACAGGCCCACGGGGACGCCAGTTCTCTCCAGCAACAACGCTACCAGCCTCAGACACTTGGGTTCTCTTTGGTAAATGGAAGAACACTATGCTCGGAAGCTTCTTCCATCCAGTTTGAGAGTCGCACTTCCACTGCATCTTGGGATACCAAGTGTTGCCATGCCGTCACAATATCCAATTCTTAGGCCTATGACGGCAGAGTGTCTGGCAGTTCTGAAAGAGAACTTAGGAATGCAGGCGTTTTGGCTCCTTCCACCGAGAAACCAGCTCCTCCAGCTCCTCTGTCGTTAGCTATTTCATGTTAGAATATCTCTAGGGGCCCTCTTTTCCTCCTCCACGAGGTAAGACACAAACGGAATTGCCCTAAAGGGAAGAAGCCTTCTGAGTCCGGCAGAGAGGCAGCCTCTCCCACTCAGCATTCCCCCAACGCTGAGCCCCGGGTATGGGACAGAGAGAGGGAGAAAGGCAGCCGTAACCCCGAGCTCTTCCACAATGTAGTATAGGCCTCACCCTCACGCTCACGTCAATTTCACAGAGAAAACACCAGGCCTCGGTGTGCTTTCCTGTGGCAAGGAAACTTTGCTTTCATTCCTTAGGTGGCACGTTGGCTCAGGACTGCCCTACCCGAAGGACTCACGGTGTGCAGCCCTACTGGTTGAGATCAGCCCCTCTGGCTCTTTCTCGGATGACACCAACTGGAAAAGAGCCGTTCATATGCTGGGGACCCAGGGAGCTTTCCCTAGTCTACACCAGAACAGCACTCTGAGGGAGAGGAGCTGCTGACGTTTGGTAGCAAAATCTCCTATTCTGAAGAGAAACATTTCGCTGTAAGCGGGTTCCATCAGCCTTGCCATCTTTTCTCAGCTGGCTAGGATGGAGGGCAGGCAGTCAGTTGGCAGACTCACCTGAGGCCCTGCTTGCCAGACTGTGACACAGACCTCCCGCCTGCTTCAGCCCAAAGGGACGGCTTATGGTAAGGTAAAAACCCTGTGTTGGAAAGTTCCTGCCTAACCCTCGCACCAGCACAAGCATATTGGTCATTGGTCAAAGACTCTCCCCACAAGTTTAACATGTTTGCTCCCATCTAGCCTCCGAAGCCGAGTTTACCTAGCTAGGAATCTCACTTCAGGAAAGGTACTCAGGCTGCTGGTGACTGCACGTTGTTTCACCAGGCAGCCCAAATCGAGTACACCCACTTGCATTTTCCAGGGGGCAGAGCAAATGGTGTCAACTTACAGGCCTCCAGCCTGGGAGGGGCAACGTACACTTTGTGAATGGGAAAGAAGCCCATGCCTTCAGTGTGAAAGGCCGCTAGGCCTCTTTGCTTTGGCAGCCCAGGGATAGCGTCAGCTGTGAAATGCTTCCAAAGGAGCAGAGTCAGAGAACCTTGGAACCACAGAGCAGGTGCAGCCCAGAACACGGACTGCTCTTGGCCTGAGAACACCCACTGCCCAGCGCCTCTTTGGGGTACACACGTGTAGAGGGAGGGTGTTGAATTCTGCTGCGTCATAACTTCTCCGGGCCACGTAGTGTGAGGGCAAGGAGAGTGGCCCTCCACCTCATCCCAGTTTCATGTGTCAGTTGTCTAAGGCAAACTCCCTGCTTGAATCCCTCCGTGGGCTACGTAGCCTCCAGAGAAAGGTGGATGATTGGGACCCAGGGCTGGTATCTAGGTTAATGTTCTGTGCATCAACTTCGCAGCTGTTCTCTCTAAGCGGGTCCCAAAGGCTTTCTGGAAGAGTTTCCTTAGAGGGTCAGAAACAGGAAATTAACCGACAGGCCCACGGGGACGCCAGTTCTCTCCAGCAACAACGCTACCAGCCTCAGACACTTGGGTTCTCTTTGGTAAATGGAAGAACACTATGCTCGGAAGCTTCTTCCATCCAGTTTGAGAGTCGCGCTTCCACTGCATCTTGGGATACCAAGTGTTGCCATGCCGTCACAATTTCCAATTCTTAGGCCTATGACGGCAGAGTGTCTGGCAGTTCTGAAAGAGAACTTAGGGATGCAGGCGTTTTGGCTCCTTCCACCGAGAAACCAGCTCCTCCAGCTCCTCTGTCGTTAGCTATTTCATGTTAGAATATCTCTAGGGGCCCTCTTTTCCTCCTCCACGAGGTAAGACACAAACGGAATTGCCCTAAAGGGAAGAAGCCTTCTGAGTCCGGCAGAGAGGCAGCCTCTCCCACTCAGCATTCCCCCAACGCTGAGCCCCGGGTATGGGACAGAGAGAGGGAGAAAGGCAGCCGTAACCCCGAGCTCTTCCACAATGTAGTATAGGCCTCACCCTCAATCTCACGTCAATTTCACAGAGAAAACACCAGGCCTCGGTGTGCTTTCCTGTGGCAAGGAAACTTTGCTTTCATTCCTTAGGTGGCACGTTGGCTCAGGACTGCCCTACCCGAAGGACTCACGGTGTGCAGCCCTATTGGTTGAGATCAGCCCCTCTGGCTCTTTCTCGGATGACACCAACTGGGCAAAGAGCCGTTCATATGCTGGGGACCCAGGGAGCTTTCCCTAGTCTACACCAGAACAGCACTCTGAGGGAGAGGAGCTGCTGACGTTTGGTAGCAAAATCTCCTATTCTGAAGAGAAACATTTCGTTGTAAGCGGGTTCCATCAGCCTTGCCATCTTTTCTCATCTGGCTAGGATGGAGGGCAGGCAGTCAGTTGGCAGACTCACCTGAGGCCCTGCTTGCCAGACTGTGACACAGACCTCCCGCCTGCTTCAGCCCAAAGGGACGGCTTATGGTAAGGTACAAACCCTGTGTTGGAAAGTTCCTGCCTAACCCTCGCACCAGCACAAGCATATTGGTCATTGGTCAAAGACTTTCCCCACAAGTTTAACATGTTTGCTCCCATCTAGCCTCCGAAGCCGAGTTTACCTAGCTAGGAATCTCACTTCAGGAAAGGTACTCAGGCTGCTGGTGACTGCACGTTGTTTCACCAGGCAGCCCAAATCGAGTACACCCACTTGCATTTTCCAGGGGGCAGAGCAAATGGTGTCAACTTACAGGCCTCCAGCCTGGGAGGGGCAACGTACACTTTGTGAATGGGAAAGAAGCCCATGCCTTCAGTGTGAAAGGCCGCTAGGCCTCTTTGCTTTGGCAGCCCAGGGATAGCGTCAGCTGTGAAATGCTTCCAAAGGAGCAGAGTCAGAGAACCTTGGAACCACAGAGCAGGTGCAGCCCAGAACACGGACTACTCTTGGCCTGAGAACACCCACTGCCCAGCGCCTCTTTGGGGTACACACGTGTAGAGGGAGGGTGTTGAATTCTGCTGCGTCATAACTTCTCCGGGCCACGTAGTGTGAGGGCAAGGAGAGTGGCCCTCCACCTCATCCCAGTTTCATGTGTCAGTTGTCTAAGGCAAACTCCCTGCTTGAATCCCTCCGTGGGCTACGTAACCTCCAGAGAAAGGTGGATGATTGGGACCCAGGGCTGGTATCTAGGTTAATGTTCTGTGCATCAACTTCGCAGCTGTTCTCTCTAAGCGGGTCCCAAAGGCTTTCTGGAAGAGTTTCCTTAGAGGGTCAGAAACAGGAAATTAACCGACAGGCCCACGGGGACGCCAGTTCTCTCCAGCAACAACGCTACCAGCCTCAGACACTTGGGTTCTCTTTGGTAAATGGAAGAACACTATGCTCGGAAGCTTCTTCCATCCAGTTTGAGAGTCGCGCTTCCACTGCATCTTGGGATACCAAGTGTTGCCATGCCGTCACAATTTCCAATTCTTAGGCCTATGACGGCAGAGTGTCTGGCAGTTCTGAAAGAGAACTTAGGGATGCAGGCGTTTTGGCTCCTTCCACCGAGAAACCAGCTCCTCCAGCTCCTCTGTCGTTAGCTATTTCATGTTAGAATATCTCTAGGGGCCCTCTTTTCCTCCTCCACGAGGTAAGACACAAACGGAATTGCCCTAAAGGGAAGAAGCCTTCTGAGTCCGGCAGAGAGGCAGCCTCTCCCACTCAGCATTCCCCCAACGCTGAGCCCCGGGTATGGGACAGAGAGAGGGAGAAAGGCAGCCGTAACCCCGAGCTCTTCCACAATGTAGTATAGGCCTCACCCTCAAGCTCACGTCAATTTCATAGAGAAAACACCAGGCCTCGGTGTGCTTTCCTGTGGCAAGGAAACTTTGCTTTCATTCCTTAGGTGGCACGTTGGCTCAGGACTGCCCTACCCGAAGGACTCACGGTGTGCAGCCCTATTGGTTGAGATCAGCCCCTCTGGCTCTTTCTCGGATGACACCAACTGGAAAAGAGCCGTTCATATGCTGGGGACCCAGGGAGCTTTCCCTAGTCTACACCAGAACAGCACTCTGAGGGAGAGGAGCTGCTGACGTTTGGTAGCAAAATCTCCTATTCTGAAGAGAAACATTTCGTTGTGAGCGGGTTCCATCAGCCTTGCCATCTTTTCTCAGCTGGCTAGGATGGAGGGCAGGCAGTCAGTTGGCAGACTCACCTGAGGCCCTGCTTGCCAGACTGTCACACAGACCTCCCGCCTGCTTCAGCCCAAAGGGACGGCTTATGGTAAGGTACAAACCCTGTGTTGGAAAGTTCCTGCCTAACCCTCGCACCAGCACAAGCATATTGGTCATTGGTCAAAGACTCTCCCCACAAGTTTAACATGTTTGCTCCCATCTAGCCTCCGAAGCCGAGTTTACCTAGCTAGGAATCTCACTTCAGGAAAGGTACTCAGGCTGCTGGTGACTGCACGTTGTTTCACCAGGCAGCCCAAATCGAGTACACCCACTTGCATTTTCCAGGGGGCAGAGCAAATGGTGTCAACTTACAGGCCTCCAGCCTGGGAGGGGCAACGTACACTTTGTGAATGGGAAAGAAGCCCATGCCTTCAGTGTGAAAGGCCGCTAGGCCTCTTTGCTTTGGCAGCCCAGGGATAGCGTCAGCTGTGAAATGCTTCCAAAGGAGCAGAGTCAGAGAACCTTGGAACCACAGAGCAGGTGCAGCCCAGAACACGGACTGCTCTTGGCCTGAGAACACCCACTGCCCAGCGCCTCTTTGGGGTACACACGTGTAGAGGGAGGGTGTTGAATTCTGCTGCGTCATAACTTCTCCGGGCCACGTAGTGTGAGGGCAAGGAGAGTGGCCCTCCACCTCATCCCAGTTTCATGTGTCAGTTGTCTAAGGCAAACTCCCTGCTTGAATCCCTCCGTGGGCTACGTAACCTCCAGAGAAAGGTGGATGATTGGGACCCAGGGCTGGTATCTAGGTTAATGTTCTGTGCATCAACTTCGCAGCTGTTCTCTCTAAGCGGGTCCCAAAGGCTTTCTGGAAGAGTTTCCTTAGAGGGTCAGAAACAGGAAATTAACCGACAGGCCCACGGGGACGCCAGTTCTCTCCAGCAACAACGCTACCAGCCTCAGACACTTGGGTTCTCTTTGGTAAATGGAAGAACACTATGCTCGGAAGCTTCTTCCATCCAGTTTGAGAGTCGCACTTCCACTGCATCTTGGGATACCAAGTGTTGCCATGCCGTCACAATATCCAATTCTTAGGCCTATGACGGCAGAGTGTCTGGCAGTTCTGAAAGAGAACTTAGGGATGCAGGCGTTTTGGCTCCTTCCACCGAGAAACCAGCTCCTCCAGCTCCTCTGTCGTTAGCTATTTCATGTTAGAATATCTCTAGGGGCCCTCTTTTCCTCCTCCACGAGGTAAGACACAAACGGAATTGCCCTAAAGGGAAGAAGCCTTCTGAGTCCGGCAGAGAGGCAGCCTCTCCCACTCAGCATTCCCCCAACGCTGAGCCCCGGGTATGGGACAGAGAGAGGGAGAAAGGCAGCCGTAACCCCGAGCTCTTCCACAATGTAGTATAGGCCTCACCCTCACGCTCACGTCAATTTCACAGAGAAAACACCAGGCCTCGGTGTGCTTTCCTGTGGCAAGGAAACTTTGCTTTCATTCCTTAGGTGGCACGTTGGCTCAGGACTGCCCTACCCGAAGGACTCACGGTGTGCAGCCCTACTGGTTGAGATCAGCCCCTCTGGCTCTTTCTCGGATGACACCAACTGGAAAAGAGCCGTTCATATGCTGGGGACCCAGGGAGCTTTCCCTAGTCTACACCAGAACAGCACTCTGAGGGAGAGGAGCTGCTGACGTTTGGTAGCAAAATCTCCTATTCTGAAGAGAAACATTTCGCTGTGAGCGGGTTCCATCAGCCTTGCCATCTTTTCTCAGCTGGCTAGGATGGAGGGCAGGCAGTCAGTTGGCAGACTCACCTGAGGCCCTGCTTGCCAGACTGTGACACAGACCTCCCGCCTGCTTCAGCCCAAAGGGACGGCTTATGGTAAGGTAAAAACCCTGTGTTGGAAAGTTCCTGCCTAACCCTCGCACCAGCACAAGCATATTGGTCATTGGTCAAAGACTTTACCCACAAGTTTAACATGTTTGCTCCCATCTAGCCTCCGAAGCCGAGTTTACCTAGCTAGGAATCTCACTTCAGGAAAGGTACTCAGGCTGCTGGTGACTGCACGTTGTTTCACCAGGCAGCCCAAATCGAGTACACCCACTTGCATTTTCCAGGGGGCAGAGCAAATGGTGTCAACTTACAGGCCTCCAGCCTGGGAGGGGCAACGTACACTTTGTGAATGGGAAAGAAGCCCATGCCTTCAGTGTGAAAGGCCGCTAGGCCTCTTTGCTTTGGCAGCCCAGGGATAGCGTCAGCTCTGAAATGCTTCCAAAGGAGCAGAGTCAGAGAACCTTGGAACCACAGAGCAGGTGCAGCCCAGAACACGGACTACTCTTGGCCTGAGAACACCCACTGCCCAGCGCCTCTTTGGGGTACACACGTGTAGAGGGAGGGTGTTGAATTCTGCTGCGTCATAACTTCTCCGGGCCACGTAGTGTGAGGGCAAGGAGAGTGGCCCTCCACCTCATCCCAGTTTCATGTGTCAGTTGTCTAAGGCAAACTCCCTGCTTGAATCCCTCCGTGGGCTACGTAACCTCCAGAGAAAGGTGGATGATTGGGACCCAGGGCTGGTATCTAGGTTAATGTTCTGTGCATCAACTTCGCAGCTGTTCTCTCTAAGCGGGTCCCAAAGGCTTTCTGGAAGAGTTTCCTTAGAGGGTCAGAAACAGGAAATTAACCGACAGGCCCACGGGGACGCCAGTTCTCTCCAGCAACAACGCTACCAGCCTCAGACACTTGGGTTCTCTTTGGTAAATGGAAGAACACTATGCTCGGAAGCTTCTTCCATCCAGTTTGAGAGTCGCGCTTCCACTGCATCTTGGGATACCAAGTGTTGCCATGCCGTCACAATTTCCAATTCTTAGGCCTATGACGGCAGAGTGTCTGGCAGTTCTGAAAGAGAACTTAGGGATGCAGGCGTTTTGGCTCCTTCCACCGAGAAACCAGCTCCTCCAGCTCCTCTGTCGTTAGCTATTTCATGTTAGAATATCTCTAGGGGCCCTCTTTTCCTCCTCCACGAGGTAAGACACAAACGGAATTGCCCTAAAGGGAAGAAGCCTTCTGAGTCCGGCAGAGAGGCAGCCTCTCCCACTCAGCATTCCCCCAACGCTGAGCCCCGGGTATGGGACAGAGAGAGGGAGAAAGGCAGCCGTAACCCCGAGCTCTTCCACAATGTAGTATAGGCCTCACCCTCAAGCTCACGTCAATTTCACAGAGAAAACACCAGGCCTCGGTGTGCTTTCCTGTGGCAAGGAAACTTTGCTTTCATTCCTTAGGTGGCACGTTGGCTCAGGACTGCCCTACCCGAAGGACTCACGGTGTGCAGCCCTACTGGTTGAGATCAGCCCCTCTGGCTCTTTCTCGGATGACACCAACTGGAAAAGAGCCGTTCATATGCTGGGGACCCAGGGAGCTTTCCCTAGTCTACACCAGAACAGCACTCTGAGGGAGAGGAGCTGCTGACGTTTGGTAGCAAAATCTCCTATTCTGAAGAGAAACATTTCGCTGTGAGCGGGTTCCATCAGCCTTGCCATCTTTTCTCAGCTGGCTAGGATGGAGGGCAGGCAGTCAGTTGGCAGACTCACCTGAGGCCCTGCTTGCCAGACTGTGACACAGACCTCCCGCCTGCTTCAGCCCAAAGGGACGGCTTATGGTAAGGTAAAAACCCTGTGTTGGAAAGTTCCTGCCTAACCCTCGCACCAGCACAAGCATATTGGTCATTGGTCAAAGACTTTCCCCACAAGTTTAACATGTTTGCTCCCATCTAGCCTCCGAAGCCGAGTTTACCTAGCTAGGAATCTCACTTCAGGAAAGGTACTCAGGCTGCTGGTGACTGCACGTTGTTTCACCAGGCAGCCCAAATCGAGTACACCCACTTGCATTTTCCAGGGGGCAGAGCAAATGGTGTCAACTTACAGGCCTCCAGCCTGGGAGGGGCAACGTACACTTTGTGAATGGGAAAGAAGCCCATGCCTTCAGTGTGAAAGGCCGCTAGGCCTCTTTGCTTTGGCAGCCCAGGGATAGCGTCAGCTGTGAAATGCTTCCAAAGGAGCAGAGTCAGAGAACCTTGGAACCACAGAGCAGGTGCAGCCCAGAACACGGACTGCTCTTGGCCTGAGAACACCCACTGCCCAGCGCCTCTTTGGGGTACACACGTGTAGAGGGAGGGTGTTGAATTCTGCTGCGTCATAACTTCTCCGGGCCACGTAGTGTGAGGGCAAGGAGAGTGGCCCTCCACCTCATCCCAGTTTCATGTGTCAGTTGTCTAAGGCAAACTCCCTGCTTGAATCCCTCCGTGGGCTACGTAACCTCCAGAGAAAGGTGGATGATTGGGACCCAGGGCTGGTATCTAGGTTAATGTTCTGTGCATCAACTTCGCAGCTGTTCTCTCTAAGCGGGTCCCAAAGGCTTTCTGGAAGAGTTTCCTTAGAGGGTCAGAAACAGGAAATTAACCGACAGGCCCACGGGGACGCCAGTTCTCTCCAGCAACAACGCTACCAGCCTCAGACACTTGGGTTCTCTTTGGTAAATGGAAGAACACTATGCTCGGAAGCTTCTTCCATCCAGTTTGAGAGTCGCACTTCCACTGCATCTTGGGATACCAAGTGTTGCCATGCCGTCACAATATCCAATTCTTAGGCCTATGACGGCAGAGTGTCTGGCAGTTCTGAAAGAGAACTTAGGAATGCAGGCGTTTTGGCTCCTTCCACCGAGAAACCAGCTCCTCCAGCTCCTCTGTCGTTAGCTATTTCATGTTAGAATATCTCTAGGGGCCCTCTTTTCCTCCTCCACGAGGTAAGACACAAACGGAATTGCCCTAAAGGGAAGAAGCCTTCTGAGTCCGGCAGAGAGGCAGCCTCTCCCACTCAGCATTCCCCCAACGCTGAGCCCCGGGTATGGGACAGAGAGAGGGAGAAAGGCAGCCGTAACCCCGAGCTCTTCCACAATGTAGTATAGGCCTCACCCTCACGCTCACGTCAATTTCACAGAGAAAACACCAGGCCTCGGTGTGCTTTCCTGTGGCAAGGAAACTTTGCTTTCATTCCTTAGGTGGCACGTTGGCTCAGGACTGCCCTACCCGAAGGACTCACGGTGTGCAGCCCTACTGGTTGAGATCAGCCCCTCTGGCTCTTTCTCGGATGACACCAACTGGAAAAGAGCCGTTCATATGCTGGGGACCCAGGGAGCTTTCCCTAGTCTACACCAGAACAGCACTCTGAGGGAGAGGAGCTGCTGACGTTTGGTAGCAAAATCTCCTATTCTGAAGAGAAACATTTCGCTGTAAGCGGGTTCCATCAGCCTTGCCATCTTTTCTCAGCTGGCTAGGATGGAGGGCAGGCAGTCAGTTGGCAGACTCACCTGAGGCCCTGCTTGCCAGACTGTGACACAGACCTCCCGCCTGCTTCAGCCCAAAGGGACGGCTTATGGTAAGGTACAAACCCTGTGTTGGAAAGTTCCTGCCTAACCCTCGCACCAGCACAAGCATATTGGTCATTGGTCAAAGACTCTCCCCACAAGTTTAACATGTTTGCTCCCATCTAGCCTCCGAAGCCGAGTTTACCTAGCTAGGAATCTCACTTCAGGAAAGGTACTCAGGCTGCTGGTGACTGCACGTTGTTTCACCAGGCAGCCCAAATCGAGTACACCCACTTGCATTTTCCAGGGGGCAGAGCAAATGGTGTCAACTTACAGGCCTCCAGCCTGGGAGGGGCAACGTACACTTTGTGAATGGGAAAGAAGCCCATGCCTTCAGTGTGAAAGGCCGCTAGGCCTCTTTGCTTTGGCAGCCCAGGGATAGCGTCAGCTGTGAAATGCTTCCAAAGGAGCAGAGTCAGAGAACCTTGGAACCACAGAGCAGGTGCAGCCCAGAACACGGACTACTCTTGGCCTGAGAACACCCACTGCCCAGCGCCTCTTTGGGGTACACACGTGTAGAGGGAGGGTGTTGAATTCTGCTGCGTCATAACTTCTCCGGGCCACGTAGTGTGAGGGCAAGGAGAGTGGCCCTCCACCTCATCCCAGTTTCATGTGTCAGTTGTCTAAGGCAAACTCCCTGCTTGAATCCCTCCGTGGGCTACGTAACCTCCAGAGAAAGGTGGATGATTGGGACCCAGGGCTGGTATCTAGGTTAATGTTCTGTGCATCAACTTCGCAGCTGTTCTCTCTAAGCGGGTCCCAAAGGCTTTCTGGAAGAGTTTCCTTAGAGGGTCAGAAACAGGAAATTAACCGACAGGCCCACGGGGACGCCAGTTCTCTCCAGCAACAACGCTACCAGCCTCAGACACTTGGGTTCTCTTTGGTAAATGGAAGAACACTATGCTCGGAAGCTTCTTCCATCCAGTTTGAGAGTCGCGCTTCCACTGCATCTTGGGATACCAAGTGTTGCCATGCCGTCACAATTTCCAATTCTTAGGCCTATGACGGCAGAGTGTCTGGCAGTTCTGAAAGAGAACTTAGGGATGCAGGCGTTTTGGCTCCTTCCACCGAGAAACCAGCTCCTCCAGCTCCTCTGTCGTTAGCTATTTCATGTTAGAATATCTCTAGGGGCCCTCTTTTCCTCCTCCACGAGGTAAGACACAAACGGAATTGCCCTAAAGGGAAGAAGCCTTCTGAGTCCGGCAGAGAGGCAGCCTCTCCCACTCAGCATTCCCCCAACGCTGAGCCCCGGGTATGGGACAGAGAGAGGGAGAAAGGCAGCCGTAACCCCGAGCTCTTCCACAATGTAGTATAGGCCTCACCCTCAAGCTCACGTCAATTTCATAGAGAAAACACCAGGCCTCGGTGTGCTTTCCTGTGGCAAGGAAACTTTGCTTTCATTCCTTAGGTGGCACGTTGGCTCAGGACTGCCCTACCCGAAGGACTCACGGTGTGCAGCCCTACTGGTTGAGATCAGCCCCTCTGGCTCTTTCTCGGATGACACCAACTGGGCAAAGAGCCGTTCATATGCTGGGGACCCAGGGAGCTTTCCCTAGTCTACACCAGAACAGCACTCTGAGGGAGAGGAGCTGCTGACGTTTGGTAGCAAAATCTCCTATTCTGAAGAGAAACATTTCGCTGTGAGCGGGTTCCATCAGCCTTGCCATCTTTTCTCAGCTGGCTAGGATGGAGGGCAGGCAGTCAGTTGGCAGACTCACCTGAGGCCCTGCTTGCCAGACTGTCACACAGACCTCCCGCCTGCTTCAGCCCAAAGGGACGGCTTATGGTAAGGTACAAACCCTGTGTTGGAAAGTTCCTGCCTAACCCTCGCACCAGCACAAGCATATTGGTCATTGGTCAAAGACTCTCCCCACAAGTTTAACATGTTTGCTCCCATCTAGCCTCCGAAGCCGAGTTTACCTAGCTAGGAATCTCACTTCAGGAAAGGTACTCAGGCTGCTGGTGACTGCACGTTGTTTCACCAGGCAGCCCAAATCGAGTACACCCACTTGCATTTTCCAGGGGGCAGAGCAAATGGTGTCAACTTACAGGCCTCCAGCCTGGGAGGGGCAACGTACACTTTGTGAATGGGAAAGAAGCCCATGCCTTCAGTGTGAAAGGCCGCTAGGCCTCTTTGCTTTGGCAGCCCAGGGATAGCGTCAGCTGTGAAATGCTTCCAAAGGAGCAGAGTCAGAGAACCTTGGAACCACAGAGCAGGTGCAGCCCAGAACACGGACTGCTCTTGGCCTGAGAACACCCACTGCCCAGCGCCTCTTTGGGGTACACACGTGTAGAGGGAGGGTGTTGAATTCTGCTGCGTCATAACTTCTCCGGGCCACGTAGTGTGAGGGCAAGGAGAGTGGCCCTCCACCTCATCCCAGTTTCATGTGTCAGTTGTCTAAGGCAAACTCCCTGCTTGAATCCCTCCGTGGGCTACGTAGCCTCCAGAGAAAGGTGGATGATTGGGACCCAGGGCTGGTATCTAGGTTAATGTTCTGTGCATCAACTTCGCAGCTGTTCTCTCTAAGCGGGTCCCAAAGGCTTTCTGGAAGAGTTTCCTTAGAGGGTCAGAAACAGGAAATTAACCGACAGGCCCACGGGGACGCCAGTTCTCTCCAGCAACAACGCTACCAGCCTCAGACACTTGGGTTCTCTTTGGTAAATGGAAGAACACTATGCTCGGAAGCTTCTTCCATCCAGTTTGAGAGTCGCGCTTCCACTGCATCTTGGGATACCAAGTGTTGCCATGCCGTCACAATTTCCAATTCTTAGGCCTATGACGGCAGAGTGTCTGGCAGTTCTGAAAGAGAACTTAGGGATGCAGGCGTTTTGGCTCCTTCCACCGAGAAACCAGCTCCTCCAGCTCCTCTGTCGTTAGCTATTTCATGTTAGAATATCTCTAGGGGCCCTCTTTTCCTCCTCCACGAGGTAAGACACAAACGGAATTGCCCTAAAGGGAAGAAGCCTTCTGAGTCCGGCAGAGAGGCAGCCTCTCCCACTCAGCATTCCCCCAACGCTGAGCCCCGGGTATGGGACAGAGAGAGGGAGAAAGGCAGCCGTAACCCCGAGCTCTTCCACAATGTAGTATAGGCCTCACCCTCAATCTCACGTCAATTTCACAGAGAAAACACCAGGCCTCGGTGTGCTTTCCTGTGGCAAGGAAACTTTGCTTTCATTCCTTAGGTGGCACGTTGGCTCAGGACTGCCCTACCCGAAGGACTCACGGTGTGCAGCCCTATTGGTTGAGATCAGCCCCTCTGGCTCTTTCTCGGATGACACCAACTGGGCAAAGAGCCGTTCATATGCTGGGGACCCAGGGAGCTTTCCCTAGTCTACACCAGAACAGCACTCTGAGGGAGAGGAGCTGCTGACGTTTGGTAGCAAAATCTCCTATTCTGAAGAGAAACATTTCGTTGTAAGCGGGTTCCATCAGCCTTGCCATCTTTTCTCATCTGGCTAGGATGGAGGGCAGGCAGTCAGTTGGCAGACTCACCTGAGGCCCTGCTTGCCAGACTGTGACACAGACCTCCCGCCTGCTTCAGCCCAAAGGGACGGCTTATGGTAAGGTAAAAACCCTGTGTTGGAAAGTTCCTGCCTAACCCTCGCACCAGCACAAGCATATTGGTCATTGGTCAAAGACTTTCCCCACAAGTTTAACATGTTTGCTCCCATCTAGCCTCCGAAGCCGAGTTTACCTAGCTAGGAATCTCACTTCAGGAAAGGTACTCAGGCTGCTGGTGACTGCACGTTGTTTCACCAGGCAGCCCAAATCGAGTACACCCACTTGCATTTTCCAGGGGGCAGAGCAAATGGTGTCAACTTACAGGCCTCCAGCCTGGGAGGGGCAACGTACACTTTGTGAATGGGAAAGAAGCCCATGCCTTCAGTGTGAAAGGCCGCTAGGCCTCTTTGCTTTGGCAGCCCAGGGATAGCGTCAGCTGTGAAATGCTTCCAAAGGAGCAGAGTCAGAGAACCTTGGAACCACAGAGCAGGTGCAGCCCAGAACACGGACTACTCTTGGCCTGAGAACACCCACTGCCCAGCGCCTCTTTGGGGTACACACGTGTAGAGGGAGGGTGTTGAATTCTGCTGCGTCATAACTTCTCCGGGCCACGTAGTGTGAGGGCAAGGAGAGTGGCCCTCCACCTCATCCCAGTTTCATGTGTCAGTTGTCTAAGGCAAACTCCCTGCTTGAATCCCTCCGTGGGCTACGTAACCTCCAGAGAAAGGTGGATGATTGGGACCCAGGGCTGGTATCTAGGTTAATGTTCTGTGCATCAACTTCGCAGCTGTTCTCTCTAAGCGGGTCCCAAAGGCTTTCTGGAAGAGTTTCCTTAGAGGGTCAGAAACAGGAAATTAACCGACAGGCCCACGGGGACGCCAGTTCTCTCCAGCAACAACGCTACCAGCCTCAGACACTTGGGTTCTCTTTGGTAAATGGAAGAACACTATGCTCGGAAGCTTCTTCCATCCAGTTTGAGAGTCGCGCTTCCACTGCATCTTGGGATACCAAGTGTTGCCATGCCGTCACAATTTCCAATTCTTAGGCCTATGACGGCAGAGTGTCTGGCAGTTCTGAAAGAGAACTTAGGGATGCAGGCGTTTTGGCTCCTTCCACCGAGAAACCAGCTCCTCCAGCTCCTCTGTCGTTAGCTATTTCATGTTAGAATATCTCTAGGGGCCCTCTTTTCCTCCTCCACGAGGTAAGACACAAACGGAATTGCCCTAAAGGGAAGAAGCCTTCTGAGTCCGGCAGAGAGGCAGCCTCTCCCACTCAGCATTCCCCCAACGCTGAGCCCCGGGTATGGGACAGAGAGAGGGAGAAAGGCAGCCGTAACCCCGAGCTCTTCCACAATGTAGTATAGGCCTCACCCTCACGCTCACGTCAATTTCACAGAGAAAACACCAGGCCTCGGTGTGCTTTCCTGTGGCAAGGAAACTTTGCTTTCATTCCTTAGGTGGCACGTTGGCTCAGGACTGCCCTACCCGAAGGACTCACGGTGTGCAGCCCTACTGGTTGAGATCAGCCCCTCTGGCTCTTTCTCGGATGACACCAACTGGAAAAGAGCCGTTCATATGCTGGGGACCCAGGGAGCTTTCCCTAGTCTACACCAGAACAGCACTCTGAGGGAGAGGAGCTGCTGACGTTTGGTAGCAAAATCTCCTATTCTGAAGAGAAACATTTCGCTGTAAGCGGGTTCCATCAGCCTTGCCATCTTTTCTCAGCTGGCTAGGATGGAGGGCAGGCAGTCAGTTGGCAGACTCACCTGAGGCCCTGCTTGCCAGACTGTGACACAGACCTCCCGCCTGCTTCAGCCCAAAGGGACGGCTTATGGTAAGGTAAAAACCCTGTGTTGGAAAGTTCCTGCCTAACCCTCGCACCAGCACAAGCATATTGGTCATTGGTCAAAGACTCTCCCCACAAGTTTAACATGTTTGCTCCCATCTAGCCTCCGAAGCCGAGTTTACCTAGCTAGGAATCTCACTTCAGGAAAGGTACTCAGGCTGCTGGTGACTGCACGTTGTTTCACCAGGCAGCCCAAATCGAGTACACCCACTTGCATTTTCCAGGGGGCAGAGCAAATGGTGTCAACTTACAGGCCTCCAGCCTGGGAGGGGCAACGTACACTTTGTGAATGGGAAAGAAGCCCATGCCTTCAGTGTGAAAGGCCGCTAGGCCTCTTTGCTTTGGCAGCCCAGGGATAGCGTCAGCTGTGAAATGCTTCCAAAGGAGCAGAGTCAGAGAACCTTGGAACCACAGAGCAGGTGCAGCCCAGAACACGGACTGCTCTTGGCCTGAGAACACCCACTGCCCAGCGCCTCTTTGGGGTACACACGTGTAGAGGGAGGGTGTTGAATTCTGCTGCGTCATAACTTCTCCGGGCCACGTAGTGTGAGGGCAAGGAGAGTGGCCCTCCACCTCATCCCAGTTTCATGTGTCAGTTGTCTAAGGCAAACTCCCTGCTTGAATCCCTCCGTGGGCTACGTAACCTCCAGAGAAAGGTGGATGATTGGGACCCAGGGCTGGTATCTAGGTTAATGTTCTGTGCATCAACTTCGCAGCTGTTCTCTCTAAGCGGGTCCCAAAGGCTTTCTGGAAGAGTTTCCTTAGAGGGTCAGAAACAGGAAATTAACCGACAGGCCCACGGGGACGCCAGTTCTCTCCAGCAACAACGCTACCAGCCTCAGACACTTGGGTTCTCTTTGGTAAATGGAAGAACACTATGCTCGGAAGCTTCTTCCATCCAGTTTGAGAGTCGCGCTTCCACTGCATCTTGGGATACCAAGTGTTGCCATGCCGTCACAATTTCCAATTCTTAGGCCTATGACGGCAGAGTGTCTGGCAGTTCTGAAAGAGAACTTAGGGATGCAGGCGTTTTGGCTCCTTCCACCGAGAAACCAGCTCCTCCAGCTCCTCTGTCGTTAGCTATTTCATGTTAGAATATCTCTAGGGGCCCTCTTTTCCTCCTCCACGAGGTAAGACACAAACGGAATTGCCCTAAAGGGAAGAAGCCTTCTGAGTCCGGCAGAGAGGCAGCCTCTCCCACTCAGCATTCCCCCAACGCTGAGCCCCGGGTATGGGACAGAGAGAGGGAGAAAGGCAGCCGTAACCCCGAGCTCTTCCACAATGTAGTATAGGCCTCACCCTCAAGCTCACGTCAATTTCATAGAGAAAACACCAGGCCTCGGTGTGCTTTCCTGTGGCAAGGAAACTTTGCTTTCATTCCTTAGGTGGCACGTTGGCTCAGGACTGCCCTACCCGAAGGACTCACGGTGTGCAGCCCTACTGGTTGAGATCAGCCCCTCTGGCTCTTTCTCGGATGACACCAACTGGGCAAAGAGCCGTTCATATGCTGGGGACCCAGGGAGCTTTCCCTAGTCTACACCAGAACAGCACTCTGAGGGAGAGGAGCTGCTGACGTTTGGTAGCAAAATCTCCTATTCTGAAGAGAAACATTTCGCTGTGAGCGGGTTCCATCAGCCTTGCCATCTTTTCTCAGCTGGCTAGGATGGAGGGCAGGCAGTCAGTTGGCAGACTCACCTGAGGCCCTGCTTGCCAGACTGTCACACAGACCTCCCGCCTGCTTCAGCCAAAAGGGACGGCTTATGGTAAGGTACAAACCCTGTGTTGGAAAGTTCCTGCCTAACCCTCGCACCAGCACAAGCATATTGGTCATTGGTCAAAGACTCTCCCCACAAGTTTAACATGTTTGCTCCCATCTAGCCTCCGAAGCCGAGTTTACCTAGCTAGGAATCTCACTTCAGGAAAGGTACTCAGGCTGCTGGTGACTGCACGTTGTTTCACCAGGCAGCCCAAATCGAGTACACCCACTTGCATTTTCCAGGGGGCAGAGCAAATGGTGTCAACTTACAGGCCTCCAGCCTGGGAGGGGCAACGTACACTTTGTGAATGGGAAAGAAGCCCATGCCTTCAGTGTGAAAGGCCGCTAGGCCTCTTTGCTTTGGCAGCCCAGGGATAGCGTCAGCTGTGAAATGCTTCCAAAGGAGCAGAGTCAGAGAACCTTGGAACCACAGAGCAGGTGCAGCCCAGAACACGGACTGCTCTTGGCCTGAGAACACCCACTGCCCAGCGCCTCTTTGGGGTACACACGTGTAGAGGGAGGGTGTTGAATTCTGCTGCGTCATAACTTCTCCGGGCCACGTAGTGTGAGGGCAAGGAGAGTGGCCCTCCACCTCATCCCAGTTTCATGTGTCAGTTGTCTAAGGCAAACTCCCTGCTTGAATCCCTCCGTGGGCTACGTAGCCTCCAGAGAAAGGTGGATGATTGGGACCCAGGGCTGGTATCTAGGTTAATGTTCTGTGCATCAACTTCGCAGCTGTTCTCTCTAAGCGGGTCCCAAAGGCTTTCTGGAAGAGTTTCCTTAGAGGGTCAGAAACAGGAAATTAACCGACAGGCCCACGGGGACGCCAGTTCTCTCCAGCAACAACGCTACCAGCCTCAGACACTTGGGTTCTCTTTGGTAAATGGAAGAACACTATGCTCGGAAGCTTCTTCCATCCAGTTTGAGAGTCGCGCTTCCACTGCATCTTGGGATACCAAGTGTTGCCATGCCGTCACAATTTCCAATTCTTAGGCCTATGACGGCAGAGTGTCTGGCAGTTCTGAAAGAGAACTTAGGGATGCAGGCGTTTTGGCTCCTTCCACCGAGAAACCAGCTCCTCCAGCTCCTCTGTCGTTAGCTATTTCATGTTAGAATATCTCTAGGGGCCCTCTTTTCCTCCTCCACGAGGTAAGACACAAACGGAATTGCCCTAAAGGGAAGAAGCCTTCTGAGTCCGGCAGAGAGGCAGCCTCTCCCACTCAGCATTCCCCCAACGCTGAGCCCCGGGTATGGGACAGAGAGAGGGAGAAAGGCAGCCGTAACCCCGAGCTCTTCCACAATGTAGTATAGGCCTCACCCTCAATCTCACGTCAATTTCACAGAGAAAACACCAGGCCTCGGTGTGCTTTCCTGTGGCAAGGAAACTTTGCTTTCATTCCTTAGGTGGCACGTTGGCTCAGGACTGCCCTACCCGAAGGACTCACGGTGTGCAGCCCTATTGGTTGAGATCAGCCCCTCTGGCTCTTTCTCGGATGACACCAACTGGGCAAAGAGCCGTTCATATGCTGGGGACCCAGGGAGCTTTCCCTAGTCTACACCAGAACAGCACTCTGAGGGAGAGGAGCTGCTGACGTTTGGTAGCAAAATCTCCTATTCTGAAGAGAAACATTTCGTTGTAAGCGGGTTCCATCAGCCTTGCCATCTTTTCTCATCTGGCTAGGATGGAGGGCAGGCAGTCAGTTGGCAGACTCACCTGAGGCCCTGCTTGCCAGACTGTGACACAGACCTCCCGCCTGCTTCAGCCCAAAGGGACGGCTTATGGTAAGGTAAAAACCCTGTGTTGGAAAGTTCCTGCCTAACCCTCGCACCAGCACAAGCATATTGGTCATTGGTCAAAGACTTTCCCCACAAGTTTAACATGTTTGCTCCCATCTAGCCTCCGAAGCCGAGTTTACCTAGCTAGGAATCTCACTTCAGGAAAGGTACTCAGGCTGCTGGTGACTGCACGTTGTTTCACCAGGCAGCCCAAATCGAGTACACCCACTTGCATTTTCCAGGGGGCAGAGCAAATGGTGTCAACTTACAGGCCTCCAGCCTGGGAGGGGCAACGTACACTTTGTGAATGGGAAAGAAGCCCATGCCTTCAGTGTGAAAGGCCGCTAGGCCTCTTTGCTTTGGCAGCCCAGGGATAGCGTCAGCTCTGAAATGCTTCCAAAGGAGCAGAGTCAGAGAACCTTGGAACCACAGAGCAGGTGCAGCCCAGAACACGGACTACTCTTGGCCTGAGAACACCCACTGCCCAGCGCCTCTTTGGGGTACACACGTGTAGAGGGAGGGTGTTGAATTCTGCTGCGTCATAACTTCTCCGGGCCACGTAGTGTGAGGGCAAGGAGAGTGGCCCTCCACCTCATCCCAGTTTCATGTGTCAGTTGTCTAAGGCAAACTCCCTGCTTGAATCCCTCCGTGGGCTACGTAACCTCCAGAGAAAGGTGGATGATTGGGACCCAGGGCTGGTATCTAGGTTAATGTTCTGTGCATCAACTTCGCAGCTGTTCTCTCTAAGCGGGTCCCAAAGGCTTTCTGGAAGAGTTTCCTTAGAGGGTCAGAAACAGGAAATTAACCGACAGGCCCACGGGGACGCCAGTTCTCTCCAGCAACAACGCTACCAGCCTCAGACACTTGGGTTCTCTTTGGTAAATGGAAGAACACTATGCTCGGAAGCTTCTTCCATCCAGTTTGAGAGTCGCGCTTCCACTGCATCTTGGGATACCAAGTGTTGCCATGCCGTCACAATTTCCAATTCTTAGGCCTATGACGGCAGAGTGTCTGGCAGTTCTGAAAGAGAACTTAGGGATGCAGGCGTTTTGGCTCCTTCCACCGAGAAACCAGCTCCTCCAGCTCCTCTGTCGTTAGCTATTTCATGTTAGAATATCTCTAGGGGCCCTCTTTTCCTCCTCCACGAGGTAAGACACAAACGGAATTGCCCTAAAGGGAAGAAGCCTTCTGAGTCCGGCAGAGAGGCAGCCTCTCCCACTCAGCATTCCCCCAACGCTGAGCCCCGGGTATGGGACAGAGAGAGGGAGAAAGGCAGCCGTAACCCCGAGCTCTTCCACAATGTAGTATAGGCCTCACCCTCACGCTCACGTCAATTTCACAGAGAAAACACCAGGCCTCGGTGTGCTTTCCTGTGGCAAGGAAACTTTGCTTTCATTCCTTAGGTGGCACGTTGGCTCAGGACTGCCCTACCCGAAGGACTCACGGTGTGCAGCCCTACTGGTTGAGATCAGCCCCTCTGGCTCTTTCTCGGATGACACCAACTGGAAAAGAGCCGTTCATATGCTGGGGACCCAGGGAGCTTTCCCTAGTCTACACCAGAACAGCACTCTGAGGGAGAGGAGCTGCTGACGTTTGGTAGCAAAATCTCCTATTCTGAAGAGAAACATTTCGCTGTAAGCGGGTTCCATCAGCCTTGCCATCTTTTCTCAGCTGGCTAGGATGGAGGGCAGGCAGTCAGTTGGCAGACTCACCTGAGGCCCTGCTTGCCAGACTGTGACACAGACCTCCCGCCTGCTTCAGCCCAAAGGGACGGCTTATGGTAAGGTAAAAACCCTGTGTTGGAAAGTTCCTGCCTAACCCTCGCACCAGCACAAGCATATTGGTCATTGGTCAAAGACTTTCCCCACAAGTTTAACATGTTTGCTCCCATCTAGCCTCCGAAGCCGAGTTTACCTAGCTAGGAATCTCACTTCAGGAAAGGTACTCAGGCTGCTGGTGACTGCACGTTGTTTCACCAGGCAGCCCAAATCGAGTACACCCACTTGCATTTTCCAGGGGGCAGAGCAAATGGTGTCAACTTACAGGCCTCCAGCCTGGGAGGGGCAACGTACACTTTGTGAATGGGAAAGAAGCCCATGCCTTCAGTGTGAAAGGCCGCTAGGCCTCTTTGCTTTGGCAGCCCAGGGATAGCGTCAGCTGTGAAATGCTTCCAAAGGAGCAGAGTCAGAGAACCTTGGAACCACAGAGCAGGTGCAGCCCAGAACACGGACTGCTCTTGGCCTGAGAACACCCACTGCCCAGCGCCTCTTTGGGGTACACACGTGTAGAGGGAGGGTGTTGAATTCTGCTGCGTCATAACTTCTCCGGGCCACGTAGTGTGAGGGCAAGGAGAGTGGCCCTCCACCTCATCCCAGTTTCATGTGTCAGTTGTCTAAGGCAAACTCCCTGCTTGAATCCCTCCGTGGGCTACGTAACCTCCAGAGAAAGGTGGATGATTGGGACCCAGGGCTGGTATCTAGGTTAATGTTCTGTGCATCAACTTCGCAGCTGTTCTCTCTAAGCGGGTCCCAAAGGCTTTCTGGAAGAGTTTCCTTAGAGGGTCAGAAACAGGAAATTAACCGACAGGCCCACGGGGACGCCAGTTCTCTCCAGCAACAACGCTACCAGCCTCAGACACTTGGGTTCTCTTTGGTAAATGGAAGAACACTATGCTCGGAAGCTTCTTCCATCCAGTTTGAGAGTCGCGCTTCCACTGCATCTTGGGATACCAAGTGTTGCCATGCCGTCACAATTTCCAATTCTTAGGCCTATGACGGCAGAGTGTCTGGCAGTTCTGAAAGAGAACTTAGGGATGCAGGCGTTTTGGCTCCTTCCACCGAGAAACCAGCTCCTCCAGCTCCTCTGTCGTTAGCTATTTCATGTTAGAATATCTCTAGGGGCCCTCTTTTCCTCCTCCACGAGGTAAGACACAAACGGAATTGCCCTAAAGGGAAGAAGCCTTCTGAGTCCGGCAGAGAGGCAGCCTCTCCCACTCAGCATTCCCCCAACGCTGAGCCCCGGGTATGGGACAGAGAGAGGGAGAAAGGCAGCCGTAACCCCGAGCTCTTCCACAATGTAGTATAGGCCTCACCCTCAAGCTCACGTCAATTTCATAGAGAAAACACCAGGCCTCGGTGTGCTTTCCTGTGGCAAGGAAACTTTGCTTTCATTCCTTAGGTGGCACGTTGGCTCAGGACTGCCCTACCCGAAGGACTCACGGTGTGCAGCCCTACTGGTTGAGATCAGCCCCTCTGGCTCTTTCTCGGATGACACCAACTGGGCAAAGAGCCGTTCATATGCTGGGGACCCAGGGAGCTTTCCCTAGTCTACACCAGAACAGCACTCTGAGGGAGAGGAGCTGCTGACGTTTGGTAGCAAAATCTCCTATTCTGAAGAGAAACATTTCGCTGTGAGCGGGTTCCATCAGCCTTGCCATCTTTTCTCAGCTGGCTAGGATGGAGGGCAGGCAGTCAGTTGGCAGACTCACCTGAGGCCCTGCTTGCTAGACTGTCACACAGACCTCCCGCCTGCTTCAGCCAAAAGGGACGGCTTATGGTAAGGTACAAACCCTGTGTTGGAAAGTTCCTGCCTAACCCTCGCACCAGCACAAGCATATTGGTCATTGGTCAAAGACTCTCCCCACAAGTTTAACATGTTTGCTCCCATCTAGCCTCCGAAGCCGAGTTTACCTAGCTAGGAATCTCACTTCAGGAAAGGTACTCAGGCTGCTGGTGACTGCACGTTGTTTCACCAGGCAGCCCAAATCGAGTACACCCACTTGCATTTTCCAGGGGGCAGAGCAAATGGTGTCAACTTACAGGCCTCCAGCCTGGGAGGGGCAACGTACACTTTGTGAATGGGAAAGAAGCCCATGCCTTCAGTGTGAAAGGCCGCTAGGCCTCTTTGCTTTGGCAGCCCAGGGATAGCGTCAGCTGTGAAATGCTTCCAAAGGAGCAGAGTCAGAGAACCTTGGAACCACAGAGCAGGTGCAGCCCAGAACACGGACTGCTCTTGGCCTGAGAACACCCACTGCCCAGCGCCTCTTTGGGGTACACACGTGTAGAGGGAGGGTGTTGAATTCTGCTGCGTCATAACTTCTCCGGGCCACGTAGTGTGAGGGCAAGGAGAGTGGCCCTCCACCTCATCCCAGTTTCATGTGTCAGTTGTCTAAGGCAAACTCCCTGCTTGAATCCCTCCGTGGGCTACGTAGCCTCCAGAGAAAGGTGGATGATTGGGACCCAGGGCTGGTATCTAGGTTAATGTTCTGTGCATCAACTTCGCAGCTGTTCTCTCTAAGCGGGTCCCAAAGGCTTTCTGGAAGAGTTTCCTTAGAGGGTCAGAAACAGGAAATTAACCGACAGGCCCACGGGGACGCCAGTTCTCTCCAGCAACAACGCTACCAGCCTCAGACACTTGGGTTCTCTTTGGTAAATGGAAGAACACTATGCTCGGAAGCTTCTTCCATCCAGTTTGAGAGTCGCGCTTCCACTGCATCTTGGGATACCAAGTGTTGCCATGCCGTCACAATTTCCAATTCTTAGGCCTATGACGGCAGAGTGTCTGGCAGTTCTGAAAGAGAACTTAGGGATGCAGGCGTTTTGGCTCCTTCCACCGAGAAACCAGCTCCTCCAGCTCCTCTGTCGTTAGCTATTTCATGTTAGAATATCTCTAGGGGCCCTCTTTTCCTCCTCCACGAGGTAAGACACAAACGGAATTGCCCTAAAGGGAAGAAGCCTTCTGAGTCCGGCAGAGAGGCAGCCTCTCCCACTCAGCATTCCCCCAACGCTGAGCCCCGGGTATGGGACAGAGAGAGGGAGAAAGGCAGCCGTAACCCCGAGCTCTTCCACAATGTAGTATAGGCCTCACCCTCAAGCTCACGTCAATTTCACAGAGAAAACACCAGGCCTCGGTGTGCTTTCCTGTGGCAAGGAAACTTTGCTTTCATTCCTTAGGTGGCACGTTGGCTCAGGACTGCCCTACCCGAAGGACTCACGGTGTGCAGCCCTATTGGTTGAGATCAGCCCCTCTGGCTCTTTCTCGGATGACACCAACTGGGCAAAGAGCCGTTCATATGCTGGGGACCCAGGGAGCTTTCCCTAGTCTACACCAGAACAGCACTCTGAGGGAGAGGAGCTGCTGACGTTTGGTAGCAAAATCTCCTATTCTGAAGAGAAACATTTCGTTGTAAGCGGGTTCCATCAGCCTTGCCATCTTTTCTCATCTGGCTAGGATGGAGGGCAGGCAGTCAGTTGGCAGACTCACCTGAGGCCCTGCTTGCCAGACTGTGACACAGACCTCCCGCCTGCTTCAGCCCAAAGGGACGGCTTATGGTAAGGTAAAAACCCTGTGTTGGAAAGTTCCTGCCTAACCCTCGCACCAGCACAAGCATATTGGTCATTGGTCAAAGACTTTCCCCACAAGTTTAACATGTTTGCTCCCATCTAGCCTCCGAAGCCGAGTTTACCTAGCTAGGAATCTCACTTCAGGAAAGGTACTCAGGCTGCTGGTGACTGCACGTTGTTTCACCAGGCAGCCCAAATCGAGTACACCCACTTGCATTTTCCAGGGGGCAGAGCAAATGGTGTCAACTTACAGGCCTCCAGCCTGGGAGGGGCAACGTACACTTTGTGAATGGGAAAGAAGCCCATGCCTTCAGTGTGAAAGGCCGCTAGGCCTCTTTGCTTTGGCAGCCCAGGGATAGCGTCAGCTGTGAAATGCTTCCAAAGGAGCAGAGTCAGAGAACCTTGGAACCACAGAGCAGGTGCAGCCCAGAACACGGACTGCTCTTGGCCTGAGAACACCCACTGCCCAGCGCCTCTTTGGGGTACACACGTGTAGAGGGAGGGTGTTGAATTCTGCTGCGTCATAACTTCTCCGGGCCACGTAGTGTGAGGGCAAGGAGAGTGGCCCTCCACCTCATCCCAGTTTCATGTGTCAGTTGTCTAAGGCAAACTCCCTGCTTGAATCCCTCCGTGGGCTACGTAACCTCCAGAGAAAGGTGGATGATTGGGACCCAGGGCTGGTATCTAGGTTAATGTTCTGTGCATCAACTTCGCAGCTGTTCTCTCTAAGCGGGTCCCAAAGGCTTTCTGGAAGAGTTTCCTTAGAGGGTCAGAAACAGGAAATTAACCGACAGGCCCACGGGGACGCCAGTTCTCTCCAGCAACAACGCTACCAGCCTCAGACACTTGGGTTCTCTTTGGTAAATGGAAGAACACTATGCTCGGAAGCTTCTTCCATCCAGTTTGAGAGTCGCGCTTCCACTGCATCTTGGGATACCAAGTGTTGCCATGCCGTCACAATTTCCAATTCTTAGGCCTATGACGGCAGAGTGTCTGGCAGTTCTGAAAGAGAACTTAGGGATGCAGGCGTTTTGGCTCCTTCCACCGAGAAACCAGCTCCTCCAGCTCCTCTGTCGTTAGCTATTTCATGTTAGAATATCTCTAGGGGCCCTCTTTTCCTCCTCCACGAGGTAAGACACAAACGGAATTGCCCTAAAGGGAAGAAGCCTTCTGAGTCCGGCAGAGAGGCAGCCTCTCCCACTCAGCATTCCCCCAACGCTGAGCCCCGGGTATGGGACAGAGAGAGGGAGAAAGGCAGCCGTAACCCCGAGCTCTTCCACAATGTAGTATAGGCCTCACCCTCACGCTCACGTCAATTTCACAGAGAAAACACCAGGCCTCGGTGTGCTTTCCTGTGGCAAGGAAACTTTGCTTTCATTCCTTAGGTGGCACGTTGGCTCAGGACTGCCCTACCCGAAGGACTCACGGTGTGCAGCCCTACTGGTTGAGATCAGCCCCTCTGGCTCTTTCTCGGATGACACCAACTGGAAAAGAGCCGTTCATATGCTGGGGACCCAGGGAGCTTTCCCTAGTCTACACCAGAACAGCACTCTGAGGGAGAGGAGCTGCTGACGTTTGGTAGCAAAATCTCCTATTCTGAAGAGAAACATTTCGCTGTGAGCGGGTTCCATCAGCCTTGCCATCTTTTCTCAGCTGGCTAGGATGGAGGGCAGGCAGTCAGTTGGCAGACTCACCTGAGGCCCTGCTTGCCAGACTGTGACACAGACCTCCCGCCTGCTTCAGCCCAAAGGGACGGCTTATGGTAAGGTAAAAACCCTGTGTTGGAAAGTTCCTGCCTAACCCTCGCACCAGCACAAGCATATTGGTCATTGGTCAAAGACTTTCCCCACAAGTTTAACATGTTTGCTCCCATCTAGCCTCCGAAGCCGAGTTTACCTAGCTAGGAATCTCACTTCAGGAAAGGTACTCAGGCTGCTGGTGACTGCACGTTGTTTCACCAGGCAGCCCAAATCGAGTACACCCACTTGCATTTTCCAGGGGGCAGAGCAAATGGTGTCAACTTACAGGCCTCCAGCCTGGGAGGGGCAACGTACACTTTGTGAATGGGAAAGAAGCCCATGCCTTCAGTGTGAAAGGCCGCTAGGCCTCTTTGCTTTGGCAGCCCAGGGATAGCGTCAGCTCTGAAATGCTTCCAAAGGAGCAGAGTCAGAGAACCTTGGAACCACAGAGCAGGTGCAGCCCAGAACACGGACTGCTCTTGGCCTGAGAACACCCACTGCCCAGCGCCTCTTTGGGGTACACACGTGTAGAGGGAGGGTGTTGAATTCTGCTGCGTCATAACTTCTCCGGGCCACGTAGTGTGAGGGCAAGGAGAGTGGCCCTCCACCTCATCCCAGTTTCATGTGTCAGTTGTCTAAGGCAAACTCCCTGCTTGAATCCCTCCGTGGGCTACGTAACCTCCAGAGAAAGGTGGATGATTGGGACCCAGGGCTGGTATCTAGGTTAATGTTCTGTGCATCAACTTCGCAGCTGTTCTCTCTAAGCGGGTCCCAAAGGCTTTCTGGAAGAGTTTCCTTAGAGGGTCAGAAACAGGAAATTAACCGACAGGCCCACGGGGACGCCAGTTCTCTCCAGCAACAACGCTACCAGCCTCAGACACTTGGGTTCTCTTTGGTAAATGGAAGAACACTATGCTCGGAAGCTTCTTCCATCCAGTTTGAGAGTCGCGCTTCCACTGCATCTTGGGATACCAAGTGTTGCCATGCCGTCACAATTTCCAATTCTTAGGCCTATGACGGCAGAGTGTCTGGCAGTTCTGAAAGAGAACTTAGGGATGCAGGCGTTTTGGCTCCTTCCACCGAGAAACCAGCTCCTCCAGCTCCTCTGTCGTTAGCTATTTCATGTTAGAATATCTCTAGGGGCCCTCTTTTCCTCCTCCACGAGGTAAGACACAAACGGAATTGCCCTAAAGGGAAGAAGCCTTCTGAGTCCGGCAGAGAGGCAGCCTCTCCCACTCAGCATTCCCCCAACGCTGAGCCCCGGGTATGGGACAGAGAGAGGGAGAAAGGCAGCCGTAACCCCGAGCTCTTCCACAATGTAGTATAGGCCTCACCCTCAAGCTCACGTCAATTTCATAGAGAAAACACCAGGCCTCGGTGTGCTTTCCTGTGGCAAGGAAACTTTGCTTTCATTCCTTAGGTGGCACGTTGGCTCAGGACTGCCCTACCCGAAGGACTCACGGTGTGCAGCCCTACTGGTTGAGATCAGCCCCTCTGGCTCTTTCTCGGATGACACCAACTGGGCAAAGAGCCGTTCATATGCTGGGGACCCAGGGAGCTTTCCCTAGTCTACACCAGAACAGCACTCTGAGGGAGAGGAGCTGCTGACGTTTGGTAGCAAAATCTCCTATTCTGAAGAGAAACATTTCGCTGTGAGCGGGTTCCATCAGCCTTGCCATCTTTTCTCAGCTGGCTAGGATGGAGGGCAGGCAGTCAGTTGGCAGACTCACCTGAGGCCCTGCTTGCCAGACTGTCACACAGACCTCCCGCCTGCTTCAGCCCAAAGGGACGGCTTATGGTAAGGTACAAACCCTGTGTTGGAAAGTTCCTGCCTAACCCTCGCACCAGCACAAGCATATTGGTCATTGGTCAAGACTCTCCCCACAAGTTTAACATGTTTGCTCCCATCTAGCCTCCGAAGCCGAGTTTACCTAGCTAGGAATCTCACTTCAGGAAAGGTACTCAGGCTGCTGGTGACTGCACGTTGTTTCACCAGGCAGCCCAAATCGAGTACACCCACTTGCATTTTCCAGGGGGCAGAGCAAATGGTGTCAACTTACAGGCCTCCAGCCTGGGAGGGGCAACGTACACTTTGTGAATGGGAAAGAAGCCCATGCCTTCAGTGTGAAAGGCCGCTAGGCCTCTTTGCTTTGGCAGCCCAGGGATAGCGTCAGCTGTGAAATGCTTCCAAAGGAGCAGAGTCAGAGAACCTTGGAACCACAGAGCAGGTGCAGCCCAGAACACGGACTGCTCTTGGCCTGAGAACACCCACTGCCCAGCGCCTCTTTGGGGTACACACGTGTAGAGGGAGGGTGTTGAATTCTGCTGCGTCATAACTTCTCCGGGCCACGTAGTGTGAGGGCAAGGAGAGTGGCCCTCCACCTCATCCCAGTTTCATGTGTCAGTTGTCTAAGGCAAACTCCCTGCTTGAATCCCTCCGTGGGCTACGTAGCCTCCAGAGAAAGGTGGATGATTGGGACCCAGGGCTGGTATCTAGGTTAATGTTCTGTGCATCAACTTCGCAGCTGTTCTCTCTAAGCGGGTCCCAAAGGCTTTCTGGAAGAGTTTCCTTAGAGGGTCAGAAACAGGAAATTAACCGACAGGCCCACGGGGACGCCAGTTCTCTCCAGCAACAACGCTACCAGCCTCAGACACTTGGGTTCTCTTTGGTAAATGGAAGAACACTATGCTCGGAAGCTTCTTCCATCCAGTTTGAGAGTCGCGCTTCCACTGCATCTTGGGATACCAAGTGTTGCCATGCCGTCACAATTTCCAATTCTTAGGCCTATGACGGCAGAGTGTCTGGCAGTTCTGAAAGAGAACTTAGGGATGCAGGCGTTTTGGCTCCTTCCACCGAGAAACCAGCTCCTCCAGCTCCTCTGTCGTTAGCTATTTCATGTTAGAATATCTCTAGGGGCCCTCTTTTCCTCCTCCACGAGGTAAGACACAAACGGAATTGCCCTAAAGGGAAGAAGCCTTCTGAGTCCGGCAGAGAGGCAGCCTCTCCCACTCAGCATTCCCCCAACGCTGAGCCCCGGGTATGGGACAGAGAGAGGGAGAAAGGCAGCCGTAACCCCGAGCTCTTCCACAATGTAGTATAGGCCTCACCCTCAATCTCACGTCAATTTCACAGAGAAAACACCAGGCCTCGGTGTGCTTTCCTGTGGCAAGGAAACTTTGCTTTCATTCCTTAGGTGGCACGTTGGCTCAGGACTGCCCTACCCGAAGGACTCACGGTGTGCAGCCCTATTGGTTGAGATCAGCCCCTCTGGCTCTTTCTCGGATGACACCAACTGGGCAAAGAGCCGTTCATATGCTGGGGACCCAGGGAGCTTTCCCTAGTCTACACCAGAACAGCACTCTGAGGGAGAGGAGCTGCTGACGTTTGGTAGCAAAATCTCCTATTCTGAAGAGAAACATTTCGTTGTAAGCGGGTTCCATCAGCCTTGCCATCTTTTCTCATCTGGCTAGGATGGAGGGCAGGCAGTCAGTTGGCAGACTCACCTGAGGCCCTGCTTGCCAGACTGTGACACAGACCTCCCGCCTGCTTCAGCCCAAAGGGACGGCTTATGGTAAGGTAAAAACCCTGTGTTGGAAAGTTCCTGCCTAACCCTCGCACCAGCACAAGCATATTGGTCATTGGTCAAAGACTTTCCCCACAAGTTTAACATGTTTGCTCCCATCTAGCCTCCGAAGCCGAGTTTACCTAGCTAGGAATCTCACTTCAGGAAAGGTACTCAGGCTGCTGGTGACTGCACGTTGTTTCACCAGGCAGCCCAAATCGAGTACACCCACTTGCATTTTCCAGGGGGCAGAGCAAATGGTGTCAACTTACAGGCCTCCAGCCTGGGAGGGGCAACGTACACTTTGTGAATGGGAAAGAAGCCCATGCCTTCAGTGTGAAAGGCCGCTAGGCCTCTTTGCTTTGGCAGCCCAGGGATAGCGTCAGCTCTGAAATGCTTCCAAAGGAGCAGAGTCAGAGAACCTTGGAACCACAGAGCAGGTGCAGCCCAGAACACGGACTACTCTTGGCCTGAGAACACCCACTGCCCAGCGCCTCTTTGGGGTACACACGTGTAGAGGGAGGGTGTTGAATTCTGCTGCGTCATAACTTCTCCGGGCCACGTAGTGTGAGGGCAAGGAGAGTGGCCCTCCACCTCATCCCAGTTTCATGTGTCAGTTGTCTAAGGCAAACTCCCTGCTTGAATCCCTCCGTGGGCTACGTAACCTCCAGAGAAAGGTGGATGATTGGGACCCAGGGCTGGTATCTAGGTTAATGTTCTGTGCATCAACTTCGCAGCTGTTCTCTCTAAGCGGGTCCCAAAGGCTTTCTGGAAGAGTTTCCTTAGAGGGTCAGAAACAGGAAATTAACCGACAGGCCCACGGGGACGCCAGTTCTCTCCAGCAACAACGCTACCAGCCTCAGACACTTGGGTTCTCTTTGGTAAATGGAAGAACACTATGCTCGGAAGCTTCTTCCATCCAGTTTGAGAGTCGCGCTTCCACTGCATCTTGGGATACCAAGTGTTGCCATGCCGTCACAATTTCCAATTCTTAGGCCTATGACGGCAGAGTGTCTGGCAGTTCTGAAAGAGAACTTAGGGATGCAGGCGTTTTGGCTCCTTCCACCGAGAAACCAGCTCCTCCAGCTCCTCTGTCGTTAGCTATTTCATGTTAGAATATCTCTAGGGGCCCTCTTTTCCTCCTCCACGAGGTAAGACACAAACGGAATTGCCCTAAAGGGAAGAAGCCTTCTGAGTCCGGCAGAGAGGCAGCCTCTCCCACTCAGCATTCCCCCAACGCTGAGCCCCGGGTATGGGACAGAGAGAGGGAGAAAGGCAGCCGTAACCCCGAGCTCTTCCACAATGTAGTATAGGCCTCACCCTCACGCTCACGTCAATTTCACAGAGAAAACACCAGGCCTCGGTGTGCTTTCCTGTGGCAAGGAAACTTTGCTTTCATTCCTTAGGTGGCACGTTGGCTCAGGACTGCCCTACCCGAAGGACTCACGGTGTGCAGCCCTATTGGTTGAGATCAGCCCCTCTGGCTCTTTCTCGGATGACACCAACTGGAAAAGAGCCGTTCATATGCTGGGGACCCAGGGAGCTTTCCCTAGTCTACACCAGAACAGCACTCTGAGGGAGAGGAGCTGCTGACGTTTGGTAGCAAAATCTCCTATTCTGAAGAGAAACATTTCGTTGTAAGCGGGTTCCATCAGCCTTGCCATCTTTTCTCAGCTGGCTAGGATGGAGGGCAGGCAGTCAGTTGGCAGACTCACCTGAGGCCCTGCTTGCCAGACTGTCACACAGACCTCCCGCCTGCTTCAGCCCAAAGGGACGGCTTATGGTAAGGTACAAACCCTGTGTTGGAAAGTTCCTGCCTAACCCTCGCACCAGCACAAGCATATTCGTCATTGGTCAAAGACTCTCCCCACAAGTTTAACATGTTTGCTCCCATCTAGCCTCCGAAGCCGAGTTTACCTAGCTAGGAATCTCACTTCAGGAAAGGTACTCAGGCTGCTGGTGACTGCACGTTGTTTCACCAGGCAGCCCAAATCGAGTACACCCACTTGCATTTTCCAGGGGGCAGAGCAAATGGTGTCAACTTACAGGCCTCCAGCCTGGGAGGGGCAACGTACACTTTGTGAATGGGAAAGAAGCCCATGCCTTCAGTGTGAAAGGCCGCTAGGCCTCTTTGCTTTGGCAGCCCAGGGATAGCGTCAGCTCTGAAATGCTTCCAAAGGAGCAGAGTCAGAGAACCTTGGAACCACAGAGCAGGTGCAGCCCAGAACACGGACTGCTCTTGGCCTGAGAACACCCACTGCCCAGCGCCTCTTTGGGGTACACACGTGTAGAGGGAGGGTGTTGAATTCTGCTGCGTCATAACTTCTCCGGGCCACGTAGTGTGAGGGCAAGGAGAGTGGCCCTCCACCTCATCCCAGTTTCATGTGTCAGTTGTCTAAGGCAAACTCCCTGCTTGAATCCCTCCGTGGGCTACGTAACCTCCAGAGAAAGGTGGATGATTGGGACCCAGGGCTGGTATCTAGGTTAATGTTCTGTGCATCAACTTCGCAGCTGTTCTCTCTAAGCGGGTCCCAAAGGCTTTCTGGAAGAGTTTCCTTAGAGGGTCAGAAACAGGAAATTAACCGACAGGCCCACGGGGACGCCAGTTCTCTCCAGCAACAACGCTACCAGCCTCAGACACTTGGGTTCTCTTTGGTAAATGGAAGAACACTATGCTCGGAAGCTTCTTCCATCCAGTTTGAGAGTCGCACTTCCACTGCATCTTGGGATACCAAGTGTTGCCATGCCGTCACAATATCCAATTCTTAGGCCTATGACGGCAGAGTGTCTGGCAGTTCTGAAAGAGAACTTAGGAATGCAGGCGTTTTGGCTCCTTCCACCGAGAAACCAGCTCCTCCAGCTCCTCTGTCGTTAGCTATTTCATGTTAGAATATCTCTAGGGGCCCTCTTTTCCTCCTCCACGAGGTAAGACACAAACGGAATTGCCCTAAAGGGAAGAAGCCTTCTGAGTCCGGCAGAGAGGCAGCCTCTCCCACTCAGCATTCCCCCAACGCTGAGCCCCGGGTATGGGACAGAGAGAGGGAGAAAGGCAGCCGTAACCCCGAGCTCTTCCACAATGTAGTATAGGCCTCACCCTCACGCTCACGTCAATTTCACAGAGAAAACACCAGGCCTCGGTGTGCTTTCCTGTGGCAAGGAAACTTTGCTTTCATTCCTTAGGTGGCACGTTGGCTCAGGACTGCCCTACCCGAAGGACTCACGGTGTGCAGCCCTACTGGTTGAGATCAGCCCCTCTGGCTCTTTCTCGGATGACACCAACTGGAAAAGAGCCGTTCATATGCTGGGGACCCAGGGAGCTTTCCCTAGTCTACACCAGAACAGCACTCTGAGGGAGAGGAGCTGCTGACGTTTGGTAGCAAAATCTCCTATTCTGAAGAGAAACATTTCGCTGTAAGCGGGTTCCATCAGCCTTGCCATCTTTTCTCAGCTGGCTAGGATGGAGGGCAGGCAGTCAGTTGGCAGACTCACCTGAGGCCCTGCTTGCCAGACTGTGACACAGACCTCCCGCCTGCTTCAGCCCAAAGGGACGGCTTATGGTAAGGTAAAAACCCTGTGTTGGAAAGTTCCTGCCTAACCCTCGCACCAGCACAAGCATATTGGTCATTGGTCAAAGACTTTCCCCACAAGTTTAACATGTTTGCTCCCATCTAGCCTCCGAAGCCGAGTTTACCTAGCTAGGAATCTCACTTCAGGAAAGGTACTCAGGCTGCTGGTGACTGCACGTTGTTTCACCAGGCAGCCCAAATCGAGTACACCCACTTGCATTTTCCAGGGGGCAGAGCAAATGGTGTCAACTTACAGGCCTCCAGCCTGGGAGGGGCAACGTACACTTTGTGAATGGGAAAGAAGCCCATGCCTTCAGTGTGAAAGGCCGCTAGGCCTCTTTGCTTTGGCAGCCCAGGGATAGCGTCAGCTGTGAAATGCTTCCAAAGGAGCAGAGTCAGAGAACCTTGGAACCACAGAGCAGGTGCAGCCCAGAACACGGACTACTCTTGGCCTGAGAACACCCACTGCCCAGCGCCTCTTTGGGGTACACACGTGTAGAGGGAGGGTGTTGAATTCTGCTGCGTCATAACTTCTCCGGGCCACGTAGTGTGAGGGCAAGGAGAGTGGCCCTCCACCTCATCCCAGTTTCATGTGTCAGTTGTCTAAGGCAAACTCCCTGCTTGAATCCCTCCGTGGGCTACGTAACCTCCAGAGAAAGGTGGATGATTGGGACCCAGGGCTGGTATCTAGGTTAATGTTCTGTGCATCAACTTCGCAGCTGTTCTCTCTAAGCGGGTCCCAAAGGCTTTCTGGAAGAGTTTCCTTAGAGGGTCAGAAACAGGAAATTAACCGACAGGCCCACGGGGACGCCAGTTCTCTCCAGCAACAACGCTACCAGCCTCAGACACTTGGGTTCTCTTTGGTAAATGGAAGAACACTATGCTCGGAAGCTTCTTCCATCCAGTTTGAGAGTCGCGCTTCCACTGCATCTTGGGATACCAAGTGTTGCCATGCCGTCACAATTTCCAATTCTTAGGCCTATGACGGCAGAGTGTCTGGCAGTTCTGAAAGAGAACTTAGGGATGCAGGCGTTTTGGCTCCTTCCACCGAGAAACCAGCTCCTCCAGCTCCTCTGTCGTTAGCTATTTCATGTTAGAATATCTCTAGGGGCCCTCTTTTCCTCCTCCACGAGGTAAGACACAAACGGAATTGCCCTAAAGGGAAGAAGCCTTCTGAGTCCGGCAGAGAGGCAGCCTCTCCCACTCAGCATTCCCCCAACGCTGAGCCCCGGGTATGGGACAGAGAGAGGGAGAAAGGCAGCCGTAACCCCGAGCTCTTCCACAATGTAGTATAGGCCTCACCCTCAAGCTCACGTCAATTTCATAGAGAAAACACCAGGCCTCGGTGTGCTTTCCTGTGGCAAGGAAACTTTGCTTTCATTCCTTAGGTGGCACGTTGGCTCAGGACTGCCCTACCCGAAGGACTCACGGTGTGCAGCCCTACTGGTTGAGATCAGCCCCTCTGGCTCTTTCTCGGATGACACCAACTGGGCAAAGAGCCGTTCATATGCTGGGGACCCAGGGAGCTTTCCCTAGTCTACACCAGAACAGCACTCTGAGGGAGAGGAGCTGCTGACGTTTGGTAGCAAAATCTCCTATTCTGAAGAGAAACATTTCGTTGTAAGCGGGTTCCATCAGCCTTGCCATCTTTTCTCATCTGGCTAGGATGGAGGGCAGGCAGTCAGTTGGCAGACTCACCTGAGGCCCTGCTTGCCAGACTGTGACACAGACCTCCCGCCTGCTTCAGCCCAAAGGGACGGCTTATGGTAAGGTAAAAACCCTGTGTTGGAAAGTTCCTGCCTAACCCTCGCACCAGCACAAGCATATTGGTCATTGGTCAAAGACTTTCCCCACAAGTTTAACATGTTTGCTCCCATCTAGCCTCCGAAGCCGAGTTTACCTAGCTAGGAATCTCACTTCAGGAAAGGTACTCAGGCTGCTGGTGACTGCACGTTGTTTCACCAGGCAGCCCCAATCGAGTACACCCACTTGCATTTTCCAGGGGGCAGAGCAAATGGTGTCAACTTACAGGCCTCCAGCCTGGGAGGGGCAACGTACACTTTGTGAATGGGAAAGAAGCCCATGCCTTCAGTGTGAAAGGCCGCTAGGCCTCTTTGCTTTGGCAGCCCAGGGATAGCGTCAGCTCTGAAATGCTTCCAAAGGAGGAGAGTCAGAGAACCTTGGAACCACAGAGCAGGTGCAGCCCAGAACACGGACTACTCTTGGCCTGAGAACACCCACTGCCCAGCGCCTCTTTGGGGTACACACGTGTAGAGGGAGGGTGTTGAATTCTGCTGCGTCATAACTTCTCCGGGCCACGTAGTGTGAGGGCAAGGAGAGTGGCCCTCCACCTCATCCCAGTTTCATGTGTCAGTTGTCTAAGGCAAACTCCCTGCTTGAATCCCTCCGTGGGCTACGTAACCTCCAGAGAAAGGTGGATGATTGGGACCCAGGGCTGGTATCTAGGTTAATGTTCTGTGCATCAACTTCGCAGCTGTTCTCTCTAAGCGGGTCCCAAAGGCTTTCTGGAAGAGTTTCCTTAGAGGGTCAGAAACAGGAAATTAACCGACAGGCCCACGGGGACGCCAGTTCTCTCCAGCAACAACGCTACCAGCCTCAGACACTTGGGTTCTCTTTGGTAAATGGAAGAACACTATGCTCGGAAGCTTCTTCCATCCAGTTTGAGAGTCGCGCTTCCACTGCATCTTGGGATACCAAGTGTTGCCATGCCGTCACAATTTCCAATTCTTAGGCCTATGACGGCAGAGTGTCTGGCAGTTCTGAAAGAGAACTTAGGGATGCAGGCGTTTTGGCTCCTTCCACCGAGAAACCAGCTCCTCCAGCTCCTCTGTCGTTAGCTATTTCATGTTAGAATATCTCTAGGGGCCCTCTTTTCCTCCTCCACGAGGTAAGACACAAACGGAATTGCCCTAAAGGGAAGAAGCCTTCTGAGTCCGGCAGAGAGGCAGCCTCTCCCACTCAGCATTCCCCCAACGCTGAGCCCCGGGTATGGGACAGAGAGAGGGATAAAGGCAGCCGTAACCCCGAGCTCTTCCACAATGTAGTATAGGCCTCACCCTCAAGCTCACGTCAATTTCATAGAGAAAACACCAGGCCTCGGTGTGCTTTCCTGTGGCAAGGAAACTTTGCTTTCATTCCTTAGGTGGCACGTTGGCTCAGGACTGCCCTACCCGAAGGACTCACGGTGTGCAGCCCTATTGGTTGAGATCAGCCCCTCTGGCTCTTTCTCGGATGACACCAACTGGAAAAGAGCCGTTCATATGCTGGGGACCCAGGGAGCTTTCCCTAGTCTACACCAGAACAGCACTCTGAGGGAGAGGAGCTGCTGACGTTTGGTAGCAAAATCTCCTATTCTGAAGAGAAACATTTCGTTGTAAGCGGGTTCCATCAGCCTTGCCATCTTTTCTCAGCTGGCTAGGATGGAGGGCAGGCAGTCAGTTGGCAGACTCACCTGAGGCCCTGCTTGCCAGACTGTCACACAGACCTCCCGCCTGCTTCAGCCCAAAGGGACGGCTTATGGTAAGGTACAAACCCTGTGTTGGAAAGTTCCTGCCTAACCCTCGCACCAGCACAAGCATATTGGTCATTGGTCAAAGACTCTCCCCACAAGTTTAACATGTTTGCTCCCATCTAGCCTCCGAAGCCGAGTTTACCTAGCTAGGAATCTCACTTCAGGAAAGGTACTCAGGCTGCTGGTGACTGCACGTTGTTTCACCAGGCAGCCCAAATCGAGTACACCCACTTGCATTTTCCAGGGGGCAGAGCAAATGGTGTCAACTTACAGGCCTCCAGCCTGGGAGGGGCAACGTACACTTTGTGAATGGGAAAGAAGCCCATGCCTTCAGTGTGAAAGGCCGCTAGGCCTCTTTGCTTTGGCAGCCCAGGGATAGCGTCAGCTGTGAAATGCTTCCAAAGGAGCAGAGTCAGAGAACCTTGGAACCACAGAGCAGGTGCAGCCCAGAACACGGACTGCTCTTGGCCTGAGAACACCCACTGCCCAGCGCCTCTTTGGGGTACACACGTGTAGAGGGAGGGTGTTGAATTCTGCTGCGTCATAACTTCTCCGGGCCACGTAGTGTGAGGGCAAGGAGAGTGGCCCTCCACCTCATCCCAGTTTCATGTGTCAGTTGTCTAAGGCAAACTCCCTGCTTGAATCCCTCCGTGGGCTACGTAACCTCCAGAGAAAGGTGGATGATTGGGACCCAGGGCTGGTATCTAGGTTAATGTTCTGTGCATCAACTTCGCAGCTGTTCTCTCTAAGCGGGTCCCAAAGGCTTTCTGGAAGAGTTTCCTTAGAGGGTCAGAAACAGGAAATTAACCGACAGGCCCACGGGGACGCCAGTTCTCTCCAGCAACAACGCTACCAGCCTCAGACACTTGGGTTCTCTTTGGTAAATGGAAGAACACTATGCTCGGAAGCTTCTTCCATCCAGTTTGAGAGTCGCACTTCCACTGCATCTTGGGATACCAAGTGTTGCCATGCCGTCACAATATCCAATTCTTAGGCCTATGACGGCAGAGTGTCTGGCAGTTCTGAAAGAGAACTTAGGAATGCAGGCGTTTTGGCTCCTTCCACCGAGAAACCAGCTCCTCCAGCTCCTCTGTCGTTAGCTATTTCATGTTAGAATATCTCTAGGGGCCCTCTTTTCCTCCTCCACGAGGTAAGACACAAACGGAATTGCCCTAAAGGGAAGAAGCCTTCTGAGTCCGGCAGAGAGGCAGCCTCTCCCACTCAGCATTCCCCCAACGCTGAGCCCCGGGTATGGGACAGAGAGAGGGAGAAAGGCAGCCGTAACCCCGAGCTCTTCCACAATGTAGTATAGGCCTCACCCTCACGCTCACGTCAATTTCACAGAGAAAACACCAGGCCTCGGTGTGCTTTCCTGTGGCAAGGAAACTTTGCTTTCATTCCTTAGGTGGCACGTTGGCTCAGGACTGCCCTACCCGAAGGACTCACGGTGTGCAGCCTTACTGGTTGAGATCAGCCCCTCTGGCTCTTTCTCGGATGACACCAACTGGAAAAGAGCCGTTCATATGCTGGGGACCCAGGGAGCTTTCCCTAGTCTACACCAGAACAGCACTCTGAGGGAGAGGAGCTGCTGACGTTTGGTAGCAAAATCTCCTATTCTGAAGAGAAACATTTCGCTGTAAGCGGGTTCCATCAGCCTTGCCATCTTTTCTCAGCTGGCTAGGATGGAGGGCAGGCAGTCAGTTGGCAGACTCACCTGAGGCCCTGCTTGCCAGACTGTGACACAGACCTCCCGCCTGCTTCAGCCCAAAGGGACGGCTTATGGTAAGGTAAAAACCCTGTGTTGGAAAGTTCCTGCCTAACCCTCGCACCAGCACAAGCATATTGGTCATTGGTCAAAGACTTTACCCACAAGTTTAACATGTTTGCTCCCATCTAGCCTCCGAAGCCGAGTTTACCTAGCTAGGAATCTCACTTCAGGAAAGGTACTCAGGCTGCTGGTGACTGCACGTTGTTTCACCAGGCAGCCCAAATCGAGTACACCCACTTGCATTTTCCAGGGGGCAGAGCAAATGGTGTCAACTTACAGGCCTCCAGCCTGGGAGGGGCAACGTACACTTTGTGAATGGGAAAGAAGCCCATGCCTTCAGTGTGAAAGGCCGCTAGGCCTCTTTGCTTTGGCAGCCCAGGGATAGCGTCAGCTGTGAAATGCTTCCAAAGGAGCAGAGTCAGAGAACCTTGGAACCACAGAGCAGGTGCAGCCCAGAACACGGACTACTCTTGGCCTGAGAACACCCACTGCCCAGCGCCTCTTTGGGGTACACACGTGTAGAGGGAGGGTGTTGAATTCTGCTGCGTCATAACTTCTCCGGGCCACGTAGTGTGAGGGCAAGGAGAGTGGCCCTCCACCTCATCCCAGTTTCATGTGTCAGTTGTCTAAGGCAAACTCCCTGCTTGAATCCCTCCGTGGGCTACGTAACCTCCAGAGAAAGGTGGATGATTGGGACCCAGGGCTGGTATCTAGGTTAATGTTCTGTGCATCAACTTCGCAGCTGTTCTCTCTAAGCGGGTCCCAAAGGCTTTCTGGAAGAGTTTCCTTAGAGGGTCAGAAACAGGAAATTAACCGACAGGCCCACGGGGACGCCAGTTCTCTCCAGCAACAACGCTACCAGCCTCAGACACTTGGGTTCTCTTTGGTAAATGGAAGAACACTATGCTCGGAAGCTTCTTCCATCCAGTTTGAGAGTCGCGCTTCCACTGCATCTTGGGATACCAAGTGTTGCCATGCCGTCACAATTTCCAATTCTTAGGCCTATGACGGCAGAGTGTCTGGCAGTTCTGAAAGAGAACTTAGGGATGCAGGCGTTTTGGCTCCTTCCACCGAGAAACCAGCTCCTCCAGCTCCTCTGTCGTTAGCTATTTCATGTTAGAATATCTCTAGGGGCCCTCTTTTCCTCCTCCACGAGGTAAGACACAAAC
The DNA here is from genome assembly GCF_965194805.1 of Balaenoptera borealis. Lineage (NCBI taxonomy): Eukaryota > Metazoa > Chordata > Mammalia > Artiodactyla > Balaenopteridae > Balaenoptera > Balaenoptera borealis. Next base: position 70,313 of record NW_028123333.1, read on the forward strand.
GGAATTGCCCTAAAGGGAAGAAGCCTTCTGAGTCCGGCAGAGAGGCAGCCTCTCCCACTCAGCATTCCCCCAACGCTGAGCCCCGGGTATGGGACAGAGAGAGGGAGAAAGGCAGCCGTAACCCCGAGCTCTTCCACAATGTAGTATAGGCCTCACCCTCACGCTCACGTCAATTTCACAGAGAAAACACCAGGCCTCGGTGTGCTTTCCTGTGGCAAGGAAACTTTGCTTTCATTCCTTAGGTGGCACGTTGGCTCAGGACTGCCCTACCCGAAGGACTCACGGTGTGCAGCCCTACTGGTTGAGATCAGCCCCTCTGGCTCTTTCTCGGATGACACCAACTGGAAAAGAGCCGTTCATATGCTCGGGACCCAGGGAGCTTTCCCTAGTCTACACCAGAACAGCACTCTGAGGGAGAGGAGCTGCTGACGTTTGGTAGCAAAATCTCCTATTCTGAAGAGAAACATTTCGCTGTAAGCGGGTTCCATCAGCCTTGCCATCTTTTCTCAGCTGGCTAGGATGGAGGGCAGGCAGTCAGTTGGCAGACTCACCTGAGGCCCTGCTTGCCAGACTGTGACACAGACCTCCCGCCTGCTTCAGCCCAAAGGGACGGCTTATGGTAAGGTACAAACCCTGTGTTGGAAAGTTCCTGCCTAACCCTCGCACCAGCACAAGCATATTGGTCATTGGTCAAAGACTTTCCCCACAAGTTTAACATGTTTGCTCCCATCTAGCCTCCGAAGCCGAGTTTACCTAGCTAGGAATCTCACTTCAGGAAAGGTACTCAGGCTGCTGGTGACTGCACGTTGTTTCACCAGGCAGCCCAAATCGAGTACACCCACTTGCATTTTCCAGGGGGCAGAGCAAATGGTGTCAACTTACAGGCCTCCAGCCTGGGAGGGGCAACGTACACTTTGTGAATGGGAAAGAAGCCCATGCCTTCAGTGTGAAAGGCCGCTAGGCCTCTTTGCTTTGGCAGCCCAGGGATAACGTCAGCTGTGAAATGCTTCCAAAGGAGCAGAGTCAGAGAACCTTGGAACCACAGAGCAGGTGCAGCCCAGAACACGGACTACTCTTGGCCTGAGAACACCCACTGCCCAGCGCCTCTTTGGGGTACACACGTGTAGAGGGAGGGTGTTGAATTCTGCTGCGTCATAACTTCTCCGGGCCACGTAGTGTGAGGGCAAGGAGAGTGGCCCTCCACCTCATCCCAGTTTCATGTGTCAGTTGTCTAAGGCAAACTCCCTGCTTGAATCCCTCCGTGGGCTACGTAACCTCCAGAGAAAGGTGGATGATTGGGACCCAGGGCTGGTATCTAGGTTAATGTTCTGTGCATCAACTTCGCAGCTGTTCTCTCTAAGCGGGTCCCAAAGGCTTTCTGGAAGAGTTTCCTTAGAGGGTCAGAAACAGGAAATTAACCGACAGGCCCACGGGGACGCCAGTTCTCTCCAGCAACAACGCTACCAGCCTCAGACACTTGGGTTCTCTTTGGTAAATGGAAGAACACTATGCTCGGAAGCTTCTTCCATCCAGTTTGAGAGTCGCGCTTCCACTGCATCTTGGGATACCAAGTGTTGCCATGCCGTCACAATTTCCAATTCTTAGGCCTATGACGGCAGAGTGTCTGGCAGTTCTGAAAGAGAACTTAGGGATGCAGGCGTTTTGGCTCCTTCCACCGAGAAACCAGCTCCTCCAGCTCCTCTGTCGTTAGCTATTTCATGTTAGAATATCTCTAGGGGCCCTCTTTTCCTCCTCCACGAGGTAAGACACAAACGGAATTGCCCTAAAGGGAAGAAGCCTTCTGAGTCCGGCAGAGAGGCAGCCTCTCCCACTCAGCATTCCCCCAACGCTGAGCCCCGGGTATGGGACAGAGAGAGGGAGAAAGGCAGCCGTAACCCCGAGCTCTTCCACAATGTAGTATAGGCCTCACCCTCAAGCTCACGTCAATTTCATAGAGAAAACACCAGGCCTCGGTGTGCTTTCCTGTGGCAAGGAAACTTTGCTTTCATTCCTTAGGTGGCACGTTGGCTCAGGACTGCCCTACCCGAAGGACTCACGGTGTGCAGCCCTACTGGTTGAGATCAGCCCCTCTGGCTCTTTCTCGGATGACACCAACTGGGCAAAGAGCCGTTCATATGCTGGGGACCCAGGGAGCTTTCCCTAGTCTACACCAGAACAGCACTCTGAGGGAGAGGAGCTGCTGACGTTTGGTAGCAAAATCTCCTATTCTGAAGAGAAACATTTCGCTGTGAGCGGGTTCCATCAGCCTTGCCATCTTTTCTCAGCTGGCTAGGATGGAGGGCAGGCAGTCAGTTGGCAGACTCACCTGAGGCCCTGCTTGCCAGACTGTCACACAGACCTCCCGCCTGCTTCAGCCCAAAGGGACGGCTTATGGTAAGGTACAAACCCTGTGTTGGAAAGTTCCTGCCTAACCCTCGCACCAGCACAAGCATATTGGTCATTGGTCAAGACTCTCCCCACAAGTTTAACATGTTTGCTCCCATCTAGCCTCCGAAGCCGAGTTTACCTAGCTAGGAATCTCACTTCAGGAAAGGTACTCAGGCTGCTGGTGACTGCACGTTGTTTCACCAGGCAGCCCAAATCGAGTACACCCACTTGCATTTTCCAGGGGGCAGAGCAAATGGTGTCAACTTACAGGCCTCCAGCCTGGGAGGGGCAACGTACACTTTGTGAATGGGAAAGAAGCCCATGCCTTCAGTGTGAAAGGCCGCTAGGCCTCTTTGCTTTGGCAGCCCAGGGATAGCGTCAGCTGTGAAATGCTTCCAAAGGAGCAGAGTCAGAGAACCTTGGAACCACAGAGCAGGTGCAGCCCAGAACACGGACTGCTCTTGGCCTGAGAACACCCACTGCCCAGCGCCTCTTTGGGGTACACACGTGTAGAGGGAGGGTGTTGAATTCTGCTGCGTCATAACTTCTCCGGGCCACGTAGTGTGAGGGCAAGGAGAGTGGCCCTCCACCTCATCCCAGTTTCATGTGTCAGTTGTCTAAGGCAAACTCCCTGCTTGAATCCCTCCGTGGGCTACGTAACCTCCAGAGAAAGGTGGATGATTGGGACCCAGGGCTGGTATCTAGGTTAATGTTCTGTGCATCAACTTCGCAGCTGTTCTCTCTAAGCGGGTCCCAAAGGCTTTCTGGAAGAGTTTCCTTAGAGGGTCAGAAACAGGAAATTAACCGACAGGCCCACGGGGACGCCAGTTCTCTCCAGCAACAACGCTACCAGCCTCAGACACTTGGGTTCTCTTTGGTAAATGGAAGAACACTATGCTCGGAAGCTTCTTCCATCCAGTTTGAGAGTCGCACTTCCACTGCATCTTGGGATACCAAGTGTTGCCATGCCGTCACAATATCCAATTCTTAGGCCTATGACGGCAGAGTGTCTGGCAGTTCTGAAAGAGAACTTAGGAATGCAGGCGTTTTGGCTCCTTCCACCGAGAAACCAGCTCCTCCAGCTCCTCTGTCGTTAGCTATTTCATGTTAGAATATCTCTAGGGGCCCTCTTTTCCTCCTCCACGAGGTAAGACACAAACGGAATTGCCCTAAAGGGAAGAAGCCTTCTGAGTCCGGCAGAGAGGCAGCCTCTCCCACTCAGCATTCCCCCAACGCTGAGCCCCGGGTATGGGACAGAGAGAGGGAGAAAGGCAGCCGTAACCCCGAGCTCTTCCACAATGTAGTATAGGCCTCACCCTCACGCTCACGTCAATTTCACAGAGAAAACACCAGGCCTCGGTGTGCTTTCCTGTGGCAAGGAAACTTTGCTTTCATTCCTTAGGTGGCACGTTGGCTCAGGACTGCCCTACCCGAAGGACTCACGGTGTGCAGCCCTACTGGTTGAGATCAGCCCCTCTGGCTCTTTCTCAGATGACACCAACTGGAAAAGAGCCGTTCATATGCTGGGGACCCAGGGAGCTTTCCCTAGTCTACACCAGAACAGCACTCTGAGGGAGAGGAGCTGCTGACGTTTGGTAGCAAAATCTCCTATTCTGAAGAGAAACATTTCGCTGTAAGCGGGTTCCATCAGCCTTGCCATCTTTTCTCAGCTGGCTAGGATGGAGGGCAGGCAGTCAGTTGGCAGACTCACCTGAGGCCCTGCTTGCCAGACTGTGACACAGACCTCCCGCCTGCTTCAGCCCAAAGGGACGGCTTATGGTAAGGTACAAACCCTGTGTTGGAAAGTTCCTGCCTAACCCTCGCACCAGCACAAGCATATTGGTCATTGGTCAAGACTCTCCCCACAAGTTTAACATGTTTGCTCCCATCTAGCCTCCGAAGCCGAGTTTACCTAGCTAGGAATCTCACTTCAGGAAAGGTACTCAGGCTGCTGATGACTGCACGTTGTTTCACCAGGCAGCCCAAATCGAGTACACCCACTTGCATTTTCCAGGGGGCAGAGCAAATGGTGTCAACTTACAGGCCTCCAGCCTGGGAGGGGCAACGTACACTTTGTGAATGGGAAAGAAGCCCATGCCTTCAGTGTGAAAGGCCGCTAGGCCTCTTTGCTTTGGCAGCCCAGGGATAGCGTCAGCTGTGAAATGCTTCCAAAGGAGCAGAGTCAGAGAACCTTGGAACCACAGAGCAGGTGCAGCCCAGAACACGGACTGCTCTTGGCCTGAGAACACCCACTGCCCAGCGCCTCTTTGGGGTACACACGTGTAGAGGGAGGGTGTTGAATTCTGCTGCGTCATAACTTCTCCGGGCCACGTAGTGTGAGGGCAAGGAGAGTGGCCCTCCACCTCATCCCAGTTTCATGTGTCAGTTGTCTAAGGCAAACTCCCTGCTTGAATCCCTCCGTGGGCTACGTAGCCTCCAGAGAAAGGTGGATGATTGGGACCCAGGGCTGGTATCTAGGTTAATGTTCTGTGCATCAACTTCGCAGCTGTTCTCTCTAAGCGGGTCCCAAAGGCTTTCTGGAAGAGTTTCCTTAGAGGGTCAGAAACAGGAAATTAACCGACAGGCCCACGGGGACGCCAGTTCTCTCCAGCAACAACGCTACCAGCCTCAGACACTTGGGTTCTCTTTGGTAAATGGAAGAACACTATGCTCGGAAGCTTCTTCCATCCAGTTTGAGAGTCGCGCTTCCACTGCATCTTGGGATACCAAGTGTTGCCATGCCGTCACAATTTCCAATTCTTAGGCCTATGACGGCAGAGTGTCTGGCAGTTCTGAAAGAGAACTTAGGGATGCAGGCGTTTTGGCTCCTTCCACCGAGAAACCAGCTCCTCCAGCTCCTCTGTCGTTAGCTATTTCATGTTAGAATATCTCTAGGGGCCCTCTTTTCCTCCTCCACGAGGTAAGACACAAACGGAATTGCCCTAAAGGGAAGAAGCCTTCTGAGTCCGGCAGAGAGGCAGCCTCTCCCACTCAGCATTCCCCCAACGCTGAGCCCCGGGTATGGGACAGAGAGAGGGAGAAAGGCAGCCGTAACCCCGAGCTCTTCCACAATGTAGTATAGGCCTCACCCTCAAGCTCACGTCAATTTCATAGAGAAAACACCAGGCCTCGGTGTGCTTTCCTGTGGCAAGGAAACTTTGCTTTCATTCCTTAGGTGGCACGTTGGCTCAGGACTGCCCTACCCGAAGGACTCACGGTGTGCAGCCCTACTGGTTGAGATCAGCCCCTCTGGCTCTTTCTCGGATGACACCAACTGGGCAAAGAGCCGTTCATATGCTGGGGACCCAGGGAGCTTTCCCTAGTCTACACCAGAACAGCACTCTGAGGGAGAGGAGCTGCTGACGTTTGGTAGCAAAATCTCCTATTCTGAAGAGAAACATTTCGCTGTGAGCGGGTTCCATCAGCCTTGCCATCTTTTCTCAGCTGGCTAGGATGGAGGGCAGGCAGTCAGTTGGCAGACTCACCTGAGGCCCTGCTTGCCAGACTGTCACACAGACCTCCCGCCTGCTTCAGCCCAAAGGGACGGCTTATGGTAAGGTACAAACCCTGTGTTGGAAAGTTCCTGCCTAACCCTCGCACCAGCACAAGCATATTGGTCATTGGTCAAAGACTCTCCCCACAAGTTTAACATGTTTGCTCCCATCTAGCCTCCGAAGCCGAGTTTACCTAGCTAGGAATCTCACTTCAGGAAAGGTACTCAGGCTGCTGGTGACTGCACGTTGTTTCACCAGGCAGCCCAAATCGAGTACACCCACTTGCATTTTCCAGGGGGCAGAGCAAATGGTGTCAACTTACAGGCCTCCAGCCTGGGAGGGGCAACGTACACTTTGTGAATGGGAAAGAAGCCCATGCCTTCAGTGTGAAAGGCCGCTAGGCCTCTTTGCTTTGGCAGCCCAGGGATAGCGTCAGCTGTGAAATGCTTCCAAAGGAGCAGAGTCAGAGAACCTTGGAACCACAGAGCAGGTGCAGCCCAGAACACGGACTGCTCTTGGCCTGAGAACACCCACTGCCCAGCGCCTCTTTGGGGTACACACGTGTAGAGGGAGGGTGTTGAATTCTGCTGCGTCATAACTTCTCCGGGCCACGTAGTGTGAGGGCAAGGAGAGTGGCCCTCCACCTCATCCCAGTTTCATGTGTCAGTTGTCTAAGGCAAACTCCCTGCTTGAATCCCTCCGTGGGCTACGTAGCCTCCAGAGAAAGGTGGATGATTGGGACCCAGGGCTGGTATCTAGGTTAATGTTCTGTGCATCAACTTCGCAGCTGTTCTCTCTAAGCGGGTCCCAAAGGCTTTCTGGAAGAGTTTCCTTAGAGGGTCAGAAACAGGAAATTAACCGACAGGCCCACGGGGACGCCAGTTCTCTCCAGCAACAACGCTACCAGCCTCAGACACTTGGGTTCTCTTTGGTAAATGGAAGAACACTATGCTCGGAAGCTTCTTCCATCCAGTTTGAGAGTCGCACTTCCACTGCATCTTGGGATACCAAGTGTTGCCATGCCGTCACAATTTCCAATTCTTAGGCCTATGACGGCAGAGTGTCTGGCAGTTCTGAAAGAGAACTTAGGGATGCAGGCGTTTTGGCTCCTTCCACCGAGAAACCAGCTCCTCCAGCTCCTCTGTCGTTAGCTATTTCATGTTAGAATATCTCTAGGGGCCCTCTTTTCCTCCTCCACGAGGTAAGACACAAACGGAATTGCCCTAAAGGGAAGAAGCCTTCTGAGTCCGGCAGAGAGGCAGCCTCTCCCACTCAGCATTCCCCCAACGCTGAGCCCCGGGTATGGGACAGAGAGAGGGAGAAAGGCAGCCGTAACCCCGAGCTCTTCCACAATGTAGTATAGGCCTCACCCTCAAGCTCACGTCAATTTCATAGAGAAAACACCAGGCCTCGGTGTGCTTTCCTGTGGCAAGGAAACTTTGCTTTCATTCCTTAGGTGGCACGTTGGCTCAGGACTGCCCTACCCGAAGGACTCACGGTGTGCAGCCCTACTGGTTGAGATCAGCCCCTCTGGCTCTTTCTCGGATGACACCAACTGGGCAAAGAGCCGTTCATATGCTGGGGACCCAGGGAGCTTTCCCTAGTCTACACCAGAACAGCACTCTGAGGGAGAGGAGCTGCTGACGTTTGGTAGCAAAATCTCCTATTCTGAAGAGAAACATTTCGCTGTGAGCGGGTTCCATCAGCCTTGCCATCTTTTCTCAGCTGGCTAGGATGGAGGGCAGGCAGTCAGTTGGCAGACTCACCTGAGGCCCTGCTTGCCAGACTGTGACACAGACCTCCCGCCTGCTTCAGCCCAAAGGGACGGCTTATGGTAAGGTACAAACCCTGTGTTGGAAAGTTCCTGCCTAACCCTCGCACCAGCACAAGCATATTGGTCATTGGTCAAGACTCTCCCCACAAGTTTAACATGTTTGCTCCCATCTAGCCTCCGAAGCCGAGTTTACCTAGCTAGGAATCTCACTTCAGGAAAGGTACTCAGGCTGCTGGTGACTGCACGTTGTTTCACCAGGCAGCCCAAATCGAGTACACCCACTTGCATTTTCCAGGGGGCAGAGCAAATGGTGTCAACTTACAGGCCTCCAGCCTGGGAGGGGCAACGTACACTTTGTGAATGGGAAAGAAGCCCATGCCTTCAGTGTGAAAGGCCGCTAGGCCTCTTTGCTTTGGCAGCCCAGGGATAGCGTCAGCTGTGAAATGCTTCCAAAGGAGCAGAGTCAGAGAACCTTGGAACCACAGAGCAGGTGCAGCCCAGAACACGGACTGCTCTTGGCCTGAGAACACCCACTGCCCAGCGCCTCTTTGGGGTACACACGTGTAGAGGGAGGGTGTTGAATTCTGCTGCGTCATAACTTCTCCGGGCCACGTAGTGTGAGGGCAAGGAGAGTGGCCCTCCACCTCATCCCAGTTTCATGTGTCAGTTGTCTAAGGCAAACTCCCTGCTTGAATCCCTCCGTGGGCTACGTAGCCTCCAGAGAAAGGTGGATGATTGGGACCCAGGGCTGGTATCTAGGTTAATGTTCTGTGCATCAACTTCGCAGCTGTTCTCTCTAAGCGGGTCCCAAAGGCTTTCTGGAAGAGTTTCCTTAGAGGGTCAGAAACAGGAAATTAACCGACAGGCCCACGGGGACGCCAGTTCTCTCCAGCAACAACGCTACCAGCCTCAGACACTTGGGTTCTCTTTGGTAAATGGAAGAACACTATGCTCGGAAGCTTCTTCCATCCAGTTTGAGAGTCGCGCTTCCACTGCATCTTGGGATACCAAGTGTTGCCATGCCGTCACAATTTCCAATTCTTAGGCCTATGACGGCAGAGTGTCTGGCAGTTCTGAAAGAGAACTTAGGGATGCAGGCGTTTTGGCTCCTTCCACCGAGAAACCAGCTCCTCCAGCTCCTCTGTCGTTAGCTATTTCATGTTAGAATATCTCTAGGGGCCCTCTTTTCCTCCTCCACGAGGTAAGACACAAACGGAATTGCCCTAAAGGGAAGAAGCCTTCTGAGTCCGGCAGAGAGGCAGCCTCTCCCACTCAGCATTCCCCCAACGCTGAGCCCCGGGTATGGGACAGAGAGAGGGAGAAAGGCAGCCGTAACCCCGAGCTCTTCCACAATGTAGTATAGGCCTCACCCTCAATCTCACGTCAATTTCACAGAGAAAACACCAGGCCTCGGTGTGCTTTCCTGTGGCAAGGAAACTTTGCTTTCATTCCTTAGGTGGCACGTTGGCTCAGGACTGCCCTACCCGAAGGACTCACGGTGTGCAGCCCTATTGGTTGAGATCAGCCCCTCTGGCTCTTTCTCGGATGACACCAACTGGGCAAAGAGCCGTTCATATGCTGGGGACCCAGGGAGCTTTCCCTAGTCTACACCAGAACAGCACTCTGAGGGAGAGGAGCTGCTGACGTTTGGTAGCAAAATCTCCTATTCTGAAGAGAAACATTTCGTTGTAAGGGGGTTCCATCAGCCTTGCCATCTTTTCTCAGCTGGCTAGGATGGAGGGCAGGCAGTCAGTTGGCAGACTCACCTGAGGCCCTGCTTGCCAGACTGTCACACAGACCTCCCGCCTGCTTCAGCCCAAAGGGACGGCTTATGGTAAGGTACAAACCCTGTGTTGGAAAGTTCCTGCCTAACCCTCGCACCAGCACAAGCATATTGGTCATTGGTCAAAGACTTTCCCCACAAGTTTAACATGTTTGCTCCCATCTAGCCTCCGAAGCCGAGTTTACCTAGCTAGGAATCTCACTTCAGGAAAGGTACTCAGGCTGCTGGTGACTGCACGTTGTTTCACCAGGCAGCCCAAATCGAGTACACCCACTTGCATTTTCCAGGGGGCAGAGCAAATGGTGTCAACTTACAGGCCTCCAGCCTGGGAGGGGCAACGTACACTTTGTGAATGGGAAAGAAGCCCATGCCTTCAGTGTGAAAGGCCGCTAGGCCTCTTTGCTTTGGCAGCCCAGGGATAGCGTCAGCTGTGAAATGCTTCCAAAGGAGCAGAGTCAGAGAACCTTGGAACCACAGAGCAGGTGCAGCCCAGAACACGGACTACTCTTGGCCTGAGAACACCCACTGCCCAGCGCCTCTTTGGGGTACACACGTGTAGAGGGAGGGTGTTGAATTCTGCTGCGTCATAACTTCTCCGGGCCACGTAGTGTGAGGGCAAGGAGAGTGGCCCTCCACCTCATCCCAGTTTCATGTGTCAGTTGTCTAAGGCAAACTCCCTGCTTGAATCCCTCCGTGGGCTACGTAGCCTCCAGAGAAAGGTGGATGATTGGGACCCAGGGCTGGTATCTAGGTTAATGTTCTGTGCATCAACTTCGCAGCTGTTCTCTCTAAGCGGGTCCCAAAGGCTTTCTGGAAGAGTTTCCTTAGAGGGTCAGAAACAGGAAATTAACCGACAGGCCCACGGGGACGCCAGTTCTCTCCAGCAACAACGCTACCAGCCTCAGACACTTGGGTTCTCTTTGGTAAATGGAAGAACACTATGCTCGGAAGCTTCTTCCATCCAGTTTGAGAGTCGCGCTTCCACTGCATCTTGGGATACCAAGTGTTGCCATGCCGTCACAATTTCCAATTCTTAGGCCTATGACGGCAGAGTGTCTGGCAGTTCTGAAAGAGAACTTAGGGATGCAGGCGTTTTGGCTCCTTCCACCGAGAAACCAGCTCCTCCAGCTCCTCTGTCGTTAGCTATTTCATGTTAGAATATCTCTAGGGGCCCTCTTTTCCTCCTCCACGAGGTAAGACACAAACGGAATTGCCCTAAAGGGAAGAAGCCTTCTGAGTCCGGCAGAGAGGCAGCCTCTCCCACTCAGCATTCCCCCAACGCTGAGCCCCGGGTATGGGACAGAGAGAGGGAGAAAGGCAGCCGTAACCCCGAGCTCTTCCGCAATGTAGTATAGGCCTCACCCTCAAGCTCACGTCAATTTCATAGAGAAAACACCAGGCCTCGGTGTGCTTTCCTGTGGCAAGGAAACTTTGCTTTCATTCCTTAGGTGGCACGTTGGCTCAGGACTGCCCTACCCGAAGGACTCACGGTGTGCAGCCCTATTGGTTGAGATCAGCCCCTCTGGCTCTTTCTCGGATGACACCAACTGGAAAAGAGCCGTTCATATGCTGGGGACCCAGGGAGCTTTCCCTAGTCTACACCAGAACAGCACTCTGAGGGAGAGGAGCTGCTGACGTTTGGTAGCAAAATCTCCTATTCTGAAGAGAAACATTTCGTTGTAAGCGGGTTCCATCAGCCTTGCCATCTTTTCTCAGCTGGCTAGGATGGAGGGCAGGCAGTCAGTTGGCAGACTCACCTGAGGCCCTGCTTGCCAGACTGTCACACAGACCTCCCGCCTGCTTCAGCCCAAAGGGACGGCTTATGGTAAGGTACAAACCCTGTGTTGGAAAGTTCCTGCCTAACCCTCGCACCAGCACAAGCATATTGGTCATTGGTCAAGACTCTCCCCACAAGTTTAACATGTTTGCTCCCATCTAGCCTCCGAAGCCGAGTTTACCTAGCTAGGAATCTCACTTCAGGAAAGGTACTCAGGCTGCTGGTGACTGCACGTTGTTTCACCAGGCAGCCCAAATCGAGTACACCCACTTGCATTTTCCAGGGGGCAGAGCAAATGGTGTCAACTTACAGGCCTCCAGCCTGGGAGGGGCAACGTACACTTTGTGAATGGGAAAGAAGCCCATGCCTTCAGTGTGAAAGGCCGCTAGGCCTCTTTGCTTTGGCAGCCCAGGGATAGCGTCAGCTGTGAAATGCTTCCAAAGGAGCAGAGTCAGAGAACCTTGGAACCACAGAGCAGGTGCAGCCCAGAACACGGACTACTCTTGGCCTGAGAACACCCACTGCCCAGCGCCTCTTTGGGGTACACACGTGTAGAGGGAGGGTGTTGAATTCTGCTGCGTCATAACTTCTCCGGGCCACGTAGTGTGAGGGCAAGGAGAGTGGCCCTCCACCTCATCCCAGTTTCATGTGTCAGTTGTCTAAGGCAAACTCCCTGCTTGAATCCCTCCGTGGGCTACGTAACCTCCAGAGAAAGGTGGATGATTGGGACCCAGGGCTGGTATCTAGGTTAATGTTCTGTGCATCAACTTCGCAGCTGTTCTCTCTAAGCGGGTCCCAAAGGCTTTCTGGAAGAGTTTCCTTAGAGGGTCAGAAACAGGAAATTAACCGACAGGCCCACGGGGACGCCAGTTCTCTCCAGCAACAACGCTACCAGCCTCAGACACTTGGGTTCTCTTTGGTAAATGGAAGAACACTATGCTCGGAAGCTTCTTCCATCCAGTTTGAGAGTCGCGCTTCCACTGCATCTTGGGATACCAAGTGTTGCCATGCCGTCACAATTTCCAATTCTTAGGCCTATGACGGCAGAGTGTCTGGCAGTTCTGAAAGAGAACTTAGGGATGCAGGCGTTTTGGCTCCTTCCACCGAGAAACCAGCTCCTCCAGCTCCTCTGTCGTTAGCTATTTCATGTTAGAATATCTCTAGGGGCCCTCTTTTCCTCCTCCACGAGGTAAGACACAAACGGAATTGCCCTAAAGGGAAGAAGCCTTCTGAGTCCGGCAGAGAGGCAGCCTCTCCCACTCAGCATTCCCCCAACGCTGAGCCCCGGGTATGGGACAGAGAGAGGGAGAAAGGCAGCCGTAACCCCGAGCTCTTCCACAATGTAGTATAGGCCTCACCCTCAAGCTCACGTCAATTTCATAGAGAAAACACCAGGCCTCGGTGTGCTTTCCTGTGGCAAGGAAACTTTGCTTTCATTCCTTAGGTGGCACGTTGGCTCAGGACTGCCCTACCCGAAGGACTCACGGTGTGCAGCCCTACTGGTTGAGATCAGCCCCTCTGGCTCTTTCTCGGATGACACCAACTGGGCAAAGAGCCGTTCATATGCTGGGGACCCAGGGAGCTTTCCCTAGTCTACACCAGAACAGCACTCTGAGGGAGAGGAGCTGCTGACGTTTGGTAGCAAAATCTCCTATTCTGAAGAGAAACATTTCGCTGTGAGCGGGTTCCATCAGCCTTGCCATCTTTTCTCAGCTGGCTAGGATGGAGGGCAGGCAGTCAGTTGGCAGACTCACCTGAGGCCCTGCTTGCCAGACTGTCACACAGACCTCCCGCCTGCTTCAGCCCAAAGGGACGGCTTATGGTAAGGTACAAACCCTGTGTTGGAAAGTTCCTGCCTAACCCTCGCACCAGCACAAGCATATTGGTCATTGGTCAAAGACTCTCCCCACAAGTTTAACATGTTTGCTCCCATCTAGCCTCCGAAGCCGAGTTTACCTAGCTAGGAATCTCACTTCAGGAAAGGTACTCAGGCTGCTGGTGACTGCACGTTGTTTCACCAGGCAGCCCAAATCGAGTACACCCACTTGCATTTTCCAGGGGGCAGAGCAAATGGTGTCAACTTACAGGCCTCCAGCCTGGGAGGGGCAACGTACACTTTGTGAATGGGAAAGAAGCCCATGCCTTCAGTGTGAAAGGCCGCTAGGCCTCTTTGCTTTGGCAGCCCAGGGATAGCGTCAGCTGTGAAATGCTTCCAAAGGAGCAGAGTCAGAGAACCTTGGAACCACAGAGCAGGTGCAGCCCAGAACACGGACTGCTCTTGGCCTGAGAACACCCACTGCCCAGCGCCTCTTTGGGGTACACACGTGTAGAGGGAGGGTGTTGAATTCTGCTGCGTCATAACTTCTCCGGGCCACGTAGTGTGAGGGCAAGGAGAGTGGCCCTCCACCTCATCCCAGTTTCATGTGTCAGTTGTCTAAGGCAAACTCCCTGCTTGAATCCCTCCGTGGGCTACGTAGCCTCCAGAGAAAGGTGGATGATTGGGACCCAGGGCTGGTATCTAGGTTAATGTTCTGTGCATCAACTTCGCAGCTGTTCTCTCTAAGCGGGTCCCAAAGGCTTTCTGGAAGAGTTTCCTTAGAGGGTCAGAAACAGGAAATTAACCGACAGGCCCACGGGGACGCCAGTTCTCTCCAGCAACAACGCTACCAGCCTCAGACACTTGGGTTCTCTTTGGTAAATGGAAGAACACTATGCTCGGAAGCTTCTTCCATCCAGTTTGAGAGTCGCGCTTCCACTGCATCTTGGGATACCAAGTGTTGCCATGCCGTCACAATTTCCAATTCTTAGGCCTATGACGGCAGAGTGTCTGGCAGTTCTGAAAGAGAACTTAGGGATGCAGGCGTTTTGGCTCCTTCCACCGAGAAACCAGCTCCTCCAGCTCCTCTGTCGTTAGCTATTTCATGTTAGAATATCTCTAGGGGCCCTCTTTTCCTCCTCCACGAGGTAAGACACAAACGGAATTGCCCTAAAGGGAAGAAGCCTTCTGAGTCCGGCAGAGAGGCAGCCTCTCCCACTCAGCATTCCCCCAACGCTGAGCCCCGGGTATGGGACAGAGAGAGGGAGAAAGGCAGCCGTAACCCCGAGCTCTTCCACAATGTAGTATAGGCCTCACCCTCAATCTCACGTCAATTTCACAGAGAAAACACCAGGCCTCGGTGTGCTTTCCTGTGGCAAGGAAACTTTGCTTTCATTCCTTAGGTGGCACGTTGGCTCAGGACTGCCCTACCCGAAGGACTCACGGTGTGCAGCCCTATTGGTTGAGATCAGCCCCTCTGGCTCTTTCTCGGATGACACCAACTGGGCAAAGAGCCGTTCATATGCTGGGGACCCAGGGAGCTTTCCCTAGTCTACACCAGAACAGCACTCTGAGGGAGAGGAGCTGCTGACGTTTGGTAGCAAAATCTCCTATTCTGAAGAGAAACATTTCGTTGTAAGCGGGTTCCATCAGCCTTGCCATCTTTTCTCAGCTGGCTAGGATGGAGGGCAGGCAGTCAGTTGGCAGACTCACCTGAGGCCCTGCTTGCCAGACTGTCACACAGACCTCCCGCCTGCTTCAGCCCAAAGGGACGGCTTATGGTAAGGTAAAAACCCTGTGTTGGAAAGTTCCTGCCTAACCCTCGCACCAGCACAAGCATATTGGTCATTGGTCAAAGACTTTCCCCACAAGTTTAACATGTTTGCTCCCATCTAGCCTCCGAAGCCGAGTTTACCTAGCTAGGAATCTCACTTCAGGAAAGGTACTCAGGCTGCTGGTGACTGCACGTTGTTTCACCAGGCAGCCCAAATCGAGTACACCCACTTGCATTTTCCAGGGGGCAGAGCAAATGGTGTCAACTTACAGGCCTCCAGCCTGGGAGGGGCAACGTACACTTTGTGAATGGGAAAGAAGCCCATGCCTTCAGTGTGAAAGGCCGCTAGGCCTCTTTGCTTTGGCAGCCCAGGGATAGCGTCAGCTGTGAAATGCTTCCAAAGGAGCAGAGTCAGAGAACCTTGGAACCACAGAGCAGGTGCAGCCCAGAACACGGACTACTCTTGGCCTGAGAACACCCACTGCCCAGCGCCTCTTTGGGGTACACACGTGTAGAGGGAGGGTGTTGAATTCTGCTGCGTCATAACTTCTCCGGGCCACGTAGTGTGAGGGCAAGGAGAGTGGCCCTCCACCTCATCCCAGTTTCATGTGTCAGTTGTCTAAGGCAAACTCCCTGCTTGAATCCCTCCGTGGGCTACGTAGCCTCCAGAGAAAGGTGGATGATTGGGACCCAGGGCTGGTATCTAGGTTAATGTTCTGTGCATCAACTTCGCAGCTGTTCTCTCTAAGCGGGTCCCAAAGGCTTTCTGGAAGAGTTTCCTTAGAGGGTCAGAAACAGGAAATTAACCGACAGGCCCACGGGGACGCCAGTTCTCTCCAGCAACAACGCTACCAGCCTCAGACACTTGGGTTCTCTTTGGTAAATGGAAGAACACTATGCTCGGAAGCTTCTTCCATCCAGTTTGAGAGTCGCGCTTCCACTGCATCTTGGGATACCAAGTGTTGCCATGCCGTCACAATTTCCAATTCTTAGGCCTATGACGGCAGAGTGTCTGGCAGTTCTGAAAGAGAACTTAGGGATGCAGGCGTTTTGGCTCCTTCCACCGAGAAACCAGCTCCTCCAGCTCCTCTGTCGTTAGCTATTTCATGTTAGAATATCTCTAGGGGCCCTCTTTTCCTCCTCCACGAGGTAAGACACAAACGGAATTGCCCTAAAGGGAAGAAGCCTTCTGAGTCCGGCAGAGAGGCAGCCTCTCCCACTCAGCATTCCCCCAACGCTGAGCCCCGGGTATGGGACAGAGAGAGGGAGAAAGGCAGCCGTAACCCCGAGCTCTTCCGCAATGTAGTATAGGCCTCACCCTCAAGCTCACGTCAATTTCATAGAGAAAACACCAGGCCTCGGTGTGCTTTCCTGTGGCAAGGAAACTTTGCTTTCATTCCTTAGGTGGCACGTTGGCTCAGGACTGCCCTACCCGAAGGACTCACGGTGTGCAGCCCTATTGGTTGAGATCAGCCCCTCTGGCTCTTTCTCGGATGACACCAACTGGAAAAGAGCCGTTCATATGCTGGGGACCCAGGGAGCTTTCCCTAGTCTACACCAGAACAGCACTCTGAGGGAGAGGAGCTGCTGACGTTTGGTAGCAAAATCTCCTATTCTGAAGAGAAACATTTCGTTGTAAGCGGGTTCCATCAGCCTTGCCATCTTTTCTCAGCTGGCTAGGATGGAGGGCAGGCAGTCAGTTGGCAGACTCACCTGAGGCCCTGCTTGCCAGACTGTCACACAGACCTCCCGCCTGCTTCAGCCCAAAGGGACGGCTTATGGTAAGGTACAAACCCTGTGTTGGAAAGTTCCTGCCTAACCCTCGCACCAGCACAAGCATATTGGTCATTGGTCAAGACTCTCCCCACAAGTTTAACATGTTTGCTCCCATCTAGCCTCCGAAGCCGAGTTTACCTAGCTAGGAATCTCACTTCAGGAAAGGTACTCAGGCTGCTGGTGACTGCACGTTGTTTCACCAGGCAGCCCAAATCGAGTACACCCACTTGCATTTTCCAGGGGGCAGAGCAAATGGTGTCAACTTACAGGCCTCCAGCCTGGGAGGGGCAACGTACACTTTGTGAATGGGAAAGAAGCCCATGCCTTCAGTGTGAAAGGCCGCTAGGCCTCTTTGCTTTGGCAGCCCAGGGATAGCGTCAGCTGTGAAATGCTTCCAAAGGAGCAGAGTCAGAGAACCTTGGAACCACAGAGCAGGTGCAGCCCAGAACACGGACTACTCTTGGCCTGAGAACACCCACTGCCCAGCGCCTCTTTGGGGTACACACGTGTAGAGGGAGGGTGTTGAATTCTGCTGCGTCATAACTTCTCCGGGCCACGTAGTGTGAGGGCAAGGAGAGTGGCCCTCCACCTCATCCCAGTTTCATGTGTCAGTTGTCTAAGGCAAACTCCCTGCTTGAATCCCTCCGTGGGCTACGTAACCTCCAGAGAAAGGTGGATGATTGGGACCCAGGGCTGGTATCTAGGTTAATGTTCTGTGCATCAACTTCGCAGCTGTTCTCTCTAAGCGGGTCCCAAAGGCTTTCTGGAAGAGTTTCCTTAGAGGGTCAGAAACAGGAAATTAACCGACAGGCCCACGGGGACGCCAGTTCTCTCCAGCAACAACGCTACCAGCCTCAGACACTTGGGTTCTCTTTGGTAAATGGAAGAACACTATGCTCGGAAGCTTCTTCCATCCAGTTTGAGAGTCGCGCTTCCACTGCATCTTGGGATACCAAGTGTTGCCATGCCGTCACAATTTCCAATTCTTAGGCCTATGACGGCAGAGTGTCTGGCAGTTCTGAAAGAGAACTTAGGGATGCAGGCGTTTTGGCTCCTTCCACCGAGAAACCAGCTCCTCCAGCTCCTCTGTCGTTAGCTATTTCATGTTAGAATATCTCTAGGGGCCCTCTTTTCCTCCTCCACGAGGTAAGACACAAACGGAATTGCCCTAAAGGGAAGAAGCCTTCTGAGTCCGGCAGAGAGGCAGCCTCTCCCACTCAGCATTCCCCCAACGCTGAGCCCCGGGTATGGGACAGAGAGAGGGAGAAAGGCAGCCGTAACCCCGAGCTCTTCCACAATGTAGTATAGGCCTCACCCTCAAGCTCACGTCAATTTCATAGAGAAAACACCAGGCCTCGGTGTGCTTTCCTGTGGCAAGGAAACTTTGCTTTCATTCCTTAGGTGGCACGTTGGCTCAGGACTGCCCTACCCGAAGGACTCACGGTGTGCAGCCCTATTGGTTGAGATCAGCCCCTCTGGCTCTTTCTCGGATGACACCAACTGGAAAAGAGCCGTTCATATGCTGGGGACCCAGGGAGCTTTCCCTAGTCTACACCAGAACAGCACTCTGAGGGAGAGGAGCTGCTGACGTTTGGTAGCAAAATCTCCTATTCTGAAGAGAAACATTTCGTTGTAAGCGGGTTCCATCAGCCTTGCCATCTTTTCTCAGCTGGCTAGGATGGAGGGCAGGCAGTCAGTTGGCAGACTCACCTGAGGCCCTGCTTGCCAGACTGTGACACAGACCTCCCGCCTGCTTCAGCCCAAAGGGACGGCTTATGGTAAGGTACAAACCCTGTGTTGGAAAGTTCCTGCCTAACCCTCGCACCAGCACAAGCATATTGGTCATTGGTCAAAGACTCTCCCCACAAGTTTAACATGTTTGCTCCCATCTAGCCTCCGAAGCCGAGTTTACCTAGCTAGGAATCTCACTTCAGGAAAGGTACTCAGGCTGCTGGTGACTGCACGTTGTTTCACCAGGCAGCCCAAATCGAGTACACCCACTTGCATTTTCCAGGGGGCAGAGCAAATGGTGTCAACTTACAGGCCTCCAGCCTGGGAGGGGCAACGTACACTTTGTGAATGGGAAAGAAGCCCATGCCTTCAGTGTGAAAGGCCGCTAGGCCTCTTTGCTTTGGCAGCCCAGGGATAGCGTCAGCTCTGAAATGCTTCCAAAGGAGCAGAGTCAGAGAACCTTGGAACCACAGAGCAGGTGCAGCCCAGAACACGGACTGCTCTTGGCCTGAGAACACCCACTGCCCAGCGCCTCTTTGGGGTACACACGTGTAGAGGGAGGGTGTTGAATTCTGCTGCGTCATAACTTCTCCGGGCCACGTAGTGTGAGGGCAAGGAGAGTGGCCCTCCACCTCATCCCAGTTTCATGTGTCAGTTGTCTAAGGCAAACTCCCTGCTTGAATCCCTCCGTGGGCTACGTAACCTCCAGAGAAAGGTGGATGATTGGGACCCAGGGCTGGTATCTAGGTTAATGTTCTGTGCATCAACTTCGCAGCTGTTCTCTCTAAGCGGGTCCCAAAGGCTTTCTGGAAGAGTTTCCTTAGAGGGTCAGAAACAGGAAATTAACCGACAGGCCCACGGGGACGCCAGTTCTCTCCAGCAACAACGCTACCAGCCTCAGACACTTGGGTTCTCTTTGGTAAATGGAAGAACACTATGCTCGGAAGCTTCTTCCATCCAGTTTGAGAGTCGCACTTCCACTGCATCTTGGGATACCAAGTGTTGCCATGCCGTCACAATATCCAATTCTTAGGCCTATGACGGCAGAGTGTCTGGCAGTTCTGAAAGAGAACTTAGGAATGCAGGCGTTTTGGCTCCTTCCACCGAGAAACCAGCTCCTCCAGCTCCTCTGTCGTTAGCTATTTCATGTTAGAATATCTCTAGGGGCCCTCTTTTCCTCCTCCACGAGGTAAGACACAAACGGAATTGCCCTAAAGGGAAGAAGCCTTCTGAGTCCGGCAGAGAGGCAGCCTCTCCCACTCAGCATTCCCCCAACGCTGAGCCCCGGGTATGGGACAGAGAGAGGGAGAAAGGCAGCCGTAACCCCGAGCTCTTCCACAATGTAGTATAGGCCTCACCCTCACGCTCACGTCAATTTCACAGAGAAAACACCAGGCCTCGGTGTGCTTTCCTGTGGCAAGGAAACTTTGCTTTCATTCCTTAGGTGGCACGTTGGCTCAGGACTGCCCTACCCGAAGGACTCACGGTGTGCAGCCCTACTGGTTGAGATCAGCCCCTCTGGCTCTTTCTCGGATGACACCAACTGGAAAAGAGCCGTTCATATGCTGGGGACCCAGGGAGCTTTCCCTAGTCTACACCAGAACAGCACTCTGAGGGAGAGGAGCTGCTGACGTTTGGTAGCAAAATCTCCTATTCTGAAGAGAAACATTTCGCTGTAAGCGGGTTCCATCAGCCTTGCCATCTTTTCTCAGCTGGCTAGGATGGAGGGCAGGCAGTCAGTTGGCAGACTCACCTGAGGCCCTGCTTGCCAGACTGTGACACAGACCTCCCGCCTGCTTCAGCCCAAAGGGACGGCTTATGGTAAGGTAAAAACCCTGTGTTGGAAAGTTCCTGCCTAACCCTCGCACCAGCACAAGCATATTGGTCATTGGTCAAAGACTTTCCCCACAAGTTTAACATGTTTGCTCCCATCTAGCCTCCGAAGCCGAGTTTACCTAGCTAGGAATCTCACTTCAGGAAAGGTACTCAGGCTGCTGGTGACTGCACGTTGTTTCACCAGGCAGCCCAAATCGAGTACACCCACTTGCATTTTCCAGGGGGCAGAGCAAATGGTGTCAACTTACAGGCCTCCAGCCTGGGAGGGGCAACGTACACTTTGTGAATGGGAAAGAAGCCCATGCCTTCAGTGTGAAAGGCCGCTAGGCCTCTTTGCTTTGGCAGCCCAGGGATAGCGTCAGCTGTGAAATGCTTCCAAAGGAGCAGAGTCAGAGAACCTTGGAACCACAGAGCAGGTGCAGCCCAGAACACGGACTACTCTTGGCCTGAGAACACCCACTGCCCAGCGCCTCTTTGGGGTACACACGTGTAGAGGGAGGGTGTTGAATTCTGCTGCGTCATAACTTCTCCGGGCCACGTAGTGTGAGGGCAAGGAGAGTGGCCCTCCACCTCATCCCAGTTTCATGTGTCAGTTGTCTAAGGCAAACTCCCTGCTTGAATCCCTCCGTGGGCTACGTAACCTCCAGAGAAAGGTGGATGATTGGGACCCAGGGCTGGTATCTAGGTTAATGTTCTGTGCATCAACTTCGCAGCTGTTCTCTCTAAGCGGGTCCCAAAGGCTTTCTGGAAGAGTTTCCTTAGAGGGTCAGAAACAGGAAATTAACCGACAGGCCCACGGGGACGCCAGTTCTCTCCAGCAACAACGCTACCAGCCTCAGACACTTGGGTTCTCTTTGGTAAATGGAAGAACACTATGCTCGGAAGCTTCTTCCATCCAGTTTGAGAGTCGCGCTTCCACTGCATCTTGGGATACCAAGTGTTGCCATGCCGTCACAATTTCCAATTCTTAGGCCTATGACGGCAGAGTGTCTGGCAGTTCTGAAAGAGAACTTAGGGATGCAGGCGTTTTGGCTCCTTCCACCGAGAAACCAGCTCCTCCAGCTCCTCTGTCGTTAGCTATTTCATGTTAGAATATCTCTAGGGGCCCTCTTTTCCTCCTCCACGAGGTAAGACACAAACGGAATTGCCCTAAAGGGAAGAAGCCTTCTGAGTCCGGCAGAGAGGCAGCCTCTCCCACTCAGCATTCCCCCAACGCTGAGCCCCGGGTATGGGACAGAGAGAGGGAGAAAGGCAGCCGTAACCCCGAGCTCTTCCACAATGTAGTATAGGCCTCACCCTCAAGCTCACGTCAATTTCATAGAGAAAACACCAGGCCTCGGTGTGCTTTCCTGTGGCAAGGAAACTTTGCTTTCATTCCTTAGGTGGCACGTTGGCTCAGGACTGCCCTACCCGAAGGACTCACGGTGTGCAGCCCTACTGGTTGAGATCAGCCCCTCTGGCTCTTTCTCGGATGACACCAACTGGGCAAAGAGCCGTTCATATGCTGGGGACCCAGGGAGCTTTCCCTAGTCTACACCAGAACAGCACTCTGAGGGAGAGGAGCTGCTGACGTTTGGTAGCAAAATCTCCTATTCTGAAGAGAAACATTTCGCTGTGAGCGGGTTCCATCAGCCTTGCCATCTTTTCTCAGCTGGCTAGGATGGAGGGCAGGCAGTCAGTTGGCAGACTCACCTGAGGCCCTGCTTGCCAGACTGTCACACAGACCTCCCGCCTGCTTCAGCCCAAAGGGACGGCTTATGGTAAGGTACAAACCCTGTGTTGGAAAGTTCCTGCCTAACCCTCGCACCAGCACAAGCATATTGGTCATTGGTCAAGACTCTCCCCACAAGTTTAACATGTTTGCTCCCATCTAGCCTCCGAAGCCGAGTTTACCTAGCTAGGAATCTCACTTCAGGAAAGGTACTCAGGCTGCTGGTGACTGCACGTTGTTTCACCAGGCAGCCCAAATCGAGTACACCCACTTGCATTTTCCAGGGGGCAGAGCAAATGGTGTCAACTTACAGGCCTCCAGCCTGGGAGGGGCAACGTACACTTTGTGAATGGGAAAGAAGCCCATGCCTTCAGTGTGAAAGGCCGCTAGGCCTCTTTGCTTTGGCAGCCCAGGGATAGCGTCAGCTGTGAAATGCTTCCAAAGGAGCAGAGTCAGAGAACCTTGGAACCACAGAGCAGGTGCAGCCCAGAACACGGACTGCTCTTGGCCTGAGAACACCCACTGCCCAGCGCCTCTTTGGGGTACACACGTGTAGAGGGAGGGTGTTGAATTCTGCTGCGTCATAACTTCTCCGGGCCACGTAGTGTGAGGGCAAGGAGAGTGGCCCTCCACCTCATCCCAGTTTCATGTGTCAGTTGTCTAAGGCAAACTCCCTGCTTGAATCCCTCCGTGGGCTACGTAGCCTCCAGAGAAAGGTGGATGATTGGGACCCAGGGCTGGTATCTAGGTTAATGTTCTGTGCATCAACTTCGCAGCTGTTCTCTCTAAGCGGGTCCCAAAGGCTTTCTGGAAGAGTTTCCTTAGAGGGTCAGAAACAGGAAATTAACCGACAGGCCCACGGGGACGCCAGTTCTCTCCAGCAACAACGCTACCAGCCTCAGACACTTGGGTTCTCTTTGGTAAATGGAAGAACACTATGCTCGGAAGCTTCTTCCATCCAGTTTGAGAGTCGCGCTTCCACTGCATCTTGGGATACCAAGTGTTGCCATGCCGTCACAATTTCCAATTCTTAGGCCTATGACGGCAGAGTGTCTGGCAGTTCTGAAAGAGAACTTAGGGATGCAGGCGTTTTGGCTCCTTCCACCGAGAAACCAGCTCCTCCAGCTCCTCTGTCGTTAGCTATTTCATGTTAGAATATCTCTAGGGGCCCTCTTTTCCTCCTCCACGAGGTAAGACACAAACGGAATTGCCCTAAAGGGAAGAAGCCTTCTGAGTCCGGCAGAGAGGCAGCCTCTCCCACTCAGCATTCCCCCAACGCTGAGCCCCGGGTATGGGACAGAGAGAGGGAGAAAGGCAGCCGTAACCCCGAGCTCTTCCACAATGTAGTATAGGCCTCACCCTCAATCTCACGTCAATTTCACAGAGAAAACACCAGGCCTCGGTGTGCTTTCCTGTGGCAAGGAAACTTTGCTTTCATTCCTTAGGTGGCACGTTGGCTCAGGACTGCCCTACCCGAAGGACTCACGGTGTGCAGCCCTATTGGTTGAGATCAGCCCCTCTGGCTCTTTCTCGGATGACACCAACTGGGCAAAGAGCCGTTCATATGCTGGGGACCCAGGGAGCTTTCCCTAGTCTACACCAGAACAGCACTCTGAGGGAGAGGAGCTGCTGACGTTTGGTAGCAAAATCTCCTATTCTGAAGAGAAACATTTCGTTGTAAGCGGGTTCCATCAGCCTTGCCATCTTTTCTCAGCTGGCTAGGATGGAGGGCAGGCAGTCAGTTGGCAGACTCACCTGAGGCCCTGCTTGCCAGACTGTGACACAGACCTCCCGCCTGCTTCAGCCCAAAGGGACGGCTTATGGTAAGGTAAAAACCCTGTGTTGGAAAGTTCCTGCCTAACCCTCGCACCAGCACAAGCATATTGGTCATTGGTCAAAGACTTTACCCACAAGTTTAACATGTTTGCTCCCATCTAGCCTCCGAAGCCGAGTTTACCTAGCTAGGAATCTCACTTCAGGAAAGGTACTCAGGCTGCTGGTGACTGCACGTTGTTTCACCAGGCAGCCCAAATCGAGTACACCCACTTGCATTTTCCAGGGGGCAGAGCAAATGGTGTCAACTTACAGGCCTCCAGCCTGGGAGGGGCAACGTACACTTTGTGAATGGGAAAGAAGCCCATGCCTTCAGTGTGAAAGGCCGCTAGGCCTCTTTGCTTTGGCAGCCCAGGGATAGCGTCAGCTGTGAAATGCTTCCAAAGGAGCAGAGTCAGAGAACCTTGGAACCACAGAGCAGGTGCAGCCCAGAACACGGACTGCTCTTG
Organism: Balaenoptera borealis; assembly: GCF_965194805.1. Classification (NCBI taxonomy): domain Eukaryota; kingdom Metazoa; phylum Chordata; class Mammalia; order Artiodactyla; family Balaenopteridae; genus Balaenoptera; species Balaenoptera borealis. The sequence goes on from NW_028123333.1 coordinate 94,455, forward strand.
GCCTGAGAACACCCACTGCCCAGCGCCTCTTTGGGGTACACACGTGTAGAGGGAGGGTGTTGAATTCTGCTGCGTCATAACTTCTCCGGGCCACGTAGTGTGAGGGCAAGGAGAGTGGCCCTCCACCTCATCCCAGTTTCATGTGTCAGTTGTCTAAGGCAAACTCCCTGCTTGAATCCCTCCGTGGGCTACGTAACCTCCAGAGAAAGGTGGATGATTGGGACCCAGGGCTGGTATCTAGGTTAATGTTCTGTGCATCAACTTCGCAGCTGTTCTCTCTAAGCGGGTCCCAAAGGCTTTCTGGAAGAGTTTCCTTAGAGGGCCAGAAACAGGAAATTAACCGACAGGCCCACGGGGACGCCAGTTCTCTCCAGCAACAACGCTACCAGCCTCAGACACTTGGGTTCTCTTTGGTAAATGGAAGAACACTATGCTCGGAAGCTTCTTCCATCCAGTTTGAGAGTCGCACTTCCACTGCATCTTGGGATACCAAGTGTTGCCATGCCGTCACAATTTCCAATTCTTAGGCCTATGACGGCAGAGTGTCTGGCAGTTCTGAAAGAGAACTTAGGAATGCAGGCGTTTTGGCTCCTTCCACCGAGAAACCAGCTCCTCCAGCTCCTCTGTCGTTAGCTATTTCATGTTAGAATATCTCTAGGGGCCCTCTTTTCCTCCTCCACGAGGTAAGACACAAACGGAATTGCCCTAAAGGGAAGAAGCCTTCTGAGTCCGGCAGAGAGGCAGCCTCTCCCACTCAGCATTCCCCCAACGCTGAGCCCCGGGTATGGGACAGAGAGAGGGAGAAAGGCAGCCGTAACCCCGAGCTCTTCCACAATGTAGTATAGGCCTCACCCTCACGCTCACGTCAATTTCACAGAGAAAACACCAGGCCTCGGTGTGCTTTCCTGTGGCAAGGAAACTTTGCTTTCATTCCTTAGGTGGCACGTTGGCTCAGGACTGCCCTACCCGAAGGACTCACGGTGTGCAGCCCTACTGGTTGAGATCAGCCCCTCTGGCTCTTTCTCGGATGACACCAACTGGAAAAGAGCCGTTCATATGCTGGGGACCCAGGGAGCTTTCCCTAGTCTACACCAGAACAGCACTCTGAGGGAGAGGAGCTGCTGACGTTTGGTAGCAAAATCTCCTATTCTGAAGAGAAACATTTCGCTGTAAGCGGGTTCCATCAGCCTTGCCATCTTTTCTCAGCTGGCTAGGATGGAGGGCAGGCAGTCAGTTGGCAGACTCACCTGAGGCCCTGCTTGCCAGACTGTGACACAGACCTCCCGCCTGCTTCAGCCCAAAGGGACGGCTTATGGTAAGGTACAAACCCTGTGTTGGAAAGTTCCTGCCTAACCCTCGCACCAGCACAAGCATATTGGTCATTGGTCAAAGACTTTCCCCACAAGTTTAACATGTTTGCTCCCATCTAGCCTCCGAAGCCGAGTTTACCTAGCTAGGAATCTCACTTCAGGAAAGGTACTCAGGCTGCTGGTGACTGCACGTTGTTTCACCAGGCAGCCCAAATCGAGTACACCCACTTGCATTTTCCAGGGGGCAGAGCAAATGGTGTCAACTTACAGGCCTCCAGCCTGGGAGGGGCAACGTACACTTTGTGAATGGGAAAGAAGCCCATGCCTTCAGTGTGAAAGGCCGCTAGGCCTCTTTGCTTTGGCAGCCCAGGGATAGCGTCAGCTGTGAAATGCTTCCAAAGGAGCAGAGTCAGAGAACCTTGGAACCACAGAGCAGGTGCAGCCCAGAACACGGACTACTCTTGGCCTGAGAACACCCACTGCCCAGCGCCTCTTTGGGGTACACACGTGTAGAGGGAGGGTGTTGAATTCTGCTGCGTCATAACTTCTCCGGGCCACGTAGTGTGAGGGCAAGGAGAGTGGCCCTCCACCTCATCCCAGTTTCATGTGTCAGTTGTCTAAGGCAAACTCCCTGCTTGAATCCCTCCGTGGGCTACGTAACCTCCAGAGAAAGGTGGATGATTGGGACCCAGGGCTGGTATCTAGGTTAATGTTCTGTGCATCAACTTCGCAGCTGTTCTCTCTAAGCGGGTCCCAAAGGCTTTCTGGAAGAGTTTCCTTAGAGGGTCAGAAACAGGAAATTAACCGACAGGCCCACGGGGACGCCAGTTCTCTCCAGCAACAACGCTACCAGCCTCAGACACTTGGGTTCTCTTTGGTAAATGGAAGAACACTATGCTCGGAAGCTTCTTCCATCCAGTTTGAGAGTCGCGCTTCCACTGCATCTTGGGATACCAAGTGTTGCCATGCCGTCACAATTTCCAATTCTTAGGCCTATGACGGCAGAGTGTCTGGCAGTTCTGAAAGAGAACTTAGGGATGCAGGCGTTTTGGCTCCTTCCACCGAGAAACCAGCTCCTCCAGCTCCTCTGTCGTTAGCTATTTCATGTTAGAATATCTTTAGGGGCCCTCTTTTCCTCCTCCACGAGGTAAGACACAAACGGAATTGCCCTAAAGGGAAGAAGCCTTCTGAGTCCGGCAGAGAGGCAGCCTCTCCCACTCAGCATTCCCCCAACGCTGAGCCCCGGGTATGGGACAGAGAGAGGGAGAAAGGCAGCCGTAACCCCGAGCTCTTCCACAATGTAGTATAGGCCTCACCCTCAAGCTCACGTCAATTTCATAGAGAAAACACCAGGCCTCGGTGTGCTTTCCTGTGGCAAGGAAACTTTGCTTTCATTCCTTAGGTGGCACGTTGGCTCAGGACTGCCCTACCCGAAGGACTCACGGTGTGCAGCCCTACTGGTTGAGATCAGCCCCTCTGGCTCTTTCTCGGATGACACCAACTGGGCAAAGAGCCGTTCATATGCTGGGGACCCAGGGAGCTTTCCCTAGTCTACACCAGAACAGCACTCTGAGGGAGAGGAGCTGCTGACGTTTGGTAGCAAAATCTCCTATTCTGAAGAGAAACATTTCGCTGTGAGCGGGTTCCATCAGCCTTGCCATCTTTTCTCAGCTGGCTAGGATGGAGGGCAGGCAGTCAGTTGGCAGACTCACCTGAGGCCCTGCTTGCCAGACTGTCACACAGACCTCCCGCCTGCTTCAGCCCAAAGGGACGGCTTATGGTAAGGTACAAACCCTGTGTTGGAAAGTTCCTGCCTAACCCTCGCACCAGCACAAGCATATTGGTCATTGGTCAAGACTCTCCCCACAAGTTTAACATGTTTGCTCCCATCTAGCCTCCGAAGCCGAGTTTACCTAGCTAGGAATCTCACTTCAGGAAAGGTACTCAGGCTGCTGGTGACTGCACGTTGTTTCACCAGGCAGCCCAAATCGAGTACACCCACTTGCATTTTCCAGGGGGCAGAGCAAATGGTGTCAACTTACAGGCCTCCAGCCTGGGAGGGGCAACGTACACTTTGTGAATGGGAAAGAAGCCCATGCCTTCAGTGTGAAAGGCCGCTAGGCCTCTTTGCTTTGGCAGCCCAGGGATAGCGTCAGCTGTGAAATGCTTCCAAAGGAGCAGAGTCAGAGAACCTTGGAACCACAGAGCAGGTGCAGCCCAGAACACGGACTGCTCTTGGCCTGAGAACACCCACTGCCCAGCGCCTCTTTGGGGTACACACGTGTAGAGGGAGGGTGTTGAATTCTGCTGCGTCATAACTTCTCCGGGCCACGTAGTGTGAGGGCAAGGAGAGTGGCCCTCCACCTCATCCCAGTTTCATGTGTCAGTTGTCTAAGGCAAACTCCCTGCTTGAATCCCTCCGTGGGCTACGTAGCCTCCAGAGAAAGGTGGATGATTGGGACCCAGGGCTGGTATCTAGGTTAATGTTCTGTGCATCAACTTCGCAGCTGTTCTCTCTAAGCGGGTCCCAAAGGCTTTCTGGAAGAGTTTCCTTAGAGAGTCAGAAACAGGAAATTAACCGACAGGCCCACGGGGACGCCAGTTCTCTCCAGCAACAACGCTACCAGCCTCAGACACTTGGGTCCTCTTTGGTAAATGGAAGAACACTATGCTCGGAAGCTTCTTCCATCCAGTTTGAGAGTCGCACTTCCACTGCATCTTGGGATACCAAGTGTTGCCATGCCGTCACAATATCCAATTCTTAGGCCTATGACGGCAGAGTGTCTGGCAGTTCTGAAAGAGAACTTAGGAATGCAGGCGTTTTGGCTCCTTCCACCGAGAAACCAGCTCCTCCAGCTCCTCTGTCGTTAGCTATTTCATGTTAGAATATCTCTAGGGGCCCTCTTTTCCTCCTCCACGAGGTAAGACACAAACGGAATTGCCCTAAAGGGAAGAAGCCTTCTGAGTCCGGCAGAGAGGCAGCCTCTCCCACTCAGCATTCCCCCAACGCTGAGCCCCGGGTATGGGACAGAGAGAGGGAGAAAGGCAGCCGTAACCCCGAGCTCTTCCACAATGTAGTATAGGCCTCACCCTCACGCTCACGTCAATTTCACAGAGAAAACACCAGGCCTCGGTGTGCTTTCCTGTGGCAAGGAAACTTTGCTTTCATTCCTTAGGTGGCACGTTGGCTCAGGACTGCCCTACCCGAAGGACTCACGGTGTGCAGCCCTACTGGTTGAGATCAGCCCCTCTGGCTCTTTCTCGGATGACACCAACTGGAAAAGAGCCGTTCATATGCTGGGGACCCAGGGAGCTTTCCCTAGTCTACACCAGAACAGCACTCTGAGGGAGAGGAGCTGCTGACGTTTGGTAGCAAAATCTCCTATTCTGAAGAGAAACATTTCGCTGTGAGCGGGTTCCATCAGCCTTGCCATCTTTTCTCAGCTGGCTAGGATGGAGGGCAGGCAGTCAGTTGGCAGACTCACCTGAGGCCCTGCTTGCCAGACTGTGACACAGACCTCCCGCCTGCTTCAGCCCAAAGGGACGGCTTATGGTAAGGTACAAACCCTGTGTTGGAAAGTTCCTGCCTAACCCTCGCACCAGCACAAGCATATTGGTCATTGGTCAAGACTCTCCCCACAAGTTTAACATGTTTGCTCCCATCTAGCCTCCGAAGCCGAGTTTACCTAGCTAGGAATCTCACTTCAGGAAAGGTACTCAGGCTGCTGGTGACTGCACGTTGTTTCACCAGGCAGCCCAAATCGAGTACACCCACTTGCATTTTCCAGGGGGCAGAGCAAATGGTGTCAACTTACAGGCCTCCAGCCTGGGAGGGGCAACGTACACTTTGTGAATGGGAAAGAAGCCCATGCCTTCAGTGTGAAAGGCCGCTAGGCCTCTTTGCTTTGGCAGCCCAGGGATAGCGTCAGCTGTGAAATGCTTCCAAAGGAGCAGAGTCAGAGAACCTTGGAACCACAGAGCAGGTGCAGCCCAGAACACGGACTGCTCTTGGCCTGAGAACACCCACTGCCCAGCGCCTCTTTGGGGTACACACGTGTAGAGGGAGGGTGTTGAATTCTGCTGCGTCATAACTTCTCCGGGCCACGTAGTGTGAGGGCAAGGAGAGTGGCCCTCCACCTCATCCCAGTTTCATGTGTCAGTTGTCTAAGGCAAACTCCCTGCTTGAATCCCTCCGTGGGCTACGTAGCCTCCAGAGAAAGGTGGATGATTGGGACCCAGGGCTGGTATCTAGGTTAATGTTCTGTGCATCAACTTCGCAGCTGTTCTCTCTAAGCGGGTCCCAAAGGCTTTCTGGAAGAGTTTCCTTAGAGGGTCAGAAACAGGAAATTAACCGACAGGCCCACGGGGACGCCAGTTCTCTCCAGCAACAACGCTACCAGCCTCAGACACTTGGGTTCTCTTTGGTAAATGGAAGAACACTATGCTCGGAAGCTTCTTCCATCCAGTTTGAGAGTCGCGCTTCCACTGCATCTTGGGATACCAAGTGTTGCCATGCCGTCACAATTTCCAATTCTTAGGCCTATGACGGCAGAGTGTCTGGCAGTTCTGAAAGAGAACTTAGGGATGCAGGCGTTTTGGCTCCTTCCACCGAGAAACCAGCTCCTCCAGCTCCTCTGTCGTTAGCTATTTCATGTTAGAATATCTCTAGGGGCCCTCTTTTCCTCCTCCACGAGGTAAGACACAAACGGAATTGCCCTAAAGGGAAGAAGCCTTCTGAGTCCGGCAGAGAGGCAGCCTCTCCCACTCAGCATTCCCCCAACGCTGAGCCCCGGGTATGGGACAGAGAGAGGGAGAAAGGCAGCCGTAACCCCGAGCTCTTCCACAATGTAGTATAGGCCTCACCCTCAATCTCACGTCAATTTCACAGAGAAAACACCAGGCCTCGGTGTGCTTTCCTGTGGCAAGGAAACTTTGCTTTCATTCCTTAGGTGGCACGTTGGCTCAGGACTGCCCTACCCGAAGGACTCACGGTGTGCAGCCCTATTGGTTGAGATCAGCCCCTCTGGCTCTTTCTCGGATGACACCAACTGGGCAAAGAGCCGTTCATATGCTGGGGACCCAGGGAGCTTTCCCTAGTCTACACCAGAACAGCACTCTGAGGGAGAGGAGCTGCTGACGTTTGGTAGCAAAATCTCCTATTCTGAAGAGAAACATTTCGTTGTAAGCGGGTTCCATCAGCCTTGCCATCTTTTCTCAGCTGGCTAGGATGGAGGGCAGGCAGTCAGTTGGCAGACTCACCTGAGGCCCTGCTTGCCAGACTGTGACACAGACCTCCCGCCTGCTTCAGCCCAAAGGGACGGCTTATGGTAAGGTAAAAACCCTGTGTTGGAAAGTTCCTGCCTAACCCTCGCACCAGCACAAGCATATTGGTCATTGGTCAAAGACTTTACCCACAAGTTTAACATGTTTGCTCCCATCTAGCCTCCGAAGCCGAGTTTACCTAGCTAGGAATCTCACTTCAGGAAAGGTACTCAGGCTGCTGGTGACTGCACGTTGTTTCACCAGGCAGCCCAAATCGAGTACACCCACTTGCATTTTCCAGGGGGCAGAGCAAATGGTGTCAACTTACAGGCCTCCAGCCTGGGAGGGGCAACGTACACTTTGTGAATGGGAAAGAAGCCCATGCCTTCAGTGTGAAAGGCCGCTAGGCCTCTTTGCTTTGGCAGCCCAGGGATAGCGTCAGCTGTGAAATGCTTCCAAAGGAGCAGAGTCAGAGAACCTTGGAACCACAGAGCAGGTGCAGCCCAGAACACGGACTACTCTTGGCCTGAGAACACCCACTGCCCAGCGCCTCTTTGGGGTACACACGTGTAGAGGGAGGGTGTTGAATTCTGCTGCGTCATAACTTCTCCGGGCCACGTAGTGTGAGGGCAAGGAGAGTGGCCCTCCACCTCATCCCAGTTTCATGTGTCAGTTGTCTAAGGCAAACTCCCTGCTTGAATCCCTCCGTGGGCTACGTAACCTCCAGAGAAAGGTGGATGATTGGGACCCAGGGCTGGTATCTAGGTTAATGTTCTGTGCATCAACTTCGCAGCTGTTCTCTCTAAGCGGGTCCCAAAGGCTTTCTGGAAGAGTTTCCTTAGAGGGCCAGAAACAGGAAATTAACCGACAGGCCCACGGGGACGCCAGTTCTCTCCAGCAACAACGCTACCAGCCTCAGACACTTGGGTTCTCTTTGGTAAATGGAAGAACACTATGCTCGGAAGCTTCTTCCATCCAGTTTGAGAGTCGCGCTTCCACTGCATCTTGGGATACCAAGTGTTGCCATGCCGTCACAATTTCCAATTCTTAGGCCTATGACGGCAGAGTGTCTGGCAGTTCTGAAAGAGAACTTAGGGATGCAGGCGTTTTGGCTCCTTCCACCGAGAAACCAGCTCCTCCAGCTCCTCTGTCGTTAGCTATTTCATGTTAGAATATCTTTAGGGGCCCTCTTTTCCTCCTCCACGAGGTAAGACACAAACGGAATTGCCCTAAAGGGAAGAAGCCTTCTGAGTCCGGCAGAGAGGCAGCCTCTCCCACTCAGCATTCCCCCAACGCTGAGCCCCGGGTATGGGACAGAGAGAGGGAGAAAGGCAGCCGTAACCCCGAGCTCTTCCACAATGTAGTATAGGCCTCACCCTCAAGCTCACGTCAATTTCATAGAGAAAACACCAGGCCTCGGTGTGCTTTCCTGTGGCAAGGAAACTTTGCTTTCATTCCTTAGGTGGCACGTTGGCTCAGGACTGCCCTACCCGAAGGACTCACGGTGTGCAGCCCTACTGGTTGAGATCAGCCCCTCTGGCTCTTTCTCGGATGACACCAACTGGGCAAAGAGCCGTTCATATGCTGGGGACCCAGGGAGCTTTCCCTAGTCTACACCAGAACAGCACTCTGAGGGAGAGGAGCTGCTGACGTTTGGTAGCAAAATCTCCTATTCTGAAGAGAAACATTTCGCTGTGAGCGGGTTCCATCAGCCTTGCCATCTTTTCTCAGCTGGCTAGGATGGAGGGCAGGCAGTCAGTTGGCAGACTCACCTGAGGCCCTGCTTGCCAGACTGTCACACAGACCTCCCGCCTGCTTCAGCCCAAAGGGACGGCTTATGGTAAGGTACAAACCCTGTGTTGGAAAGTTCCTGCCTAACCCTCGCACCAGCACAAGCATATTGGTCATTGGTCAAGACTCTCCCCACAAGTTTAACATGTTTGCTCCCATCTAGCCTCCGAAGCCGAGTTTACCTAGCTAGGAATCTCACTTCAGGAAAGGTACTCAGGCTGCTGGTGACTGCACGTTGTTTCACCAGGCAGCCCAAATCGAGTACACCCACTTGCATTTTCCAGGGGGCAGAGCAAATGGTGTCAACTTACAGGCCTCCAGCCTGGGAGGGGCAACGTACACTTTGTGAATGGGAAAGAAGCCCATGCCTTCAGTGTGAAAGGCCGCTAGGCCTCTTTGCTTTGGCAGCCCAGGGATAGCGTCAGCTGTGAAATGCTTCCAAAGGAGCAGAGTCAGAGAACCTTGGAACCACAGAGCAGGTGCAGCCCAGAACACGGACTGCTCTTGGCCTGAGAACACCCACTGCCCAGCGCCTCTTTGGGGTACACACGTGTAGAGGGAGGGTGTTGAATTCTGCTGCGTCATAACTTCTCCGGGCCACGTAGTGTGAGGGCAAGGAGAGTGGCCCTCCACCTCATCCCAGTTTCATGTGTCAGTTGTCTAAGGCAAACTCCCTGCTTGAATCCCTCCGTGGGCTACGTAGCCTCCAGAGAAAGGTGGATGATTGGGACCCAGGGCTGGTATCTAGGTTAATGTTCTGTGCATCAACTTCGCAGCTGTTCTCTCTAAGCGGGTCCCAAAGGCTTTCTGGAAGAGTTTCCTTAGAGAGTCAGAAACAGGAAATTAACCGACAGGCCCACGGGGACGCCAGTTCTCTCCAGCAACAACGCTACCAGCCTCAGACACTTGGGTCCTCTTTGGTAAATGGAAGAACACTATGCTCGGAAGCTTCTTCCATCCAGTTTGAGAGTCGCACTTCCACTGCATCTTGGGATACCAAGTGTTGCCATGCCGTCACAATATCCAATTCTTAGGCCTATGACGGCAGAGTGTCTGGCAGTTCTGAAAGAGAACTTAGGAATGCAGGCGTTTTGGCTCCTTCCACCGAGAAACCAGCTCCTCCAGCTCCTCTGTCGTTAGCTATTTCATGTTAGAATATCTCTAGGGGCCCTCTTTTCCTCCTCCACGAGGTAAGACACAAACGGAATTGCCCTAAAGGGAAGAAGCCTTCTGAGTCCGGCAGAGAGGCAGCCTCTCCCACTCAGCATTCCCCCAACGCTGAGCCCCGGGTATGGGACAGAGAGAGGGAGAAAGGCAGCCGTAACCCCGAGCTCTTCCACAATGTAGTATAGGCCTCACCCTCACGCTCACGTCAATTTCACAGAGAAAACACCAGGCCTCGGTGTGCTTTCCTGTGGCAAGGAAACTTTGCTTTCATTCCTTAGGTGGCACGTTGGCTCAGGACTGCCCTACCCGAAGGACTCACGGTGTGCAGCCCTACTGGTTGAGATCAGCCCCTCTGGCTCTTTCTCGGATGACACCAACTGGAAAAGAGCCGTTCATATGCTGGGGACCCAGGGAGCTTTCCCTAGTCTACACCAGAACAGCACTCTGAGGGAGAGGAGCTGCTGACGTTTGGTAGCAAAATCTCCTATTCTGAAGAGAAACATTTCGCTGTGAGCGGGTTCCATCAGCCTTGCCATCTTTTCTCAGCTGGCTAGGATGGAGGGCAGGCAGTCAGTTGGCAGACTCACCTGAGGCCCTGCTTGCCAGACTGTGACACAGACCTCCCGCCTGCTTCAGCCCAAAGGGACGGCTTATGGTAAGGTACAAACCCTGTGTTGGAAAGTTCCTGCCTAACCCTCGCACCAGCACAAGCATATTGGTCATTGGTCAAGACTCTCCCCACAAGTTTAACATGTTTGCTCCCATCTAGCCTCCGAAGCCGAGTTTACCTAGCTAGGAATCTCACTTCAGGAAAGGTACTCAGGCTGCTGGTGACTGCACGTTGTTTCACCAGGCAGCCCAAATCGAGTACACCCACTTGCATTTTCCAGGGGGCAGAGCAAATGGTGTCAACTTACAGGCCTCCAGCCTGGGAGGGGCAACGTACACTTTGTGAATGGGAAAGAAGCCCATGCCTTCAGTGTGAAAGGCCGCTAGGCCTCTTTGCTTTGGCAGCCCAGGGATAGCGTCAGCTGTGAAATGCTTCCAAAGGAGCAGAGTCAGAGAACCTTGGAACCACAGAGCAGGTGCAGCCCAGAACACGGACTGCTCTTGGCCTGAGAACACCCACTGCCCAGCGCCTCTTTGGGGTACACACGTGTAGAGGGAGGGTGTTGAATTCTGCTGCGTCATAACTTCTCCGGGCCACGTAGTGTGAGGGCAAGGAGAGTGGCCCTCCACCTCATCCCAGTTTCATGTGTCAGTTGTCTAAGGCAAACTCCCTGCTTGAATCCCTCCGTGGGCTACGTAGCCTCCAGAGAAAGGTGGATGATTGGGACCCAGGGCTGGTATCTAGGTTAATGTTCTGTGCATCAACTTCGCAGCTGTTCTCTCTAAGCGGGTCCCAAAGGCTTTCTGGAAGAGTTTCCTTAGAGGGTCAGAAACAGGAAATTAACCGACAGGCCCACGGGGACGCCAGTTCTCTCCAGCAACAACGCTACCAGCCTCAGACACTTGGGTTCTCTTTGGTAAATGGAAGAACACTATGCTCGGAAGCTTCTTCCATCCAGTTTGAGAGTCGCGCTTCCACTGCATCTTGGGATACCAAGTGTTGCCATGCCGTCACAATTTCCAATTCTTAGGCCTATGACGGCAGAGTGTCTGGCAGTTCTGAAAGAGAACTTAGGGATGCAGGCGTTTTGGCTCCTTCCACCGAGAAACCAGCTCCTCCAGCTCCTCTGTCGTTAGCTATTTCATGTTAGAATATCTCTAGGGGCCCTCTTTTCCTCCTCCACGAGGTAAGACACAAACGGAATTGCCCTAAAGGGAAGAAGCCTTCTGAGTCCGGCAGAGAGGCAGCCTCTCCCACTCAGCATTCCCCCAACGCTGAGCCCCGGGTATGGGACAGAGAGAGGGAGAAAGGCAGCCGTAACCCCGAGCTCTTCCACAATGTAGTATAGGCCTCACCCTCAATCTCACGTCAATTTCACAGAGAAAACACCAGGCCTCGGTGTGCTTTCCTGTGGCAAGGAAACTTTGCTTTCATTCCTTAGGTGGCACGTTGGCTCAGGACTGCCCTACCCGAAGGACTCACGGTGTGCAGCCCTATTGGTTGAGATCAGCCCCTCTGGCTCTTTCTCGGATGACACCAACTGGGCAAAGAGCCGTTCATATGCTGGGGACCCAGGGAGCTTTCCCTAGTCTACACCAGAACAGCACTCTGAGGGAGAGGAGCTGCTGACGTTTGGTAGCAAAATCTCCTATTCTGAAGAGAAACATTTCGTTGTAAGCGGGTTCCATCAGCCTTGCCATCTTTTCTCAGCTGGCTAGGATGGAGGGCAGGCAGTCAGTTGGCAGACTCACCTGAGGCCCTGCTTGCCAGACTGTGACACAGACCTCCCGCCTGCTTCAGCCCAAAGGGACGGCTTATGGTAAGGTAAAAACCCTGTGTTGGAAAGTTCCTGCCTAACCCTCGCACCAGCACAAGCATATTGGTCATTGGTCAAAGACTTTACCCACAAGTTTAACATGTTTGCTCCCATCTAGCCTCCGAAGCCGAGTTTACCTAGCTAGGAATCTCACTTCAGGAAAGGTACTCAGGCTGCTGGTGACTGCACGTTGTTTCACCAGGCAGCCCAAATCGAGTACACCCACTTGCATTTTCCAGGGGGCAGAGCAAATGGTGTCAACTTACAGGCCTCCAGCCTGGGAGGGGCAACGTACACTTTGTGAATGGGAAAGAAGCCCATGCCTTCAGTGTGAAAGGCCGCTAGGCCTCTTTGCTTTGGCAGCCCAGGGATAGCGTCAGCTGTGAAATGCTTCCAAAGGAGCAGAGTCAGAGAACCTTGGAACCACAGAGCAGGTGCAGCCCAGAACACGGACTACTCTTGGCCTGAGAACACCCACTGCCCAGCGCCTCTTTGGGGTACACACGTGTAGAGGGAGGGTGTTGAATTCTGCTGCGTCATAACTTCTCCGGGCCACGTAGTGTGAGGGCAAGGAGAGTGGCCCTCCACCTCATCCCAGTTTCATGTGTCAGTTGTCTAAGGCAAACTCCCTGCTTGAATCCCTCCGTGGGCTACGTAACCTCCAGAGAAAGGTGGATGATTGGGACCCAGGGCTGGTATCTAGGTTAATGTTCTGTGCATCAACTTCGCAGCTGTTCTCTCTAAGCGGGTCCCAAAGGCTTTCTGGAAGAGTTTCCTTAGAGGGCCAGAAACAGGAAATTAACCGACAGGCCCACGGGGACGCCAGTTCTCTCCAGCAACAACGCTACCAGCCTCAGACACTTGGGTTCTCTTTGGTAAATGGAAGAACACTATGCTCGGAAGCTTCTTCCATCCAGTTTGAGAGTCGCGCTTCCACTGCATCTTGGGATACCAAGTGTTGCCATGCCGTCACAATTTCCAATTCTTAGGCCTATGACGGCAGAGTGTCTGGCAGTTCTGAAAGAGAACTTAGGGATGCAGGCGTTTTGGCTCCTTCCACCGAGAAACCAGCTCCTCCAGCTCCTCTGTCGTTAGCTATTTCATGTTAGAATATCTCTAGGGGCCCTCTTTTCCTCCTCCACGAGGTAAGACACAAACGGAATTGCCCTAAAGGGAAGAAGCCTTCTGAGTCCGGCAGAGAGGCAGCCTCTCCCACTCAGCATTCCCCCAACGCTGAGCCCCGGGTATGGGACAGAGAGAGGGAGAAAGGCAGCCGTAACCCCGAGCTCTTCCACAATGTAGTATAGGCCTCACCCTCAAGCTCACGTCAATTTCATAGAGAAAACACCAGGCCTCGGTGTGCTTTCCTGTGGCAAGGAAACTTTGCTTTCATTCCTTAGGTGGCACGTTGGCTCAGGACTGCCCTACCCGAAGGACTCACGGTGTGCAGCCCTATTGGTTGAGATCAGCCCCTCTGGCTCTTTCTCGGATGACACCAACTGGGCAAAGAGCCGTTCATATGCTGGGGACCCAGGGAGCTTTCCCTAGTCTACACCAGAACAGCACTCTGAGGGAGAGGAGCTGCTGACGTTTGGTAGCAAAATCTCCTATTCTGAAGAGAAACATTTCGTTGTAAGCGGGTTCCATCAGCCTTGCCATCTTTTCTCAGCTGGCTAGGATGGAGGGCAGGCAGTCAGTTGGCAGACTCACCTGAGGCCCTGCTTGCCAGACTGTCACACAGACCTCCCGCCTGCTTCAGCCCAAAGGGACGGCTTATGGTAAGGTACAAACCCTGTGTTGGAAAGTTCCTGCCTAACCCTCGCACCAGCACAAGCATATTGGTCATTGGTCAAAGACTCTCCCCACAAGTTTAACATGTTTGCTCCCATCTAGCCTCCGAAGCCGAGTTTACCTAGCTAGGAATCTCACTTCAGGAAAGGTACTCAGGCTGCTGGTGACTGCACGTTGTTTCACCAGGCAGCCCAAATCGAGTACACCCACTTGCATTTTCCAGGGGGCAGAGCAAATGGTGTCAACTTACAGGCCTCCAGCCTGGGAGGGGCAACGTACACTTTGTGAATGGGAAAGAAGCCCATGCCTTCAGTGTGAAAGGCCGCTAGGCCTCTTTGCTTTGGCAGCCCAGGGATAGCGTCAGCTCTGAAATGCTTCCAAAGGAGCAGAGTCAGAGAACCTTGGAACCACAGAGCAGGTGCAGCCCAGAACACGGACTGCTCTTGGCCTGAGAACACCCACTGCCCAGCGCCTCTTTGGGGTACACACGTGTAGAGGGAGGGTGTTGAATTCTGCTGCGTCATAACTTCTCCGGGCCACGTAGTGTGAGGGCAAGGAGAGTGGCCCTCCACCTCATCCCAGTTTCATGTGTCAGTTGTCTAAGGCAAACTCCCTGCTTGAATCCCTCCGTGGGCTACGTAACCTCCAGAGAAAGGTGGATGATTGGGACCCAGGGCTGGTATCTAGGTTAATGTTCTGTGCATCAACTTCGCAGCTGTTCTCTCTAAGCGGGTCCCAAAGGCTTTCTGGAAGAGTTTCCTTAGAGGGTCAGAAACAGGAAATTAACCGACAGGCCCACGGGGACGCCAGTTCTCTCCAGCAACAACGCTACCAGCCTCAGACACTTGGGTTCTCTTTGGTAAATGGAAGAACACTATGCTCGGAAGCTTCTTCCATCCAGTTTGAGAGTCGCACTTCCACTGCATCTTGGGATACCAAGTGTTGCCATGCCGTCACAATATCCAATTCTTAGGCCTATGACGGCAGAGTGTCTGGCAGTTCTGAAAGAGAACTTAGGAATGCAGGCGTTTTGGCTCCTTCCACCGAGAAACCAGCTCCTCCAGCTCCTCTGTCGTTAGCTATTTCATGTTAGAATATCTCTAGGGGCCCTCTTTTCCTCCTCCACGAGGTAAGACACAAACGGAATTGCCCTAAAGGGAAGAAGCCTTCTGAGTCCGGCAGAGAGGCAGCCTCTCCCACTCAGCATTCCCCCAACGCTGAGCCCCGGGTATGGGACAGAGAGAGGGAGAAAGGCAGCCGTAACCCCGAGCTCTTCCACAATGTAGTATAGGCCTCACCCTCACGCTCACGTCAATTTCACAGAGAAAACACCAGGCCTCGGTGTGCTTTCCTGTGGCAAGGAAACTTTGCTTTCATTCCTTAGGTGGCACGTTGGCTCAGGACTGCCCTACCCGAAGGACTCACGGTGTGCAGCCCTACTGGTTGAGATCAGCCCCTCTGGCTCTTTCTCGGATGACACCAACTGGAAAAGAGCCGTTCATATGCTGGGGACCCAGGGAGCTTTCCCTAGTCTACACCAGAACAGCACTCTGAGGGAGAGGAGCTGCTGACGTTTGGTAGCAAAATCTCCTATTCTGAAGAGAAACATTTCGCTGTAAGCGGGTTCCATCAGCCTTGCCATCTTTTCTCAGCTGGCTAGGATGGAGGGCAGGCAGTCAGTTGGCAGACTCACCTGAGGCCCTGCTTGCCAGACTGTGACACAGACCTCCCGCCTGCTTCAGCCCAAAGGGACGGCTTATGGTAAGGTACAAACCCTGTGTTGGAAAGTTCCTGCCTAACCCTCGCACCAGCACAAGCATATTGGTCATTGGTCAAAGACTTTCCCCACAAGTTTAACATGTTTGCTCCCATCTAGCCTCCGAAGCCGAGTTTACCTAGCTAGGAATCTCACTTCAGGAAAGGTACTCAGGCTGCTGGTGACTGCACGTTGTTTCACCAGGCAGCCCAAATCGAGTACACCCACTTGCATTTTCCAGGGGGCAGAGCAAATGGTGTCAACTTACAGGCCTCCAGCCTGGGAGGGGCAACGTACACTTTGTGAATGGGAAAGAAGCCCATGCCTTCAGTGTGAAAGGCCGCTAGGCCTCTTTGCTTTGGCAGCCCAGGGATAGCGTCAGCTGTGAAATGCTTCCAAAGGAGCAGAGTCAGAGAACCTTGGAACCACAGAGCAGGTGCAGCCCAGAACACGGACTACTCTTGGCCTGAGAACACCCACTGCCCAGCGCCTCTTTGGGGTACACACGTGTAGAGGGAGGGTGTTGAATTCTGCTGCGTCATAACTTCTCCGGGCCACGTAGTGTGAGGGCAAGGAGAGTGGCCCTCCACCTCATCCCAGTTTCATGTGTCAGTTGTCTAAGGCAAACTCCCTGCTTGAATCCCTCCGTGGGCTACGTAACCTCCAGAGAAAGGTGGATGATTGGGACCCAGGGCTGGTATCTAGGTTAATGTTCTGTGCATCAACTTCGCAGCTGTTCTCTCTAAGCGGGTCCCAAAGGCTTTCTGGAAGAGTTTCCTTAGAGGGTCAGAAACAGGAAATTAACCGACAGGCCCACGGGGACGCCAGTTCTCTCCAGCAACAACGCTACCAGCCTCAGACACTTGGGTTCTCTTTGGTAAATGGAAGAACACTATGCTCGGAAGCTTCTTCCATCCAGTTTGAGAGTCGCGCTTCCACTGCATCTTGGGATACCAAGTGTTGCCATGCCGTCACAATTTCCAATTCTTAGGCCTATGACGGCAGAGTGTCTGGCAGTTCTGAAAGAGAACTTAGGGATGCAGGCGTTTTGGCTCCTTCCACCGAGAAACCAGCTCCTCCAGCTCCTCTGTCGTTAGCTATTTCATGTTAGAATATCTTTAGGGGCCCTCTTTTCCTCCTCCACGAGGTAAGACACAAACGGAATTGCCCTAAAGGGAAGAAGCCTTCTGAGTCCGGCAGAGAGGCAGCCTCTCCCACTCAGCATTCCCCCAACGCTGAGCCCCGGGTATGGGACAGAGAGAGGGAGAAAGGCAGCCGTAACCCCGAGCTCTTCCACAATGTAGTATAGGCCTCACCCTCAAGCTCACGTCAATTTCATAGAGAAAACACCAGGCCTCGGTGTGCTTTCCTGTGGCAAGGAAACTTTGCTTTCATTCCTTAGGTGGCACGTTGGCTCAGGACTGCCCTACCCGAAGGACTCACGGTGTGCAGCCCTACTGGTTGAGATCAGCCCCTCTGGCTCTTTCTCGGATGACACCAACTGGGCAAAGAGCCGTTCATATGCTGGGGACCCAGGGAGCTTTCCCTAGTCTACACCAGAACAGCACTCTGAGGGAGAGGAGCTGCTGACGTTTGGTAGCAAAATCTCCTATTCTGAAGAGAAACATTTCGCTGTGAGCGGGTTCCATCAGCCTTGCCATCTTTTCTCAGCTGGCTAGGATGGAGGGCAGGCAGTCAGTTGGCAGACTCACCTGAGGCCCTGCTTGCCAGACTGTCACACAGACCTCCCGCCTGCTTCAGCCCAAAGGGACGGCTTATGGTAAGGTACAAACCCTGTGTTGGAAAGTTCCTGCCTAACCCTCGCACCAGCACAAGCATATTGGTCATTGGTCAAGACTCTCCCCACAAGTTTAACATGTTTGCTCCCATCTAGCCTCCGAAGCCGAGTTTACCTAGCTAGGAATCTCACTTCAGGAAAGGTACTCAGGCTGCTGGTGACTGCACGTTGTTTCACCAGGCAGCCCAAATCGAGTACACCCACTTGCATTTTCCAGGGGGCAGAGCAAATGGTGTCAACTTACAGGCCTCCAGCCTGGGAGGGGCAACGTACACTTTGTGAATGGGAAAGAAGCCCATGCCTTCAGTGTGAAAGGCCGCTAGGCCTCTTTGCTTTGGCAGCCCAGGGATAGCGTCAGCTGTGAAATGCTTCCAAAGGAGCAGAGTCAGAGAACCTTGGAACCACAGAGCAGGTGCAGCCCAGAACACGGACTGCTCTTGGCCTGAGAACACCCACTGCCCAGCGCCTCTTTGGGGTACACACGTGTAGAGGGAGGGTGTTGAATTCTGCTGCGTCATAACTTCTCCGGGCCACGTAGTGTGAGGGCAAGGAGAGTGGCCCTCCACCTCATCCCAGTTTCATGTGTCAGTTGTCTAAGGCAAACTCCCTGCTTGAATCCCTCCGTGGGCTACGTAGCCTCCAGAGAAAGGTGGATGATTGGGACCCAGGGCTGGTATCTAGGTTAATGTTCTGTGCATCAACTTCGCAGCTGTTCTCTCTAAGCGGGTCCCAAAGGCTTTCTGGAAGAGTTTCCTTAGAGAGTCAGAAACAGGAAATTAACCGACAGGCCCACGGGGACGCCAGTTCTCTCCAGCAACAACGCTACCAGCCTCAGACACTTGGGTCCTCTTTGGTAAATGGAAGAACACTATGCTCGGAAGCTTCTTCCATCCAGTTTGAGAGTCGCACTTCCACTGCATCTTGGGATACCAAGTGTTGCCATGCCGTCACAATATCCAATTCTTAGGCCTATGACGGCAGAGTGTCTGGCAGTTCTGAAAGAGAACTTAGGAATGCAGGCGTTTTGGCTCCTTCCACCGAGAAACCAGCTCCTCCAGCTCCTCTGTCGTTAGCTATTTCATGTTAGAATATCTCTAGGGGCCCTCTTTTCCTCCTCCACGAGGTAAGACACAAACGGAATTGCCCTAAAGGGAAGAAGCCTTCTGAGTCCGGCAGAGAGGCAGCCTCTCCCACTCAGCATTCCCCCAACGCTGAGCCCCGGGTATGGGACAGAGAGAGGGAGAAAGGCAGCCGTAACCCCGAGCTCTTCCACAATGTAGTATAGGCCTCACCCTCACGCTCACGTCAATTTCACAGAGAAAACACCAGGCCTCGGTGTGCTTTCCTGTGGCAAGGAAACTTTGCTTTCATTCCTTAGGTGGCACGTTGGCTCAGGACTGCCCTACCCGAAGGACTCACGGTGTGCAGCCCTACTGGTTGAGATCAGCCCCTCTGGCTCTTTCTCGGATGACACCAACTGGAAAAGAGCCGTTCATATGCTGGGGACCCAGGGAGCTTTCCCTAGTCTACACCAGAACAGCACTCTGAGGGAGAGGAGCTGCTGACGTTTGGTAGCAAAATCTCCTATTCTGAAGAGAAACATTTCGCTGTGAGCGGGTTCCATCAGCCTTGCCATCTTTTCTCAGCTGGCTAGGATGGAGGGCAGGCAGTCAGTTGGCAGACTCACCTGAGGCCCTGCTTGCCAGACTGTGACACAGACCTCCCGCCTGCTTCAGCCCAAAGGGACGGCTTATGGTAAGGTAAAAACCCTGTGTTGGAAAGTTCCTGCCTAACCCTCGCACCAGCACAAGCATATTGGTCATTGGTCAAAGACTTTACCCACAAGTTTAACATGTTTGCTCCCATCTAGCCTCCGAAGCCGAGTTTACCTAGCTAGGAATCTCACTTCAGGAAAGGTACTCAGGCTGCTGGTGACTGCACGTTGTTTCACCAGGCAGCCCAAATCGAGTACACCCACTTGCATTTTCCAGGGGGCAGAGCAAATGGTGTCAACTTACAGGCCTCCAGCCTGGGAGGGGCAACGTACACTTTGTGAATGGGAAAGAAGCCCATGCCTTCAGTGTGAAAGGCCGCTAGGCCTCTTTGCTTTGGCAGCCCAGGGATAGCGTCAGCTCTGAAATGCTTCCAAAGGAGCAGAGTCAGAGAACCTTGGAACCACAGAGCAGGTGCAGCCCAGAACACGGACTACTCTTGGCCTGAGAACACCCACTGCCCAGCGCCTCTTTGGGGTACACACGTGTAGAGGGAGGGTGTTGAATTCTGCTGCGTCATAACTTCTCCGGGCCACGTAGTGTGAGGGCAAGGAGAGTGGCCCTCCACCTCATCCCAGTTTCATGTGTCAGTTGTCTAAGGCAAACTCCCTGCTTGAATCCCTCCGTGGGCTACGTAACCTCCAGAGAAAGGTGGATGATTGGGACCCAGGGCTGGTATCTAGGTTAATGTTCTGTGCATCAACTTCGCAGCTGTTCTCTCTAAGCGGGTCCCAAAGGCTTTCTGGAAGAGTTTCCTTAGAGGGTCAGAAACAGGAAATTAACCGACAGGCCCACGGGGACGCCAGTTCTCTCCAGCAACAACGCTACCAGCCTCAGACACTTGGGTTCTCTTTGGTAAATGGAAGAACACTATGCTCGGAAGCTTCTTCCATCCAGTTTGAGAGTCGCGCTTCCACTGCATCTTGGGATACCAAGTGTTGCCATGCCGTCACAATTTCCAATTCTTAGGCCTATGACGGCAGAGTGTCTGGCAGTTCTGAAAGAGAACTTAGGGATGCAGGCGTTTTGGCTCCTTCCACCGAGAAACCAGCTCCTCCAGCTCCTCTGTCGTTAGCTATTTCATGTTAGAATATCTCTAGGGGCCCTCTTTTCCTCCTCCACGAGGTAAGACACAAACGGAATTGCCCTAAAGGGAAGAAGCCTTCTGAGTCCGGCAGAGAGGCAGCCTCTCCCACTCAGCATTCCCCCAACGCTGAGCCCCGGGTATGGGACAGAGAGAGGGAGAAAGGCAGCCGTAACCCCGAGCTCTTCCACAATGTAGTATAGGCCTCACCCTCAAGCTCACGTCAATTTCACAGAGAAAACACCAGGCCTCGGTGTGCTTTCCTGTGGCAAGGAAACTTTGCTTTCATTCCTTAGGTGGCACGTTGGCTCAGGACTGCCCTACCCGAAGGACTCACGGTGTGCAGCCCTACTGGTTGAGATCAGCCCCTCTGGCTCTTTCTCGGATGACACCAACTGGAAAAGAGCCGTTCATATGCTGGGGACCCAGGGAGCTTTCCCTAGTCTACACCAGAACAGCACTCTGAGGGAGAGGAGCTGCTGACGTTTGGTAGCAAAATCTCCTATTCTGAAGAGAAACATTTCGCTGTGAGCGGGTTCCATCAGCCTTGCCATCTTTTCTCAGCTGGCTAGGATGGAGGGCAGGCAGTCAGTTGGCAGACTCACCTGAGGCCCTGCTTGCCAGACTGTGACACAGACCTCCCGCCTGCTTCAGCCCAAAGGGACGGCTTATGGTAAGGTAAAAACCCTGTGTTGGAAAGTTCCTGCCTAACCCTCGCACCAGCACAAGCATATTGGTCATTGGTCAAAGACTTTACCCACAAGTTTAACATGTTTGCTCCCATCTAGCCTCCGAAGCCGAGTTTACCTAGCTAGGAATCTCACTTCAGGAAAGGTACTCAGGCTGCTGGTGACTGCACGTTGTTTCACCAGGCAGCCCAAATCGAGTACACCCACTTGCATTTTCCAGGGGGCAGAGCAAATGGTGTCAACTTACAGGCCTCCAGCCTGGGAGGGGCAACGTACACTTTGTGAATGGGAAAGAAGCCCATGCCTTCAGTGTGAAAGGCCGCTAGGCCTCTTTGCTTTGGCAGCCCAGGGATAGCGTCAGCTCTGAAATGCTTCCAAAGGAGCAGAGTCAGAGAACCTTGGAACCACAGAGCAGGTGCAGCCCAGAACACGGACTACTCTTGGCCTGAGAACACCCACTGCCCAGCGCCTCTTTGGGGTACACACGTGTAGAGGGAGGGTGTTGAATTCTGCTGCGTCATAACTTCTCCGGGCCACGTAGTGTGAGGGCAAGGAGAGTGGCCCTCCACCTCATCCCAGTTTCATGTGTCAGTTGTCTAAGGCAAACTCCCTGCTTGAATCCCTCCGTGGGCTACGTAACCTCCAGAGAAAGGTGGATGATTGGGACCCAGGGCTGGTATCTAGGTTAATGTTCTGTGCATCAACTTCGCAGCTGTTCTCTCTAAGCGGGTCCCAAAGGCTTTCTGGAAGAGTTTCCTTAGAGGGTCAGAAACAGGAAATTAACCGACAGGCCCACGGGGACGCCAGTTCTCTCCAGCAACAACGCTACCAGCCTCAGACACTTGGGTTCTCTTTGGTAAATGGAAGAACACTATGCTCGGAAGCTTCTTCCATCCAGTTTGAGAGTCGCGCTTCCACTGCATCTTGGGATACCAAGTGTTGCCATGCCGTCACAATTTCCAATTCTTAGGCCTATGACGGCAGAGTGTCTGGCAGTTCTGAAAGAGAACTTAGGGATGCAGGCGTTTTGGCTCCTTCCACCGAGAAACCAGCTCCTCCAGCTCCTCTGTCGTTAGCTATTTCATGTTAGAATATCTCTAGGGGCCCTCTTTTCCTCCTCCACGAGGTAAGACACAAACGGAATTGCCCTAAAGGGAAGAAGCCTTCTGAGTCCGGCAGAGAGGCAGCCTCTCCCACTCAGCATTCCCCCAACGCTGAGCCCCGGGTATGGGACAGAGAGAGGGAGAAAGGCAGCCGTAACCCCGAGCTCTTCCACAATGTAGCATAGGCCTCACCCTCAAGCTCACGTCAATTTCACAGAGAAAACACCAGGCCTCGGTGTGCTTTCCTGTGGCAAGGAAACTTTGCTTTCATTCCTTAGGTGGCACGTTGGCTCAGGACTGCCCTACCCGAAGGACTCACGGTGTGCAGCCCTACTGGTTGAGATCAGCCCCTCTGGCTCTTTCTCGGATGACACCAACTGGAAAAGAGCCGTTCATATGCTGGGGACCCAGGGAGCTTTCCCTAGTCTACACCAGAACAGCACTCTGAGGGAGAGGAGCTGCTGACGTTTGGTAGCAAAATCTCCTATTCTGAAGAGAAACATTTCGCTGTGAGCGGGTTCCATCAGCCTTGCCATCTTTTCTCAGCTGGCTAGGATGGAGGGCAGGCAGTCAGTTGGCAGACTCACCTGAGGCCCTGCTTGCCAGACTGTGACACAGACCTCCCGCCTGCTTCAGCCCAAAGGGACGGCTTATGGTAAGGTAAAAACCCTGTGTTGGAAAGTTCCTGCCTAACCCTCGCACCAGCACAAGCATATTGGTCATTGGTCAAAGACTTTCCCCACAAGTTTAACATGTTTGCTCCCATCTAGCCTCCGAAGCCGAGTTTACCTAGCTAGGAATCTCACTTCAGGAAAGGTACTCAGGCTGCTGGTGACTGCACGTTGTTTCACCAGGCAGCCCAAATCGAGTACACCCACTTGCATTTTCCAGGGGGCAGAGCAAATGGTGTCAACTTACAGGCCTCCAGCCTGGGAGGGGCAACGTACACTTTGTGAATGGGAAAGAAGCCCATGCCTTCAGTGTGAAAGGCCGCTAGGCCTCTTTGCTTTGGCAGCCCAGGGATAGCGTCAGCTGTGAAATGCTTCCAAAGGAGCAGAGTCAGAGAACCTTGGAACCACAGAGCAGGTGCAGCCCAGAACACGGACTACTCTTGGCCTGAGAACACCCACTGCCCAGCGCCTCTTTGGGGTACACACGTGTAGAGGGAGGGTGTTGAATTCTGCTGCGTCATAACTTCTCCGGGCCACGTAGTGTGAGGGCAAGGAGAGTGGCCCTCCACCTCATCCCAGTTTCATGTGTCAGTTGTCTAAGGCAAACTCCCTGCTTGAATCCCTCCGTGGGCTACGTAGCCTCCAGAGAAAGGTGGATGATTGGGACCCAGGGCTGGTATCTAGGTTAATGTTCTGTGCATCAACTTCGCAGCTGTTCTCTCTAAGCGGGTCCCAAAGGCTTTCTGGAAGAGTTTCCTTAGAGGGTCAGAAACAGGAAATTAACCGACAGGCCCACGGGGACGCCAGTTCTCTCCAGCAACAACGCTACCAGCCTCAGACACTTGGGTTCTCTTTGGTAAATGGAAGAACACTATGCTTGGAAGCTTCTTCCATCCAGTTTGAGAGTCGCACTTCCACTGCATCTTGGGATACCAAGTGTTGCCATGCCGTCACAATTTCCAATTCTTAGGCCTATGACGGCAGAGTGTCTGGCAGTTCTGAAAGAGAACTTAGGGATGCAGGCGTTTTGGCTCCTTCCACCGAGAAACCAGCTCCTCCAGCTCCTCTGTCGTTAGCTATTTCATGTTAGAATATCTCTAGGGGCCCTCTTTTCCTCCTCCACGAGGTAAGACACAAACGGAATTGCCCTAAAGGGAAGAAGCCTTCTGAGTCCGGCAGAGAGGCAGCCTCTCCCACTCAGCATTCCCCCAACGCTGAGCCCCGGGTATGGGACAGAGAGAGGGAGAAAGGCAGCCGTAACCCCGAGCTCTTCCACAATGTAGTATAGGCCTCACCCTCAAGCTCACGTCAATTTCATAGAGAAAACACCAGGCCTCGGTGTGCTTTCCTGTGGCAAGGAAACTTTGCTTTCATTCCTTAGGTGGCACGTTGGCTCAGGACTGCCCTACCCGAAGGACTCACGGTGTGCAGCCCTACTGGTTGAGATCAGCCCCTCTGGCTCTTTCTCGGATGACACCAACTGGGCAAAGAGCCGTTCATATGCTGGGGACCCAGGGAGCTTTCCCTAGTCTACACCAGAACAGCACTCTGAGGGAGAGGAGCTGCTGACGTTTGGTAGCAAAATCTCCTATTCTGAAGAGAAACATTTCGCTGTGAGCGGGTTCCATCAGCCTTGCCATCTTTTCTCAGCTGGCTAGGATGGAGGGCAGGCAGTCAGTTGGCAGACTCACCTGAGGCCCTGCTTGCCAGACTGTCACACAGACCTCCCGCCTGCTTCAGCCCAAAGGGACGGCTTATGGTAAGGTACAAACCCTGTGTTGGAAAGTTCCTGCCTAACCCTCGCACCAGCACAAGCATATTGGTCATTGGTCAAAGACTCTCCCCACAAGTTTAACATGTTTGCTCCCATCTAGCCTCCGAAGCCGAGTTTACCTAGCTAGGAATCTCACTTCAGGAAAGGTACTCAGGCTGCTGGTGACTGCACGTTGTTTCACCAGGCAGCCCAAATCGAGTACACCCACTTGCATTTTCCAGGGGGCAGAGCAAATGGTGTCAACTTACAGGCCTCCAGCCTGGGAGGGGCAACGTACACTTTGTGAATGGGAAAGAAGCCCATGCCTTCAGTGTGAAAGGCCGCTAGGCCTCTTTGCTTTGGCAGCCCAGGGATAGCGTCAGCTGTGAAATGCTTCCAAAGGAGCAGAGTCAGAGAACCTTGGAACCACAGAGCAGGTGCAGCCCAGAACACGGACTGCTCTTGGCCTGAGAACACCCACTGCCCAGCGCCTCTTTGGGGTACACACGTGTAGAGGGAGGGTGTTGAATTCTGCTGCGTCATAACTTCTCCGGGCCACGTAGTGTGAGGGCAAGGAGAGTGGCCCTCCACCTCATCCCAGTTTCATGTGTCAGTTGTCTAAGGCAAACTCCCTGCTTGAATCCCTCCGTGGGCTACGTAGCCTCCAGAGAAAGGTGGATGATTGGGACCCAGGGCTGGTATCTAGGTTAATGTTCTGTGCATCAACTTCGCAGCTGTTCTCTCTAAGCGGGTCCCAAAGGCTTTCTGGAAGAGTTTCCTTAGAGGGTCAGAAACAGGAAATTAACCGACAGGCCCACGGGGACGCCAGTTCTCTCCAGCAACAACGCTACCAGCCTCAGACACTTGGGTTCTCTTTGGTAAATGGAAGAACACTATGCTTGGAAGCTTCTTCCATCCAGTTTGAGAGTCGCACTTCCACTGCATCTTGGGATACCAAGTGTTGCCATGCCGTCACAATTTCCAATTCTTAGGCCTATGACGGCAGAGTGTCTGGCAGTTCTGAAAGAGAACTTAGGGATGCAGGCGTTTTGGCTCCTTCCACCGAGAAACCAGCTCCTCCAGCTCCTCTGTCGTTAGCTATTTCATGTTAGAATATCTCTAGGGGCCCTCTTTTCCTCCTCCACGAGGTAAGACACAAACGGAATTGCCCTAAAGGGAAGAAGCCTTCTGAGTCCGGCAGAGAGGCAGCCTCTCCCACTCAGCATTCCCCCAACGCTGAGCCCCGGGTATGGGACAGAGAGAGGGAGAAAGGCAGCCGTAACCCCGAGCTCTTCCACAATGTAGTATAGGCCTCACCCTCAAGCTCACGTCAATTTCACAGAGAAAACACCAGGCCTCGGTGTGCTTTCCTGTGGCAAGGAAACTTTGCTTTCATTCCTTAGGTGGCACGTTGGCTCAGGACTGCCCTACCCGAAGGACTCACGGTGTGCAGCCCTACTGGTTGAGATCAGCCCCTCTGGCTCTTTCTCGGATGACACCAACTGGGCAAAGAGCCGTTCATATGCTGGGGACCCAGGGAGCTTTCCCTAGTCTACACCAGAACAGCACTCTGAGGGAGAGGAGCTGCTGACGTTTGGTAGCAAAATCTCCTATTCTGAAGAGAAACATTTCGCTGTGAGCGGGTTCCATCAGCCTTGCCATCTTTTCTCAGCTGGCTAGGATGGAGGGCAGGCAGTCAGTTGGCAGACTCACCTGAGGCCCTGCTTGCCAGACTGTCACACAGACCTCCCGCCTGCTTCAGCCCAAAGGGACGGCTTATGGTAAGGTACAAACCCTGTGTTGGAAAGTTCCTGCCTAACCCTCGCACCAGCACAAGCATATTGGTCATTGGTCAAGACTCTCCCCACAAGTTTAACATGTTTGCTCCCATCTAGCCTCCGAAGCCGAGTTTACCTAGCTAGGAATCTCACTTCAGGAAAGGTACTCAGGCTGCTGGTGACTGCACGTTGTTTCACCAGGCAGCCCAAATCGAGTACACCCACTTGCATTTTCCAGGGGGCAGAGCAAATGGTGTCAACTTACAGGCCTCCAGCCTGGGAGGGGCAACGTACACTTTGTGAATGGGAAAGAAGCCCATGCCTTCAGTGTGAAAGGCCGCTAGGCCTCTTTGCTTTGGCAGCCCAGGGATAGCGTCAGCTGTGAAATGCTTCCAAAGGAGCAGAGTCAGAGAACCTTGGAACCACAGAGCAGGTGCAGCCCAGAACACGGACTGCTCTTGGCCTGAGAACACCCACTGCCCAGCGCCTCTTTGGGGTACACACGTGTAGAGGGAGGGTGTTGAATTCTGCTGCGTCATAACTTCTCCGGGCCACGTAGTGTGAGGGCAAGGAGAGTGGCCCTCCACCTCATCCCAGTTTCATGTGTCAGTTGTCTAAGGCAAACTCCCTGCTTGAATCCCTCCGTGGGCTACGTAGCCTCCAGAGAAAGGTGGATGATTGGGACCCAGGGCTGGTATCTAGGTTAATGTTCTGTGCATCAACTTCGCAGCTGTTCTCTCTAAGCGGGTCCCAAAGGCTTTCTGGAAGAGTTTCCTTAGAGGGTCAGAAACAGGAAATTAACCGACAGGCCCACGGGGACGCCAGTTCTCTCCAGCAACAACGCTACCAGCCTCAGACACTTGGGTTCTCTTTGGTAAATGGAAGAACACTATGCTCGGAAGCTTCTTCCATCCAGTTTGAGAGTCGCGCTTCCACTGCATCTTGGGATACCAAGTGTTGCCATGCCGTCACAATTTCCAATTCTTAGGCCTATGACGGCAGAGTGTCTGGCAGTTCTGAAAGAGAACTTAGGGATGCAGGCGTTTTGGCTCCTTCCACCGAGAAACCAGCTCCTCCAGCTCCTCTGTCGTTAGCTATTTCATGTTAGAATATCTCTAGGGGCCCTCTTTTCCTCCTCCACGAGGTAAGACACAAACGGAATTGCCCTAAAGGGAAGAAGCCTTCTGAGTCCGGCAGAGAGGCAGCCTCTCCCACTCAGCATTCCCCCAACGCTGAGCCCCGGGTATGGGACAGAGAGAGGGAGAAAGGCAGCCGTAACCCCGAGCTCTTCCACAATGTAGTATAGGCCTCACCCTCAATCTCACGTCAATTTCACAGAGAAAACACCAGGCCTCGGTGTGCTTTCCTGTGGCAAGGAAACTTTGCTTTCATTCCTTAGGTGGCACGTTGGCTCAGGACTGCCCTACCCGAAGGACTCACGGTGTGCAGCCCTATTGGTTGAGATCAGCCCCTCTGGCTCTTTCTCGGATGACACCAACTGGGCAAAGAGCCGTTCATATGCTGGGGACCCAGGGAGCTTTCCCTAGTCTACACCAGAACAGCACTCTGAGGGAGAGGAGCTGCTGACGTTTGGTAGCAAAATCTCCTATTCTGAAGAGAAACATTTCGTTGTAAGCGGGTTCCATCAGCCTTGCCATCTTTTCTCAGCTGGCTAGGATGGAGGGCAGGCAGTCAGTTGGCAGACTCACCTGAGGCCCTGCTTGCCAGACTGTGACACAGACCTCCCGCCTGCTTCAGCCCAAAGGGACGGCTTATGGTAAGGTAAAAACCCTGTGTTGGAAAGTTCCTGCCTAACCCTCGCACCAGCACAAGCATATTGGTCATTGGTCAAAGACTTTCCCCACAAGTTTAACATGTTTGCTCCCATCTAGCCTCCGAAGCCGAGTTTACCTAGCTAGGAATCTCACTTCAGGAAAGGTACTCAGGCTGCTGGTGACTGCACGTTGTTTCACCAGGCAGCCCAAATCGAGTACACCCACTTGCATTTTCCAGGGGGCAGAGCAAATGGTGTCAACTTACAGGCCTCCAGCCTGGGAGGGGCAACGTACACTTTGTGAATGGGAAAGAAGCCCATGCCTTCAGTGTGAAAGGCCGCTAGGCCTCTTTGCTTTGGCAGCCCAGGGATAGCGTCAGCTCTGAAATGCTTCCAAAGGAGCAGAGTCAGAGAACCTTGGAACCACAGAGCAGGTGCAGCCCAGAACACGGACTACTCTTGGCCTGAGAACACCCACTGCCCAGCGCCTCTTTGGGGTACACACGTGTAGAGGGAGGGTGTTGAATTCTGCTGCGTCATAACTTCTCCGGGCCACGTAGTGTGAGGGCAAGGAGAGTGGCCCTCCACCTCATCCCAGTTTCATGTGTCAGTTGTCTAAGGCAAACTCCCTGCTTGAATCCCTCCGTGGGCTACGTAACCTCCAGAGAAAGGTGGATGATTGGGACCCAGGGCTGGTATCTAGGTTAATGTTCTGTGCATCAACTTCGCAGCTGTTCTCTCTAAGCGGGTCCCAAAGGCTTTCTGGAAGAGTTTCCTTAGAGGGTCAGAAACAGGAAATTAACCGACAGGCCCACGGGGACGCCAGTTCTCTCCAGCAACAACGCTACCAGCCTCAGACACTTGGGTTCTCTTTGGTAAATGGAAGAACACTATGCTCGGAAGCTTCTTCCATCCAGTTTGAGAGTCGCGCTTCCACTGCATCTTGGGATACCAAGTGTTGCCATGCCGTCACAATTTCCAATTCTTAGGCCTATGACGGCAGAGTGTCTGGCAGTTCTGAAAGAGAACTTAGGGATGCAGGCGTTTTGGCTCCTTCCACCGAGAAACCAGCTCCTCCAGCTCCTCTGTCGTTAGCTATTTCATGTTAGAATATCTCTAGGGGCCCTCTTTTCCTCCTCCACGAGGTAAGACACAAACGGAATTGCCCTAAAGGGAAGAAGCCTTCTGAGTCCGGCAGAGAGGCAGCCTCTCCCACTCAGCATTCCCCCAACGCTGAGCCCCGGGTATGGGACAGAGAGAGGGAGAAAGGCAGCCGTAACCCCGAGCTCTTCCACAATGTAGTATAGGCCTCACCCTCACGCTCACGTCAATTTCACAGAGAAAACACCAGGCCTCGGTGTGCTTTCCTGTGGCAAGGAAACTTTGCTTTCATTCCTTAGGTGGCACGTTGGCTCAGGACTGCCCTACCCGAAGGACTCACGGTGTGCAGCCCTACTGGTTGAGATCAGCCCCTCTGGCTCTTTCTCGGATGACACCAACTGGAAAAGAGCCGTTCATATGCTGGGGACCCAGGGAGCTTTCCCTAGTCTACACCAGAACAGCACTCTGAGGGAGAGGAGCTGCTGACGTTTGGTAGCAAAATCTCCTATTCTGAAGAGAAACATTTCGCTGTAAGCGGGTTCCATCAGCCTTGCCATCTTTTCTCAGCTGGCTAGGATGGAGGGCAGGCAGTCAGTTGGCAGACTCACCTGAGGCCCTGCTTGCCAGACTGTGACACAGACCTCCCGCCTGCTTCAGCCCAAAGGGACGGCTTATGGTAAGGTAAAAACCCTGTGTTGGAAAGTTCCTGCCTAACCCTCGCACCAGCACAAGCATATTGGTCATTGGTCAAAGACTTTCCCCACAAGTTTAACATGTTTGCTCCCATCTAGCCTCCGAAGCCGAGTTTACCTAGCTAGGAATCTCACTTCAGGAAAGGTACTCAGGCTGCTGGTGACTGCACGTTGTTTCACCAGGCAGCCCAAATCGAGTACACCCACTTGCATTTTCCAGGGGGCAGAGCAAATGGTGTCAACTTACAGGCCTCCAGCCTGGGAGGGGCAACGTACACTTTGTGAATGGGAAAGAAGCCCATGCCTTCAGTGTGAAAGGCCGCTAGGCCTCTTTGCTTTGGCAGCCCAGGGATAGCGTCAGCTGTGAAATGCTTCCAAAGGAGCAGAGTCAGAGAACCTTGGAACCACAGAGCAGGTGCAGCCCAGAACACGGACTGCTCTTGGCCTGAGAACACCCACTGCCCAGCGCCTCTTTGGGGTACACACGTGTAGAGGGAGGGTGTTGAATTCTGCTGCGTCATAACTTCTCCGGGCCACGTAGTGTGAGGGCAAGGAGAGTGGCCCTCCACCTCATCCCAGTTTCATGTGTCAGTTGTCTAAGGCAAACTCCCTGCTTGAATCCCTCCGTGGGCTACGTAGCCTCCAGAGAAAGGTGGATGATTGGGACCCAGGGCTGGTATCTAGGTTAATGTTCTGTGCATCAACTTCGCAGCTGTTCTCTCTAAGCGGGTCCCAAAGGCTTTCTGGAAGAGTTTCCTTAGAGGGTCAGAAACAGGAAATTAACCGACAGGCCCACGGGGACGCCAGTTCTCTCCAGCAACAACGCTACCAGCCTCAGACACTTGGGTTCTCTTTGGTAAATGGAAGAACACTATGCTCGGAAGCTTCTTCCATCCAGTTTGAGAGTCGCGCTTCCACTGCATCTTGGGATACCAAGTGTTGCCATGCCGTCACAATTTCCAATTCTTAGGCCTATGACGGCAGAGTGTCTGGCAGTTCTGAAAGAGAACTTAGGGATGCAGGCGTTTTGGCTCCTTCCACCGAGAAACCAGCTCCTCCAGCTCCTCTGTCGTTAGCTATTTCATGTTAGAATATCTCTAGGGGCCCTCTTTTCCTCCTCCACGAGGTAAGACACAAACGGAATTGCCCTAAAGGGAAGAAGCCTTCTGAGTCCGGCAGAGAGGCAGCCTCTCCCACTCAGCATTCCCCCAACGCTGAGCCCCGGGTATGGGACAGAGAGAGGGAGAAAGGCAGCCGTAACCCCGAGCTCTTCCACAATGTAGTATAGGCCTCACCCTCAATCTCACGTCAATTTCACAGAGAAAACACCAGGCCTCGGTGTGCTTTCCTGTGGCAAGGAAACTTTGCTTTCATTCCTTAGGTGGCACGTTGGCTCAGGACTGCCCTACCCGAAGGACTCACGGTGTGCAGCCCTATTGGTTGAGATCAGCCCCTCTGGCTCTTTCTCGGATGACACCAACTGGGCAAAGAGCCGTTCATATGCTGGGGACCCAGGGAGCTTTCCCTAGTCTACACCAGAACAGCACTCTGAGGGAGAGGAGCTGCTGACGTTTGGTAGCAAAATCTCCTATTCTGAAGAGAAACATTTCGTTGTAAGCGGGTTCCATCAGCCTTGCCATCTTTTCTCATCTGGCTAGGATGGAGGGCAGGCAGTCAGTTGGCAGACTCACCTGAGGCCCTGCTTGCCAGACTGTGACACAGACCTCCCGCCTGCTTCAGCCCAAAGGGACGGCTTATGGTAAGGTACAAACCCTGTGTTGGAAAGTTCCTGCCTAACCCTCGCACCAGCACAAGCATATTGGTCATTGGTCAAAGACTTTCCCCACAAGTTTAACATGTTTGCTCCCATCTAGCCTCCGAAGCCGAGTTTACCTAGCTAGGAATCTCACTTCAGGAAAGGTACTCAGGCTGCTGGTGACTGCACGTTGTTTCACCAGGCAGCCCAAATCGAGTACACCCACTTGCATTTTCCAGGGGGCAGAGCAAATGGTGTCAACTTACAGGCCTCCAGCCTGGGAGGGGCAACGTACACTTTATGAATGGGAAAGAAGCCCATGCCTTCAGTGTGAAAGGCCGCTAGGCCTCTTTGCTTTGGCAGCCCAGGGATAGCGTCAGCTCTGAAATGCTTCCAAAGGAGCAGAGTCAGAGAACCTTGGAACCACAGAGCAGGTGCAGCCCAGAACACGGACTGCTCTTGGCCTGAGAACACCCACTGCCCAGCGCCTCTTTGGGGTACACACGTGTAGAGGGAGGGTGTTGAATTCTGCTGCGTCATAACTTCTCCGGGCCACGTAGTGTGAGGGCAAGGAGAGTGGCCCTCCACCTCATCCCAGTTTCATGTGTCAGTTGTCTAAGGCAAACTCCCTGCTTGAATCCCTCCGTGGGCTACGTAGCCTCCAGAGAAAGGTGGATGATTGGGACCCAGGGCTGGTATCTAGGTTAATGTTCTGTGCATCAACTTCGCAGCTGTTCTCTCTAAGCGGGTCCCAAAGGCTTTCTGGAAGAGTTTCCTTAGAGGGTCAGAAACAGGAAATTAACCGACAGGCCCACGGGGACGCCAGTTCTCTCCAGCAACAACGCTACCAGCCTCAGACACTTGGGTTCTCTTTGGTAAATGGAAGAACACTATGCTCGGAAGCTTCTTCCATCCAGTTTGAGAGTCGCGCTTCCACTGCATCTTGGGATACCAAGTGTTGCCATGCCGTCACAATTTCCAATTCTTAGGCCTATGACGGCAGAGTGTCTGGCAGTTCTGAAAGAGAACTTAGGGATGCAGGCGTTTTGGCTCCTTCCACCGAGAAACCAGCTCCTCCAGCTCCTCTGTCGTTAGCTATTTCATGTTAGAATATCTCTAGGGGCCCTCTTTTCCTCCTCCACGAGGTAAGACACAAACGGAATTGCCCTAAAGGGAAGAAGCCTTCTGAGTCCGGCAGAGAGGCAGCCTCTCCCACTCAGCATTCCCCCAACGCTGAGCCCCGGGTATGGGACAGAGAGAGGGAGAAAGGCAGCCGTAACCCCGAGCTCTTCCACAATGTAGTATAGGCCTCACCCTCAATCTCACGTCAATTTCACAGAGAAAACACCAGGCCTCGGTGTGCTTTCCTGTGGCAAGGAAACTTTGCTTTCATTCCTTAGGTGGCACGTTGGCTCAGGACTGCCCTACCCGAAGGACTCACGGTGTGCAGCCCTATTGGTTGAGATCAGCCCCTCTGGCTCTTTCTCGGATGACACCAACTGGGCAAAGAGCCGTTCATATGCTGGGGACCCAGGGAGCTTTCCCTAGTCTACACCAGAACAGCACTCTGAGGGAGAGGAGCTGCTGACGTTTGGTAGCAAAATCTCCTATTCTGAAGAGAAACATTTCGTTGTAAGCGGGTTCCATCAGCCTTGCCATCTTTTCTCATCTGGCTAGGATGGAGGGCAGGCAGTCAGTTGGCAGACTCACCTGAGGCCCTGCTTGCCAGACTGTGACACAGACCTCCCGCCTGCTTCAGCCCAAAGGGACGGCTTATGGTAAGGTACAAACCCTGTGTTGGAAAGTTCCTGCCTAACCCTCGCACCAGCACAAGCATATTGGTCATTGGTCAAAGACTTTCCCCACAAGTTTAACATGTTTGCTCCCATCTAGCCTCCGAAGCCGAGTTTACCTAGCTAGGAATCTCACTTCAGGAAAGGTACTCAGGCTGCTGGTGACTGCACGTTGTTTCACCAGGCAGCCCAAATCGAGTACACCCACTTGCATTTTCCAGGGGGCAGAGCAAATGGTGTCAACTTACAGGCCTCCAGCCTGGGAGGGGCAACGTACACTTTATGAATGGGAAAGAAGCCCATGCCTTCAGTGTGAAAGGCCGCTAGGCCTCTTTGCTTTGGCAGCCCAGGGATAGCGTCAGCTCTGAAATGCTTCCAAAGGAGCAGAGTCAGAGAACCTTGGAACCACAGAGCAGGTGCAGCCCAGAACACGGACTACTCTTGGCCTGAGAACACCCACTGCCCAGCGCCTCTTTGGGGTACACACGTGTAGAGGGAGGGTGTTGAATTCTGCTGCGTCATAACTTCTCCGGGCCACGTAGTGTGAGGGCAAGGAGAGTGGCCCTCCACCTCATCCCAGTTTCATGTGTCAGTTGTCTAAGGCAAACTCCCTGCTTGAATCCCTCCGTGGGCTACGTAACCTCCAGAGAAAGGTGGATGATTGGGACCCAGGGCTGGTATCTAGGTTAATGTTCTGTGCATCAACTTCGCAGCTGTTCTCTCTAAGCGGGTCCCAAAGGCTTTCTGGAAGAGTTTCCTTAGAGGGTCAGAAACAGGAAATTAACCGACAGGCCCACGGGGACGCCAGTTCTCTCCAGCAACAACGCTACCAGCCTCAGACACTTGGGTTCTCTTTGGTAAATGGAAGAACACTATGCTCGGAAGCTTCTTCCATCCAGTTTGAGAGTCGCGCTTCCACTGCATCTTGGGATACCAAGTGTTGCCATGCCGTCACAATTTCCAATTCTTAGGCCTATGACGGCAGAGTGTCTGGCAGTTCTGAAAGAGAACTTAGGGATGCAGGCGTTTTGGCTCCTTCCACCGAGAAACCAGCTCCTCCAGCTCCTCTGTCGTTAGCTATTTCATGTTAGAATATCTCTAGGGGCCCTCTTTTCCTCCTCCACGAGGTAAGACACAAACGGAATTGCCCTAAAGGGAAGAAGCCTTCTGAGTCCGGCAGAGAGGCAGCCTCTCCCACTCAGCATTCCCCCAACGCTGAGCCCCGGGTATGGGACAGAGAGAGGGAGAAAGGCAGCCGTAACCCCGAGCTCTTCCACAATGTAGTATAGGCCTCACCCTCAAGCTCACGTCAATTTCATAGAGAAAACACCAGGCCTCGGTGTGCTTTCCTGTGGCAAGGAAACTTTGCTTTCATTCCTTAGGTGGCACGTTGGCTCAGGACTGCCCTACCCGAAGGACTCACGGTGTGCAGCCCTACTGGTTGAGATCAGCCCCTCTGGCTCTTTCTCGGATGACACCAACTGGGCAAAGAGCCGTTCATATGCTGGGGACCCAGGGAGCTTTCCCTAGTCTACACCAGAACAGCACTCTGAGGGAGAGGAGCTGCTGACGTTTGGTAGCAAAATCTCCTATTCTGAAGAGAAACATTTCGTTGTAAGCGGGTTCCATCAGCCTTGCCATCTTTTCTCAGCTGGCTAGGATGGAGGGCAGGCAGTCAGTTGGCAGACTCACCTGAGGCCCTGCTTGCCAGACTGTGACACAGACCTCCCGCCTGCTTCAGCCCAAAGGGACGGCTTATGGTAAGGTACAAACCCTGTGTTGGAAAGTTCCTGCCTAACCCTCGCACCAGCACAAGCATATTGGTCATTGGTCAAAGACTCTCCCCACAAGTTTAACATGTTTGCTCCCATCTAGCCTCCGAAGCCGAGTTTACCTAGCTAGGAATCTCACTTCAGGAAAGGTACTCAGGCTGCTGGTGACTGCACGTTGTTTCACCAGGCAGCCCAAATCGAGTACACCCACTTGCATTTTCCAGGGGGCAGAGCAAATGGTGTCAACTTACAGGCCTCCAGCCTGGGAGGGGCAACGTACACTTTGTGAATGGGAAAGAAGCCCATGCCTTCAGTGTGAAAGGCCGCTAGGCCTCTTTGCTTTGGCAGCCCAGGGATAGCGTCAGCTGTGAAATGCTTCCAAAGGAGCAGAGTCAGAGAACCTTGGAACCACAGAGCAGGTGCAGCCCAGAACACGGACTGCTCTTGGCCTGAGAACACCCACTGCCCAGCGCCTCTTTGGGGTACACACGTGTAGAGGGAGGGTGTTGAATTCTGCTGCGTCATAACTTCTCCGGGCCACGTAGTGTGAGGGCAAGGAGAGTGGCCCTCCACCTCATCCCAGTTTCATGTGTCAGTTGTCTAAGGCAAACTCCCTGCTTGAATCCCTCCGTGGGCTACGTAACCTCCAGAGAAAGGTGGATGATTGGGACCCAGGGCTGGTATCTAGGTTAATGTTCTGTGCATCAACTTCGCAGCTGTTCTCTCTAAGCGGGTCCCAAAGGCTTTCTGGAAGAGTTTCCTTAGAGGGTCAGAAACAGGAAATTAACCGACAGGCCCACGGGGACGCCAGTTCTCTCCAGCAACAACGCTACCAGCCTCAGACACTTGGGTTCTCTTTGGTAAATGGAAGAACACTATGCTCGGAAGCTTCTTCCATCCAGTTTGAGAGTCGCACTTCCACTGCATCTTGGGATACCAAGTGTTGCCATGCCGTCACAATATCCAATTCTTAGGCCTATGACGGCAGAGTGTCTGGCAGTTCTGAAAGAGAACTTAGGAATGCAGGCGTTTTGGCTCCTTCCACCGAGAAACCAGCTCCTCCAGCTCCTCTGTCGTTAGCTATTTCATGTTAGAATATCTCTAGGGGCCCTCTTTTCCTCCTCCACGAGGTAAGACACAAACGGAATTGCCCTAAAGGGAAGAAGCCTTCTGAGTCCGGCAGAGAGGCAGCCTCTCCCACTCAGCATTCCCCCGACGCTGAGCCCCGGGTATGGGACAGAGAGAGGGAGAAAGGCAGCCGTAACCCCGAGCTCTTCCACAATGTAGTATAGGCCTCACCCTCACGCTCACGTCAATTTCACAGAGAAAACACCAGGCCTCGGTGTGCTTTCCTGTGGCAAGGAAACTTTGCTTTCATTCCTTAGGTGGCACGTTGGCTCAGGACTGCCCTACCCGAAGGACTCACGGTGTGCAGCCCTACTGGTTGAGATCAGCCCCTCTGGCTCTTTCTCGGATGACACCAACTGGGCAAAGAGCCGTTCATATGCTGGGGACCCAGGGAGCTTTCCCTAGTCTACACCAGAACAGCACTCTGAGGGAGAGGAGCTGCTGACGTTTGGTAGCAAAATCTCCTATTCTGAAGAGAAACATTTCGCTGTGAGCGGGTTCCATCAGCCTTGCCATCTTTTCTCAGCTGGCTAGGATGGAGGGCAGGCAGTCAGTTGGCAGACTCACCTGAGGCCCTGCTTGCCAGACTGTCACACAGACCTCCCGCCTGCTTCAGCCCAAAGGGACGGCTTATGGTAAGGTACAAACCCTGTGTTGGAAAGTTCCTGCCTAACCCTCGCACCAGCACAAGCATATTGGTCATTGGTCAAGACTCTCCCCACAAGTTTAACATGTTTGCTCCCATCTAGCCTCCGAAGCCGAGTTTACCTAGCTAGGAATCTCACTTCAGGAAAGGTACTCAGGCTGCTGGTGACTGCACGTTGTTTCACCAGGCAGCCCAAATCGAGTACACCCACTTGCATTTTCCAGGGGGCAGAGCAAATGGTGTCAACTTACAGGCCTCCAGCCTGGGAGGGGCAACGTACACTTTGTGAATGGGAAAGAAGCCCATGCCTTCAGTGTGAAAGGCCGCTAGGCCTCTTTGCTTTGGCAGCCCAGGGATAGCGTCAGCTGTGAAATGCTTCCAAAGGAGCAGAGTCAGAGAACCTTGGAACCACAGAGCAGGTGCAGCCCAGAACACGGACTGCTCTTGGCCTGAGAACACCCACTGCCCAGCGCCTCTTTGGGGTACACACGTGTAGAGGGAGGGTGTTGAATTCTGCTGCGTCATAACTTCTCCGGGCCACGTAGTGTGAGGGCAAGGAGAGTGGCCCTCCACCTCATCCCAGTTTCATGTGTCAGTTGTCTAAGGCAAACTCCCTGCTTGAATCCCTCCGTGGGCTACGTAGCCTCCAGAGAAAGGTGGATGATTGGGACCCAGGGCTGGTATCTAGGTTAATGTTCTGTGCATCAACTTCGCAGCTGTTCTCTCTAAGCGGGTCCCAAAGGCTTTCTGGAAGAGTTTCCTTAGAGGGTCAGAAACAGGAAATTAACCGACAGGCCCACGGGGACGCCAGTTCTCTCCAGCAACAACGCTACCAGCCTCAGACACTTGGGTTCTCTTTGGTAAATGGAAGAACACTATGCTCGGAAGCTTCTTCCATCCAGTTTGAGAGTCGCGCTTCCACTGCATCTTGGGATACCAAGTGTTGCCATGCCGTCACAATTTCCAATTCTTAGGCCTATGACGGCAGAGTGTCTGGCAGTTCTGAAAGAGAACTTAGGGATGCAGGCGTTTTGGCTCCTTCCACCGAGAAACCAGCTCCTCCAGCTCCTCTGTCGTTAGCTATTTCATGTTAGAATATCTCTAGGGGCCCTCTTTTCCTCCTCCACGAGGTAAGACACAAACGGAATTGCCCTAAAGGGAAGAAGCCTTCTGAGTCCGGCAGAGAGGCAGCCTCTCCCACTCAGCATTCCCCCAACGCTGAGCCCCGGGTATGGGACAGAGAGAGGGAGAAAGGCAGCCGTAACCCCGAGCTCTTCCACAATGTAGTATAGGCCTCACCCTCAATCTCACGTCAATTTCACAGAGAAAACACCAGGCCTCGGTGTGCTTTCCTGTGGCAAGGAAACTTTGCTTTCATTCCTTAGGTGGCACGTTGGCTCAGGACTGCCCTACCCGAAGGACTCACGGTGTGCAGCCCTATTGGTTGAGATCAGCCCCTCTGGCTCTTTCTCGGATGACACCAACTGGGCAAAGAGCCGTTCATATGCTGGGGACCCAGGGAGCTTTCCCTAGTCTACACCAGAACAGCACTCTGAGG
Organism: Balaenoptera borealis; assembly: GCF_965194805.1. NCBI lineage: Eukaryota > Metazoa > Chordata > Mammalia > Artiodactyla > Balaenopteridae > Balaenoptera > Balaenoptera borealis. The sequence goes on from NW_028123333.1 coordinate 132,826, forward strand.
GAGAGGAGCTGCTGACGTTTGGTAGCAAAATCTCCTATTCTGAAGAGAAACATTTCGTTGTAAGCGGGTTCCATCAGCCTTGCCATCTTTTCTCATCTGGCTAGGATGGAGGGCAGGCAGTCAGTTGGCAGACTCACCTGAGGCCCTGCTTGCCAGACTGTGACACAGACCTCCCGCCTGCTTCAGCCCAAAGGGACGGCTTATGGTAAGGTAAAAACCCTGTGTTGGAAAGTTCCTGCCTAACCCTCGCACCAGCACAAGCATATTGGTCATTGGTCAAAGACTTTCCCCACAAGTTTAACATGTTTGCTCCCATCTAGCCTCCGAAGCCGAGTTTACCTAGCTAGGAATCTCACTTCAGGAAAGGTACTCAGGCTGCTGGTGACTGCACGTTGTTTCACCAGGCAGCCCAAATCGAGTACACCCACTTGCATTTTCCAGGGGGCAGAGCAAATGGTGTCAACTTACAGGCCTCCAGCCTGGGAGGGGCAACGTACACTTTATGAATGGGAAAGAAGCCCATGCCTTCAGTGTGAAAGGCCGCTAGGCCTCTTTGCTTTGGCAGCCCAGGGATAGCGTCAGCTCTGAAATGCTTCCAAAGGAGCAGAGTCAGAGAACCTTGGAACCACAGAGCAGGTGCAGCCCAGAACACGGACTACTCTTGGCCTGAGAACACCCACTGCCCAGCGCCTCTTTGGGGTACACACGTGTAGAGGGAGGGTGTTGAATTCTGCTGCGTCATAACTTCTCCGGGCCACGTAGTGTGAGGGCAAGGAGAGTGGCCCTCCACCTCATCCCAGTTTCATGTGTCAGTTGTCTAAGGCAAACTCCCTGCTTGAATCCCTCCGTGGGCTACGTAACCTCCAGAGAAAGGTGGATGATTGGGACCCAGGGCTGGTATCTAGGTTAATGTTCTGTGCATCAACTTCGCAGCTGTTCTCTCTAAGCGGGTCCCAAAGGCTTTCTGGAAGAGTTTCCTTAGAGGGTCAGAAACAGGAAATTAACCGACAGGCCCACGGGGACGCCAGTTCTCTCCAGCAACAACGCTACCAGCCTCAGACACTTGGGTTCTCTTTGGTAAATGGAAGAACACTATGCTCGGAAGCTTCTTCCATCCAGTTTGAGAGTCGCGCTTCCACTGCATCTTGGGATACCAAGTGTTGCCATGCCGTCACAATTTCCAATTCTTAGGCCTATGACGGCAGAGTGTCTGGCAGTTCTGAAAGAGAACTTAGGGATGCAGGCGTTTTGGCTCCTTCCACCGAGAAACCAGCTCCTCCAGCTCCTCTGTCGTTAGCTATTTCATGTTAGAATATCTCTAGGGGCCCTCTTTTCCTCCTCCACGAGGTAAGACACAAACGGAATTGCCCTAAAGGGAAGAAGCCTTCTGAGTCCGGCAGAGAGGCAGCCTCTCCCACTCAGCATTCCCCCAACGCTGAGCCCCGGGTATGGGACAGAGAGAGGGAGAAAGGCAGCCGTAACCCCGAGCTCTTCCACAATGTAGTATAGGCCTCACCCTCAAGCTCACGTCAATTTCATAGAGAAAACACCAGGCCTCGGTGTGCTTTCCTGTGGCAAGGAAACTTTGCTTTCATTCCTTAGGTGGCACGTTGGCTCAGGACTGCCCTACCCGAAGGACTCACGGTGTGCAGCCCTACTGGTTGAGATCAGCCCCTCTGGCTCTTTCTCGGATGACACCAACTGGGCAAAGAGCCGTTCATATGCTGGGGACCCAGGGAGCTTTCCCTAGTCTACACCAGAACAGCACTCTGAGGGAGAGGAGCTGCTGACGTTTGGTAGCAAAATCTCCTATTCTGAAGAGAAACATTTCGCTGTGAGCGGGTTCCATCAGCCTTGCCATCTTTTCTCAGCTGGCTAGGAGGGAGGGCAGGCAGTCAGTTGGCAGACTCACCTGAGGCCCTGCTTGCCAGACTGTCACACAGACCTCCCGCCTGCTTCAGCCCAAAGGGACGGCTTATGGTAAGGTACAAACCCTGTGTTGGAAAGTTCCTGCCTAACCCTCGCACCAGCACAAGCATATTGGTCATTGGTCAAGACTCTCCCCACAAGTTTAACATGTTTGCTCCCATCTAGCCTCCGAAGCCGAGTTTACCTAGCTAGGAATCTCACTTCAGGAAAGGTACTCAGGCTGCTGGTGACTGCACGTTGTTTCACCAGGCAGCCCAAATCGAGTACACCCACTTGCATTTTCCAGGGGGCAGAGCAAATGGTGTCAACTTACAGGCCTCCAGCCTGGGAGGGGCAACGTACACTTTGTGAATGGGAAAGAAGCCCATGCCTTCAGTGTGAAAGGCCGCTAGGCCTCTTTGCTTTGGCAGCCCAGGGATAGCGTCAGCTGTGAAATGCTTCCAAAGGAGCAGAGTCAGAGAACCTTGGAACCACAGAGCAGGTGCAGCCCAGAACACGGACTGCTCTTGGCCTGAGAACACCCACTGCCCAGCGCCTCTTTGGGGTACACACGTGTAGAGGGAGGGTGTTGAATTCTGCTGCGTCATAACTTCTCCGGGCCACGTAGTGTGAGGGCAAGGAGAGTGGCCCTCCACCTCATCCCAGTTTCATGTGTCAGTTGTCTAAGGCAAACTCCCTGCTTGAATCCCTCCGTGGGCTACGTAGCCTCCAGAGAAAGGTGGATGATTGGGACCCAGGGCTGGTATCTAGGTTAATGTTCTGTGCATCAACTTCGCAGCTGTTCTCTCTAAGCGGGTCCCAAAGGCTTTCTGGAAGAGTTTCCTTAGAGGGTCAGAAACAGGAAATTAACCGACAGGCCCACGGGGACGCCAGTTCTCTCCAGCAACAACGCTACCAGCCTCAGACACTTGGGTTCTCTTTGGTAAATGGAAGAACACTATGCTTGGAAGCTTCTTCCATCCAGTTTGAGAGTCGCACTTCCACTGCATCTTGGGATACCAAGTGTTGCCATGCCGTCACAATTTCCAATTCTTAGGCCTATGACGGCAGAGTGTCTGGCAGTTCTGAAAGAGAACTTAGGGATGCAGGCGTTTTGGCTCCTTCCACCGAGAAACCAGCTCCTCCAGCTCCTCTGTCGTTAGCTATTTCATGTTAGAATATCTCTAGGGGCCCTCTTTTCCTCCTCCACGAGGTAAGACACAAACGGAATTGCCCTAAAGGGAAGAAGCCTTCTGAGTCCGGCAGAGAGGCAGCCTCTCCCACTCAGCATTCCCCCAACGCTGAGCCCCGGGTATGGGACAGAGAGAGGGAGAAAGGCAGCCGTAACCCCGAGCTCTTCCACAATGTAGTATAGGCCTCACCCTCAAGCTCACGTCAATTTCATAGAGAAAACACCAGGCCTCGGTGTGCTTTCCTGTGGCAAGGAAACTTTGCTTTCATTCCTTAGGTGGCACGTTGGCTCAGGACTGCCCTACCCGAAGGACTCACGGTGTGCAGCCCTACTGGTTGAGATCAGCCCCTCTGGCTCTTTCTCGGATGACACCAACTGGGCAAAGAGCCGTTCATATGCTGGGGACCCAGGGAGCTTTCCCTAGTCTACACCAGAACAGCACTCTGAGGGAGAGGAGCTGCTGACGTTTGGTAGCAAAATCTCCTATTCTGAAGAGAAACATTTCGCTGTGAGCGGGTTCCATCAGCCTTGCCATCTTTTCTCAGCTGGCTAGGATGGAGGGCAGGCAGTCAGTTGGCAGACTCACCTGAGGCCCTGCTTGCCAGACTGTCACACAGACCTCCCGCCTGCTTCAGCCCAAAGGGACGGCTTATGGTAAGGTACAAACCCTGTGTTGGAAAGTTCCTGCCTAACCCTCGCACCAGCACAAGCATATTGGTCATTGGTCAAGACTCTCCCCACAAGTTTAACATGTTTGCTCCCATCTAGCCTCCGAAGCCGAGTTTACCTAGCTAGGAATCTCACTTCAGGAAAGGTACTCAGGCTGCTGGTGACTGCACGTTGTTTCACCAGGCAGCCCAAATCGAGTACACCCACTTGCATTTTCCAGGGGGCAGAGCAAATGGTGTCAACTTACAGGCCTCCAGCCTGGGAGGGGCAACGTACACTTTGTGAATGGGAAAGAAGCCCATGCCTTCAGTGTGAAAGGCCGCTAGGCCTCTTTGCTTTGGCAGCCCAGGGATAGCGTCAGCTCTGAAATGCTTCCAAAGGAGCAGAGTCAGAGAACCTTGGAACCACAGAGCAGGTGCAGCCCAGAACACGGACTGCTCTTGGCCTGAGAACACCCACTGCCCAGCGCCTCTTTGGGGTACACACGTGTAGAGGGAGGGTGTTGAATTCTGCTGCGTCATAACTTCTCCGGGCCACGTAGTGTGAGGGCAAGGAGAGTGGCCCTCCACCTCATCCCAGTTTCATGTGTCAGTTGTCTAAGGCAAACTCCCTGCTTGAATCCCTCCGTGGGCTACGTAGCCTCCAGAGAAAGGTGGATGATTGGGACCCAGGGCTGGTATCTAGGTTAATGTTCTGTGCATCAACTTCGCAGCTGTTCTCTCTAAGCGGGTCCCAAAGGCTTTCTGGAAGAGTTTCCTTAGAGGGTCAGAAACAGGAAATTAACCGACAGGCCCACGGGGACGCCAGTTCTCTCCAGCAACAACGCTACCAGCCTCAGACACTTGGGTTCTCTTTGGTAAATGGAAGAACACTATGCTCGGAAGCTTCTTCCATCCAGTTTGAGAGTCGCGCTTCCACTGCATCTTGGGATACCAAGTGTTGCCATGCCGTCACAATTTCCAATTCTTAGGCCTATGACGGCAGAGTGTCTGGCAGTTCTGAAAGAGAACTTAGGGATGCAGGCGTTTTGGCTCCTTCCACCGAGAAACCAGCTCCTCCAGCTCCTCTGTCGTTAGCTATTTCATGTTAGAATATCTCTAGGGGCCCTCTTTTCCTCCTCCACGAGGTAAGACACAAACGGAATTGCCCTAAAGGGAAGAAGCCTTCTGAGTCCGGCAGAGAGGCAGCCTCTCCCACTCAGCATTCCCCCAACGCTGAGCCCCGGGTATGGGACAGAGAGAGGGAGAAAGGCAGCCGTAACCCCGAGCTCTTCCACAATGTAGTATAGGCCTCACCCTCAATCTCACGTCAATTTCACAGAGAAAACACCAGGCCTCGGTGTGCTTTCCTGTGGCAAGGAAACTTTGCTTTCATTCCTTAGGTGGCACGTTGGCTCAGGACTGCCCTACCCGAAGGACTCACGGTGTGCAGCCCTATTGGTTGAGATCAGCCCCTCTGGCTCTTTCTCGGATGACACCAACTGGGCAAAGAGCCGTTCATATGCTGGGGACCCAGGGAGCTTTCCCTAGTCTACACCAGAACAGCACTCTGAGGGAGAGGAGCTGCTGACGTTTGGTAGCAAAATCTCCTATTCTGAAGAGAAACATTTCGTTGTAAGCGGGTTCCATCAGCCTTGCCATCTTTTCTCAGCTGGCTAGGATGGAGGGCAGGCAGTCAGTTGGCAGACTCACCTGAGGCCCTGCTTGCCAGACTGTGACACAGACCTCCCGCCTGCTTCAGCCCAAAGGGACGGCTTATGGTAAGGTACAAACCCTGTGTTGGAAAGTTCCTGCCTAACCCTCGCACCAGCACAAGCATATTGGTCATTGGTCAAAGACTTTCCCCACAAGTTTAACATGTTTGCTCCCATCTAGCCTCCGAAGCCGAGTTTACCTAGCTAGGAATCTCACTTCAGGAAAGGTACTCAGGCTGCTGGTGACTGCACGTTGTTTCACCAGGCAGCCCAAATCGAGTACACCCACTTGCATTTTCCAGGGGGCAGAGCAAATGGTGTCAACTTACAGGCCTCCAGCCTGGGAGGGGCAACGTACACTTTGTGAATGGGAAAGAAGCCCATGCCTTCAGTGTGAAAGGCCGCTAGGCCTCTTTGCTTTGGCAGCCCAGGGATAGCGTCAGCTGTGAAATGCTTCCAAAGGAGCAGAGTCAGAGAACCTTGGAACCACAGAGCAGGTGCAGCCCAGAACACGGACTACTCTTGGCCTGAGAACACCCACTGCCCAGCGCCTCTTTGGGGTACACACGTGTAGAGGGAGGGTGTTGAATTCTGCTGCGTCATAACTTCTCCGGGCCACGTAGTGTGAGGGCAAGGAGAGTGGCCCTCCACCTCATCCCAGTTTCATGTGTCAGTTGTCTAAGGCAAACTCCCTGCTTGAATCCCTCCGTGGGCTACGTAACCTCCAGAGAAAGGTGGATGATTGGGACCCAGGGCTGGTATCTAGGTTAATGTTCTGTGCATCAACTTCGCAGCTGTTCTCTCTAAGCGGGTCCCAAAGGCTTTCTGGAAGAGTTTCCTTAGAGGGTCAGAAACAGGAAATTAACCGACAGGCCCACGGGGACGCCAGTTCTCTCCAGCAACAACGCTACCAGCCTCAGACACTTGGGTTCTCTTTGGTAAATGGAAGAACACTATGCTCGGAAGCTTCTTCCATCCAGTTTGAGAGTCGCGCTTCCACTGCATCTTGGGATACCAAGTGTTGCCATGCCGTCACAATTTCCAATTCTTAGGCCTATGACGGCAGAGTGTCTGGCAGTTCTGAAAGAGAACTTAGGGATGCAGGCGTTTTGGCTCCTTCCACCGAGAAACCAGCTCCTCCAGCTCCTCTGTCGTTAGCTATTTCATGTTAGAATATCTCTAGGGGCCCTCTTTTCCTCCTCCACGAGGTAAGACACAAACGGAATTGCCCTAAAGGGAAGAAGCCTTCTGAGTCCGGCAGAGAGGCAGCCTCTCCCACTCAGCATTCCCCCAACGCTGAGCCCCGGGTATGGGACAGAGAGAGGGAGAAAGGCAGCCGTAACCCCGAGCTCTTCCACAATGTAGTATAGGCCTCACCCTCAAGCTCACGTCAATTTCATAGAGAAAACACCAGGCCTCGGTGTGCTTTCCTGTGGCAAGGAAACTTTGCTTTCATTCCTTAGGTGGCACGTTGGCTCAGGACTGCCCTACCCGAAGGACTCACGGTGTGCAGCCCTATTGGTTGAGATCAGCCCCTCTGGCTCTTTCTCGGATGACACCAACTGGGCAAAGAGCCGTTCATATGCTGGGGACCCAGGGAGCTTTCCCTAGTCTACACCAGAACAGCACTCTGAGGGAGAGGAGCTGCTGACGTTTGGTAGCAAAATCTCCTATTCTGAAGAGAAACATTTCGTTGTAAGCGGGTTCCATCAGCCTTGCCATCTTTTCTCAGCTGGCTAGGATGGAGGGCAGGCAGTCAGTTGGCAGACTCACCTGAGGCCCTGCTTGCCAGACTGTCACACAGACCTCCCGCCTGCTTCAGCCCAAAGGGACGGCTTATGGTAAGGTACAAACCCTGTGTTGGAAAGTTCCTGCCTAACCCTCGCACCAGCACAAGCATATTGGTCATTGGTCAAAGACTCTCCCCACAAGTTTAACATGTTTGCTCCCATCTAGCCTCCGAAGCCGAGTTTACCTAGCTAGGAATCTCACTTCAGGAAAGGTACTCAGGCTGCTGGTGACTGCACGTTGTTTCACCAGGCAGCCCAAATCGAGTACACCCACTTGCATTTTCCAGGGGGCAGAGCAAATGGTGTCAACTTACAGGCCTCCAGCCTGGGAGGGGCAACGTACACTTTGTGAATGGGAAAGAAGCCCATGCCTTCAGTGTGAAAGGCCGCTAGGCCTCTTTGCTTTGGCAGCCCAGGGATAGCGTCAGCTCTGAAATGCTTCCAAAGGAGCAGAGTCAGAGAACCTTGGAACCACAGAGCAGGTGCAGCCCAGAACACGGACTGCTCTTGGCCTGAGAACACCCACTGCCCAGCGCCTCTTTGGGGTACACACGTGTAGAGGGAGGGTGTTGAATTCTGCTGCGTCATAACTTCTCCGGGCCACGTAGTGTGAGGGCAAGGAGAGTGGCCCTCCACCTCATCCCAGTTTCATGTGTCAGTTGTCTAAGGCAAACTCCCTGCTTGAATCCCTCCGTGGGCTACGTAACCTCCAGAGAAAGGTGGATGATTGGGACCCAGGGCTGGTATCTAGGTTAATGTTCTGTGCATCAACTTCGCAGCTGTTCTCTCTAAGCGGGTCCCAAAGGCTTTCTGGAAGAGTTTCCTTAGAGGGTCAGAAACAGGAAATTAACCGACAGGCCCACGGGGACGCCAGTTCTCTCCAGCAACAACGCTACCAGCCTCAGACACTTGGGTTCTCTTTGGTAAATGGAAGAACACTATGCTCGGAAGCTTCTTCCATCCAGTTTGAGAGTCGCACTTCCACTGCATCTTGGGATACCAAGTGTTGCCATGCCGTCACAATATCCAATTCTTAGGCCTATGACGGCAGAGTGTCTGGCAGTTCTGAAAGAGAACTTAGGAATGCAGGCGTTTTGGCTCCTTCCACCGAGAAACCAGCTCCTCCAGCTCCTCTGTCGTTAGCTATTTCATGTTAGAATATCTCTAGGGGCCCTCTTTTCCTCCTCCACGAGGTAAGACACAAACGGAATTGCCCTAAAGGGAAGAAGCCTTCTGAGTCCGGCAGAGAGGCAGCCTCTCCCACTCAGCATTCCCCCAACGCTGAGCCCCGGGTATGGGACAGAGAGAGGGAGAAAGGCAGCCGTAACCCCGAGCTCTTCCACAATGTAGTATAGGCCTCACCCTCACGCTCACGTCAATTTCACAGAGAAAACACCAGGCCTCGGTGTGCTTTCCTGTGGCAAGGAAACTTTGCTTTCATTCCTTAGGTGGCACGTTGGCTCAGGACTGCCCTACCCGAAGGACTCACGGTGTGCAGCCCTACTGGTTGAGATCAGCCCCTCTGGCTCTTTCTCGGATGACACCAACTGGAAAAGAGCCGTTCATATGCTGGGGACCCAGGGAGCTTTCCCTAGTCTACACCAGAACAGCACTCTGAGGGAGAGGAGCTGCTGACGTTTGGTAGCAAAATCTCCTATTCTGAAGAGAAACATTTCGCTGTAAGCGGGTTCCATCAGCCTTGCCATCTTTTCTCAGCTGGCTAGGATGGAGGGCAGGCAGTCAGTTGGCAGACTCACCTGAGGCCCTGCTTGCCAGACTGTGACACAGACCTCCCGCCTGCTTCAGCCCAAAGGGACGGCTTATGGTAAGGTAAAAACCCTGTGTTGGAAAGTTCCTGCCTAACCCTCGCACCAGCACAAGCATATTGGTCATTGGTCAAAGACTTTCCCCACAAGTTTAACATGTTTGCTCCCATCTAGCCTCCGAAGCCGAGTTTACCTAGCTAGGAATCTCACTTCAGGAAAGGTACTCAGGCTGCTGGTGACTGCACGTTGTTTCACCAGGCAGCCCAAATCGAGTACACCCACTTGCATTTTCCAGGGGGCAGAGCAAATGGTGTCAACTTACAGGCCTCCAGCCTGGGAGGGGCAACGTACACTTTGTGAATGGGAAAGAAGCCCATGCCTTCAGTGTGAAAGGCCGCTAGGCCTCTTTGCTTTGGCAGCCCAGGGATAGCGTCAGCTGTGAAATGCTTCCAAAGGAGCAGAGTCAGAGAACCTTGGAACCACAGAGCAGGTGCAGCCCAGAACACGGACTACTCTTGGCCTGAGAACACCCACTGCCCAGCGCCTCTTTGGGGTACACACGTGTAGAGGGAGGGTGTTGAATTCTGCTGCGTCATAACTTCTCCGGGCCACGTAGTGTGAGGGCAAGGAGAGTGGCCCTCCACCTCATCCCAGTTTCATGTGTCAGTTGTCTAAGGCAAACTCCCTGCTTGAATCCCTCCGTGGGCTACGTAACCTCCAGAGAAAGGTGGATGATTGGGACCCAGGGCTGGTATCTAGGTTAATGTTCTGTGCATCAACTTCGCAGCTGTTCTCTCTAAGCGGGTCCCAAAGGCTTTCTGGAAGAGTTTCCTTAGAGGGTCAGAAACAGGAAATTAACCGACAGGCCCACGGGGACGCCAGTTCTCTCCAGCAACAACGCTACCAGCCTCAGACACTTGGGTTCTCTTTGGTAAATGGAAGAACACTATGCTCGGAAGCTTCTTCCATCCAGTTTGAGAGTCGCGCTTCCACTGCATCTTGGGATACCAAGTGTTGCCATGCCGTCACAATTTCCAATTCTTAGGCCTATGACGGCAGAGTGTCTGGCAGTTCTGAAAGAGAACTTAGGGATGCAGGCGTTTTGGCTCCTTCCACCGAGAAACCAGCTCCTCCAGCTCCTCTGTCGTTAGCTATTTCATGTTAGAATATCTTTAGGGGCCCTCTTTTCCTCCTCCACGAGGTAAGACACAAACGGAATTGCCCTAAAGGGAAGAAGCCTTCTGAGTCCGGCAGAGAGGCAGCCTCTCCCACTCAGCATTCCCCCAACGCTGAGCCCCGGGTATGGGACAGAGAGAGGGAGAAAGGCAGCCGTAACCCCGAGCTCTTCCACAATGTAGTATAGGCCTCACCCTCAAGCTCACGTCAATTTCATAGAGAAAACACCAGGCCTCGGTGTGCTTTCCTGTGGCAAGGAAACTTTGCTTTCATTCCTTAGGTGGCACGTTGGCTCAGGACTGCCCTACCCGAAGGACTCACGGTGTGCAGCCCTACTGGTTGAGATCAGCCCCTCTGGCTCTTTCTCGGATGACACCAACTGGGCAAAGAGCCGTTCATATGCTGGGGACCCAGGGAGCTTTCCCTAGTCTACACCAGAACAGCACTCTGAGGGAGAGGAGCTGCTGACGTTTGGTAGCAAAATCTCCTATTCTGAAGAGAAACATTTCGCTGTGAGCGGGTTCCATCAGCCTTGCCATCTTTTCTCAGCTGGCTAGGATGGAGGGCAGGCAGTCAGTTGGCAGACTCACCTGAGGCCCTGCTTGCCAGACTGTCACACAGACCTCCCGCCTGCTTCAGCCCAAAGGGACGGCTTATGGTAAGGTACAAACCCTGTGTTGGAAAGTTCCTGCCTAACCCTCGCACCAGCACAAGCATATTGGTCATTGGTCAAGACTCTCCCCACAAGTTTAACATGTTTGCTCCCATCTAGCCTCCGAAGCCGAGTTTACCTAGCTAGGAATCTCACTTCAGGAAAGGTACTCAGGCTGCTGGTGACTGCACGTTGTTTCACCAGGCAGCCCAAATCGAGTACACCCACTTGCATTTTCCAGGGGGCAGAGCAAATGGTGTCAACTTACAGGCCTCCAGCCTGGGAGGGGCAACGTACACTTTGTGAATGGGAAAGAAGCCCATGCCTTCAGTGTGAAAGGCCGCTAGGCCTCTTTGCTTTGGCAGCCCAGGGATAGCGTCAGCTGTGAAATGCTTCCAAAGGAGCAGAGTCAGAGAACCTTGGAACCACAGAGCAGGTGCAGCCCAGAACACGGACTGCTCTTGGCCTGAGAACACCCACTGCCCAGCGCCTCTTTGGGGTACACACGTGTAGAGGGAGGGTGTTGAATTCTGCTGCGTCATAACTTCTCCGGGCCACGTAGTGTGAGGGCAAGGAGAGTGGCCCTCCACCTCATCCCAGTTTCATGTGTCAGTTGTCTAAGGCAAACTCCCTGCTTGAATCCCTCCGTGGGCTACGTAGCCTCCAGAGAAAGGTGGATGATTGGGACCCAGGGCTGGTATCTAGGTTAATGTTCTGTGCATCAACTTCGCAGCTGTTCTCTCTAAGCGGGTCCCAAAGGCTTTCTGGAAGAGTTTCCTTAGAGAGTCAGAAACAGGAAATTAACCGACAGGCCCACGGGGACGCCAGTTCTCTCCAGCAACAACGCTACCAGCCTCAGACACTTGGGTTCTCTTTGGTAAATGGAAGAACACTATGCTCGGAAGCTTCTTCCATCCAGTTTGAGAGTCGCACTTCCACTGCATCTTGGGATACCAAGTGTTGCCATGCCGTCACAATATCCAATTCTTAGGCCTATGACGGCAGAGTGTCTGGCAGTTCTGAAAGAGAACTTAGGAATGCAGGCGTTTTGGCTCCTTCCACCGAGAAACCAGCTCCTCCAGCTCCTCTGTCGTTAGCTATTTCATGTTAGAATATCTCTAGGGGCCCTCTTTTCCTCCTCCACGAGGTAAGACACAAACGGAATTGCCCTAAAGGGAAGAAGCCTTCTGAGTCCGGCAGAGAGGCAGCCTCTCCCACTCAGCATTCCCCCAACGCTGAGCCCCGGGTATGGGACAGAGAGAGGGAGAAAGGCAGCCGTAACCCCGAGCTCTTCCACAATGTAGTATAGGCCTCACCCTCACGCTCACGTCAATTTCACAGAGAAAACACCAGGCCTCGGTGTGCTTTCCTGTGGCAAGGAAACTTTGCTTTCATTCCTTAGGTGGCACGTTGGCTCAGGACTGCCCTACCCGAAGGACTCACGGTGTGCAGCCCTACTGGTTGAGATCAGCCCCTCTGGCTCTTTCTCGGATGACACCAACTGGAAAAGAGCCGTTCATATGCTCGGGACCCAGGGAGCTTTCCCTAAACTACACCAGAACAGCACTCTGAGGGAGAGGAGCTGCTGACGTTTGGTAGCAAAATCTCCTATTCTGAAGAGAAACATTTCGCTGTAAGCGGGTTCCATCAGCCTTGCCATCTTTTCTCAGCTGGCTAGGATGGAGGGCAGGCAGTCAGTTGGCAGACTCACCTGAGGCCCTGCTTGCCAGACTGTGACACAGACCTCCCGCCTGCTTCAGCCCAAAGGGACGGCTTATGGTAAGGTACAAACCCTGTGTTGGAAAGTTCCTGCCTAACCCTCGCACCAGCACAAGCATATTGATCATTGGTCAAAGACTTTCCCCACAAGTTTAACATGTTTGCTCCCATCTAGCCTCCGAAGCCGAGTTTACCTAGCTAGGAATCTCACTTCAGGAAAGGTACTCAGGCTGCTGGTGACTGCACGTTGTTTCACCAGGCAGCCCAAATCGAGTACACCCACTTGCATTTTCCAGGGGGCAGAGCAAATGGTGTCAACTTACAGGCCTCCAGCCTGGGAGGGGCAACGTACACTTTGTGAATGGGAAAGAAGCCCATGCCTTCAGTGTGAAAGGCCGCTAGGCCTCTTTGCTTTGGCAGCCCAGGGATAGCGTCAGCTCTGAAATGCTTCCAAAGGAGCAGAGTCAGAGAACCTTGGAACCACAGAGCAGGTGCAGCCCAGAACACGGACTACTCTTGGCCTGAGAACACCCACTGCCCAGCGCCTCTTTGGGGTACACACGTGTAGAGGGAGGGTGTTGAATTCTGCTGCGTCATAACTTCTCCGGGCCACGTAGTGTGAGGGCAAGGAGAGTGGCCCTCCACCTCATCCCAGTTTCATGTGTCAGTTGTCTAAGGCAAACTCCCTGCTTGAATCCCTCCGTGGGCTACGTAACCTCCAGAGAAAGGTGGATGATTGGGACCCAGGGCTGGTATCTAGGTTAATGTTCTGTGCATCAACTTCGCAGCTGTTCTCTCTAAGCGGGTCCCAAAGGCTTTCTGGAAGAGTTTCCTTAGAGGGTCAGAAACAGGAAATTAACCGACAGGCCCACGGGGACGCCAGTTCTCTCCAGCAACAACGCTACCAGCCTCAGACACTTGGGTTCTCTTTGGTAAATGGAAGAACACTATGCTCGGAAGCTTCTTCCATCCAGTTTGAGAGTCGCGCTTCCACTGCATCTTGGGATACCAAGTGTTGCCATGCCGTCACAATTTCCAATTCTTAGGCCTATGACGGCAGAGTGTCTGGCAGTTCTGAAAGAGAACTTAGGGATGCAGGCGTTTTGGCTCCTTCCACCGAGAAACCAGCTCCTCCAGCTCCTCTGTCGTTAGCTATTTCATGTTAGAATATCTCTAGGGGCCCTCTTTTCCTCCTCCACGAGGTAAGACACAAACGGAATTGCCCTAAAGGGAAGAAGCCTTCTGAGTCCGGCAGAGAGGCAGCCTCTCCCACTCAGCATTCCCCCAACGCTGAGCCCCGGGTATGGGACAGAGAGAGGGAGAAAGGCAGCCGTAACCCCGAGCTCTTCCACAATGTAGTATAGGCCTCACCCTCAAGCTCACGTCAATTTCACAGAGAAAACACCAGGCCTCGGTGTGCTTTCCTGTGGCAAGGAAACTTTGCTTTCATTCCTTAGGTGGCACGTTGGCTCAGGACTGCCCTACCCGAAGGACTCACGGTGTGCAGCCCTACTGGTTGAGATCAGCCCCTCTGGCTCTTTCTCGGATGACACCAACTGGAAAAGAGCCGTTCATATGCTGGGGACCCAGGGAGCTTTCCCTAGTCTACACCAGAACAGCACTCTGAGGGAGAGGAGCTGCTGACGTTTGGTAGCAAAATCTCCTATTCTGAAGAGAAACATTTCGCTGTGAGCGGGTTCCATCAGCCTTGCCATCTTTTCTCAGCTGGCTAGGATGGAGGGCAGGCAGTCAGTTGGCAGACTCACCTGAGGCCCTGCTTGCCAGACTGTCACACAGACCTCCCGCCTGCTTCAGCCCAAAGGGACGGCTTATGGTAAGGTAAAAACCCTGTGTTGGAAAGTTCCTGCCTAACCCTCGCACCAGCACAAGCATATTGGTCATTGGTCAAAGACTTTCCCCACAAGTTTAACATGTTTGCTCCCATCTAGCCTCCGAAGCCGAGTTTACCTAGCTAGGAATCTCACTTCAGGAAAGGTACTCAGGCTGCTGGTGACTGCACGTTGTTTCACCAGGCAGCCCAAATCGAGTACACCCACTTGCATTTTCCAGGGGGCAGAGCAAATGGTGTCAACTTACAGGCCTCCAGCCTGGGAGGGGCAACGTACACTTTGTGAATGGGAAAGAAGCCCATGCCTTCAGTGTGAAAGGCCGCTAGGCCTCTTTGCTTTGGCAGCCCAGGGATAGCGTCAGCTCTGAAATGCTTCCAAAGGAGCAGAGTCAGAGAACCTTGGAACCACAGAGCAGGTGCAGCCCAGAACACGGACTACTCTTGGCCTGAGAACACCCACTGCCCAGCGCCTCTTTGGGGTACACACGTGTAGAGGGAGGGTGTTGAATTCTGCTGCGTCATAACTTCTCCGGGCCACGTAGTGTGAGGGCAAGGAGAGTGGCCCTCCACCTCATCCCAGTTTCATGTGTCAGTTGTCTAAGGCAAACTCCCTGCTTGAATCCCTCCGTGGGCTACGTAACCTCCAGAGAAAGGTGGATGATTGGGACCCAGGGCTGGTATCTAGGTTAATGTTCTGTGCATCAACTTCGCAGCTGTTCTCTCTAAGCGGGTCCCAAAGGCTTTCTGGAAGAGTTTCCTTAGAGGGTCAGAAACAGGAAATTAACCGACAGGCCCACGGGGACGCCAGTTCTCTCCAGCAACAACGCTACCAGCCTCAGACACTTGGGTTCTCTTTGGTAAATGGAAGAACACTATGCTTGGAAGCTTCTTCCATCCAGTTTGAGAGTCGCACTTCCACTGCATCTTGGGATACCAAGTGTTGCCATGCCGTCACAATTTCCAATTCTTAGGCCTATGACGGCAGAGTGTCTGGCAGTTCTGAAAGAGAACTTAGGGATGCAGGCGTTTTGGCTCCTTCCACCGAGAAACCAGCTCCTCCAGCTCCTCTGTCGTTAGCTATTTCATGTTAGAATATCTCTAGGGGCCCTCTTTTCCTCCTCCACGAGGTAAGACACAAACGGAATTGCCCTAAAGGGAAGAAGCCTTCTGAGTCCGGCAGAGAGGCAGCCTCTCCCACTCAGCATTCCCCCAACGCTGAGCCCCGGGTATGGGACAGAGAGAGGGAGAAAGGCAGCCGTAACCCCGAGCTCTTCCACAATGTAGTATAGGCCTCACCCTCAAGCTCACGTCAATTTCATAGAGAAAACACCAGGCCTCGGTGTGCTTTCCTGTGGCAAGGAAACTTTGCTTTCATTCCTTAGGTGGCACGTTGGCTCAGGACTGCCCTACCCGAAGGACTCACGGTGTGCAGCCCTACTGGTTGAGATCAGCCCCTCTGGCTCTTTCTCGGATGACACCAACTGGGCAAAGAGCCGTTCATATGCTGGGGACCCAGGGAGCTTTCCCTAGTCTACACCAGAACAGCACTCTGAGGGAGAGGTGCTGCTGACGTTTGGTAGCAAAATCTCCTATTCTGAAGAGAAACATTTCGCTGTGAGCGGGTTCCATCAGCCTTGCCATCTTTTCTCAGCTGGCTAGGATGGAGGGCAGGCAGTCAGTTGGCAGACTCACCTGAGGCCCTGCTTGCCAGACTGTCACACAGACCTCCCGCCTGCTTCAGCCCAAAGGGACGGCTTATGGTAAGGTACAAACCCTGTGTTGGAAAGTTCCTGCCTAACCCTCGCACCAGCACAAGCATATTGGTCATTGGTCAAAGACTCTCCCCACAAGTTTAACATGTTTGCTCCCATCTAGCCTCCGAAGCCGAGTTTACCTAGCTAGGAATCTCACTTCAGGAAAGGTACTCAGGCTGCTGGTGACTGCACGTTGTTTCACCAGGCAGCCCAAATCGAGTACACCCACTTGCATTTTCCAGGGGGCAGAGCAAATGGTGTCAACTTACAGGCCTCCAGCCTGGGAGGGGCAACGTACACTTTGTGAATGGGAAAGAAGCCCATGCCTTCAGTGTGAAAGGCCGCTAGGCCTCTTTGCTTTGGCAGCCCAGGGATAGCGTCAGCTCTGAAATGCTTCCAAAGGAGCAGAGTCAGAGAACCTTGGAACCACAGAGCAGGTGCAGCCCAGAACACGGACTGCTCTTGGCCTGAGAACACCCACTGCCCAGCGCCTCTTTGGGGTACACACGTGTAGAGGGAGGGTGTTGAATTCTGCTGCGTCATAACTTCTCCGGGCCACGTAGTGTGAGGGCAAGGAGAGTGGCCCTCCACCTCATCCCAGTTTCATGTGTCAGTTGTCTAAGGCAAACTCCCTGCTTGAATCCCTCCGTGGGCTACGTAGCCTCCAGAGAAAGGTGGATGATTGGGACCCAGGGCTGGTATCTAGGTTAATGTTCTGTGCATCAACTTCGCAGCTGTTCTCTCTAAGCGGGTCCCAAAGGCTTTCTGGAAGAGTTTCCTTAGAGGGTCAGAAACAGGAAATTAACCGACAGGCCCACGGGGACGCCAGTTCTCTCCAGCAACAACGCTACCAGCCTCAGACACTTGGGTTCTCTTTGGTAAATGGAAGAACACTATGCTTGGAAGCTTCTTCCATCCAGTTTGAGAGTCGCACTTCCACTGCATCTTGGGATACCAAGTGTTGCCATGCCGTCACAATTTCCAATTCTTAGGCCTATGACGGCAGAGTGTCTGGCAGTTCTGAAAGAGAACTTAGGGATGCAGGCGTTTTGGCTCCTTCCACCGAGAAACCAGCTCCTCCAGCTCCTCTGTCGTTAGCTATTTCATGTTAGAATATCTCTAGGGGCCCTCTTTTCCTCCTCCACGAGGTAAGACACAAACGGAATTGCCCTAAAGGGAAGAAGCCTTCTGAGTCCGGCAGAGAGGCAGCCTCTCCCACTCAGCATTCCCCCAACGCTGAGCCCCGGGTATGGGACAGAGAGAGGGAGAAAGGCAGCCGTAACCCCGAGCTCTTCCACAATGTAGTATAGGCCTCACCCTCAAGCTCACGTCAATTTCATAGAGAAAACACCAGGCCTCGGTGTGCTTTCCTGTGGCAAGGAAACTTTGCTTTCATTCCTTAGGTGGCACGTTGGCTCAGGACTGCCCTACCCGAAGGACTCACGGTGTGCAGCCCTACTGGTTGAGATCAGCCCCTCTGGCTCTTTCTCGGATGACACCAACTGGGCAAAGAGCCGTTCATATGCTGGGGACCCAGGGAGCTTTCCCTAGTCTACACCAGAACAGCACTCTGAGGGAGAGGAGCTGCTGACGTTTGGTAGCAAAATCTCCTATTCTGAAGAGAAACATTTCGCTGTGAGCGGGTTCCATCAGCCTTGCCATCTTTTCTCAGCTGGCTAGGATGGAGGGCAGGCAGTCAGTTGGCAGACTCACCTGAGGCCCTGCTTGCCAGACTGTCACACAGACCTCCCGCCTGCTTCAGCCCAAAGGGACGGCTTATGGTAAGGTACAAACCCTGTGTTGGAAAGTTCCTGCCTAACCCTCGCACCAGCACAAGCATATTGGTCATTGGTCAAGACTCTCCCCACAAGTTTAACATGTTTGCTCCCATCTAGCCTCCGAAGCCGAGTTTACCTAGCTAGGAATCTCACTTCAGGAAAGGTACTCAGGCTGCTGGTGACTGCACGTTGTTTCACCAGGCAGCCCAAATCGAGTACACCCACTTGCATTTTCCAGGGGGCAGAGCAAATGGTGTCAACTTACAGGCCTCCAGCCTGGGAGGGGCAACGTACACTTTGTGAATGGGAAAGAAGCCCATGCCTTCAGTGTGAAAGGCCGCTAGGCCTCTTTGCTTTGGCAGCCCAGGGATAGCGTCAGCTGTGAAATGCTTCCAAAGGAGCAGAGTCAGAGAACCTTGGAACCACAGAGCAGGTGCAGCCCAGAACACGGACTGCTCTTGGCCTGAGAACACCCACTGCCCAGCGCCTCTTTGGGGTACACACGTGTAGAGGGAGGGTGTTGAATTCTGCTGCGTCATAACTTCTCCGGGCCACGTAGTGTGAGGGCAAGGAGAGTGGCCCTCCACCTCATCCCAGTTTCATGTGTCAGTTGTCTAAGGCAAACTCCCTGCTTGAATCCCTCCGTGGGCTACGTAACCTCCAGAGAAAGGTGGATGATTGGGACCCAGGGCTGGTATCTAGGTTAATGTTCTGTGCATCAACTTCGCAGCTGTTCTCTCTAAGCGGGTCCCAAAGGCTTTCTGGAAGAGTTTCCTTAGAGGGTCAGAAACAGGAAATTAACCGACAGGCCCACGGGGACGCCAGTTCTCTCCAGCAACAACGCTACCAGCCTCAGACACTTGGGTTCTCTTTGGTAAATGGAAGAACACTATGCTCGGAAGCTTCTTCCATCCAGTTTGAGAGTCGCGCTTCCACTGCATCTTGGGATACCAAGTGTTGCCATGCCGTCACAATTTCCAATTCTTAGGCCTATGACGGCAGAGTGTCTGGCAGTTCTGAAAGAGAACTTAGGGATGCAGGCGTTTTGGCTCCTTCCACCGAGAAACCAGCTCCTCCAGCTCCTCTGTCGTTAGCTATTTCATGTTAGAATATCTCTAGGGGCCCTCTTTTCCTCCTCCACGAGGTAAGACACAAACGGAATTGCCCTAAAGGGAAGAAGCCTTCTGAGTCCGGCAGAGAGGCAGCCTCTCCCACTCAGCATTCCCCCAACGCTGAGCCCCGGGTATGGGACAGAGAGAGGGAGAAAGGCAGCCGTAACCCCGAGCTCTTCCACAATGTAGTATAGGCCTCACCCTCAATCTCACGTCAATTTCACAGAGAAAACACCAGGCCTCGGTGTGCTTTCCTGTGGCAAGGAAACTTTGCTTTCATTCCTTAGGTGGCACGTTGGCTCAGGACTGCCCTACCCGAAGGACTCACGGTGTGCAGCCCTATTGGTTGAGATCAGCCCCTCTGGCTCTTTCTCGGATGACACCAACTGGGCAAAGAGCCGTTCATATGCTGGGGACCCAGGGAGCTTTCCCTAGTCTACACCAGAACAGCACTCTGAGGGAGAGGAGCTGCTGACGTTTGGTAGCAAAATCTCCTATTCTGAAGAGAAACATTTCGTTGTAAGCGGGTTCCATCAGCCTTGCCATCTTTTCTCAGCTGGCTAGGATGGAGGGCAGGCAGTCAGTTGGCAGACTCACCTGAGGCCCTGCTTGCCAGACTGTGACACAGACCTCCCGCCTGCTTCAGCCCAAAGGGACGGCTTATGGTAAGGTAAAAACCCTGTGTTGGAAAGTTCCTGCCTAACCCTCGCACCAGCACAAGCATATTGGTCATTGGTCAAAGACTTTCCCCACAAGTTTAACATGTTTGCTCCCATCTAGCCTCCGAAGCCGAGTTTACCTAGCTAGGAATCTCACTTCAGGAAAGGTACTCAGGCTGCTGGTGACTGCACGTTGTTTCACCAGGCAGCCCAAATCGAGTACACCCACTTGCATTTTCCAGGGGGCAGAGCAAATGGTGTCAACTTACAGGCCTCCAGCCTGGGAGGGGCAACGTACACTTTGTGAATGGGAAAGAAGCCCATGCCTTCAGTGTGAAAGGCCGCTAGGCCTCTTTGCTTTGGCAGCCCAGGGATAGCGTCAGCTCTGAAATGCTTCCAAAGGAGCAGAGTCAGAGAACCTTGGAACCACAGAGCAGGTGCAGCCCAGAACACGGACTACTCTTGGCCTGAGAACACCCACTGCCCAGCGCCTCTTTGGGGTACACACGTGTAGAGGGAGGGTGTTGAATTCTGCTGCGTCATAACTTCTCCGGGCCACGTAGTGTGAGGGCAAGGAGAGTGGCCCTCCACCTCATCCCAGTTTCATGTGTCAGTTGTCTAAGGCAAACTCCCTGCTTGAATCCCTCCGTGGGCTACGTAACCTCCAGAGAAAGGTGGATGATTGGGACCCAGGGCTGGTATCTAGGTTAATGTTCTGTGCATCAACTTCGCAGCTGTTCTCTCTAAGCGGGTCCCAAAGGCTTTCTGGAAGAGTTTCCTTAGAGGGTCAGAAACAGGAAATTAACCGACAGGCCCACGGGGACGCCAGTTCTCTCCAGCAACAACGCTACCAGCCTCAGACACTTGGGTTCTCTTTGGTAAATGGAAGAACACTATGCTCGGAAGCTTCTTCCATCCAGTTTGAGAGTCGCGCTTCCACTGCATCTTGGGATACCAAGTGTTGCCATGCCGTCACAATTTCCAATTCTTAGGCCTATGACGGCAGAGTGTCTGGCAGTTCTGAAAGAGAACTTAGGGATGCAGGCGTTTTGGCTCCTTCCACCGAGAAACCAGCTCCTCCAGCTCCTCTGTCGTTAGCTATTTCATGTTAGAATATCTCTAGGGGCCCTCTTTTCCTCCTCCACGAGGTAAGACACAAACGGAATTGCCCTAAAGGGAAGAAGCCTTCTGAGTCCGGCAGAGAGGCAGCCTCTCCCACTCAGCATTCCCCCAACGCTGAGCCCCGGGTATGGGACAGAGAGAGGGAGAAAGGCAGCCGTAACCCCGAGCTCTTCCACAATGTAGTATAGGCCTCACCCTCAAGCTCACGTCAATTTCATAGAGAAAACACCAGGCCTCGGTGTGCTTTCCTGTGGCAAGGAAACTTTGCTTTCATTCCTTAGGTGGCACGTTGGCTCAGGACTGCCCTACCCGAAGGACTCACGGTGTGCAGCCCTATTGGTTGAGATCAGCCCCTCTGGCTCTTTCTCGGATGACACCAACTGGAAAAGAGCCGTTCATATGCTGGGGACCCAGGGAGCTTTCCCTAGTCTACACCAGAACAGCACTCTGAGGGAGAGGAGCTGCTGACGTTTGGTAGCAAAATCTCCTATTCTGAAGAGAAACATTTCGTTGTAAGCGGGTTCCATCAGCCTTGCCATCTTTTCTCAGCTGGCTAGGATGGAGGGCAGGCAGTCAGTTGGCAGACTCACCTGAGGCCCTGCTTGCCAGACTGTCACACAGACCTCCCGCCTGCTTCAGCCCAAAGGGACGGCTTATGGTAAGGTACAAACCCTGTGTTGGAAAGTTCCTGCCTAACCCTCGCACCAGCACAAGCATATTGGTCATTGGTCAAAGACTCTCCCCACAAGTTTAACATGTTTGCTCCCATCTAGCCTCCGAAGCCGAGTTTACCTAGCTAGGAATCTCACTTCAGGAAAGGTACTCAGGCTGCTGGTGACTGCACGTTGTTTCACCAGGCAGCCCAAATCGAGTACACCCACTTGCATTTTCCAGGGGGCAGAGCAAATGGTGTCAACTTACAGGCCTCCAGCCTGGGAGGGGCAACGTACACTTTGTGAATGGGAAAGAAGCCCATGCCTTCAGTGTGAAAGGCCGCTAGGCCTCTTTGCTTTGGCAGCCCAGGGATAGCGTCAGCTGTGAAATGCTTCCAAAGGAGCAGAGTCAGAGAACCTTGGAACCACAGAGCAGGTGCAGCCCAGAACACGGACTGCTCTTGGCCTGAGAACACCCACTGCCCAGCGCCTCTTTGGGGTACACACGTGTAGAGGGAGGGTGTTGAATTCTGCTGCGTCATAACTTCTCCGGGCCACGTAGTGTGAGGGCAAGGAGAGTGGCCCTCCACCTCATCCCAGTTTCATGTGTCAGTTGTCTAAGGCAAACTCCCTGCTTGAATCCCTCCGTGGGCTACGTAACCTCCAGAGAAAGGTGGATGATTGGGACCCAGGGCTGGTATCTAGGTTAATGTTCTGTGCATCAACTTCGCAGCTGTTCTCTCTAAGCGGGTCCCAAAGGCTTTCTGGAAGAGTTTCCTTAGAGGGTCAGAAACAGGAAATTAACCGACAGGCCCACGGGGACGCCAGTTCTCTCCAGCAACAACGCTACCAGCCTCAGACACTTGGGTTCTCTTTGGTAAATGGAAGAACACTATGCTCGGAAGCTTCTTCCATCCAGTTTGAGAGTCGCACTTCCACTGCATCTTGGGATACCAAGTGTTGCCATGCCGTCACAATATCCAATTCTTAGGCCTATGACGGCAGAGTGTCTGGCAGTTCTGAAAGAGAACTTAGGAATGCAGGCGTTTTGGCTCCTTCCACCGAGAAACCAGCTCCTCCAGCTCCTCTGTCGTTAGCTATTTCATGTTAGAATATCTCTAGGGGCCCTCTTTTCCTCCTCCACGAGGTAAGACACAAACGGAATTGCCCTAAAGGGAAGAAGCCTTCTGAGTCCGGCAGAGAGGCAGCCTCTCCCACTCAGCATTCCCCCAACGCTGAGCCCCGGGTATGGGACAGAGAGAGGGAGAAAGGCAGCCGTAACCCCGAGCTCTTCCACAATGTAGTATAGGCCTCACCCTCACGCTCACGTCAATTTCACAGAGAAAACACCAGGCCTCGGTGTGCTTTCCTGTGGCAAGGAAACTTTGCTTTCATTCCTTAGGTGGCACGTTGGCTCAGGACTGCCCTACCCGAAGGACTCACGGTGTGCAGCCCTACTGGTTGAGATCAGCCCCTCTGGCTCTTTCTCGGATGACACCAACTGGAAAAGAGCCGTTCATATGCTGGGGACCCAGGGAGCTTTCCCTAGTCTACACCAGAACAGCACTCTGAGGGAGAGGAGCTGCTGACGTTTGGTAGCAAAATCTCCTATTCTGAAGAGAAACATTTCGCTGTAAGCGGGTTCCATCAGCCTTGCCATCTTTTCTCAGCTGGCTAGGATGGAGGGCAGGCAGTCAGTTGGCAGACTCACCTGAGGCCCTGCTTGCCAGACTGTGACACAGACCTCCCGCCTGCTTCAGCCCAAAGGGACGGCTTATGGTAAGGTACAAACCCTGTGTTGGAAAGTTCCTGCCTAACCCTCGCACCAGCACAAGCATATTGGTCATTGGTCAAAGACTTTCCCCACAAGTTTAACATGTTTGCTCCCATCTAGCCTCCGAAGCCGAGTTTACCTAGCTAGGAATCTCACTTCAGGAAAGGTACTCAGGCTGCTGGTGACTGCACGTTGTTTCACCAGGCAGCCCAAATCGAGTACACCCACTTGCATTTTCCAGGGGGCAGAGCAAATGGTGTCAACTTACAGGCCTCCAGCCTGGGAGGGGCAACGTACACTTTGTGAATGGGAAAGAAGCCCATGCCTTCAGTGTGAAAGGCCGCTAGGCCTCTTTGCTTTGGCAGCCCAGGGATAGCGTCAGCTGTGAAATGCTTCCAAAGGAGCAGAGTCAGAGAACCTTGGAACCACAGAGCAGGTGCAGCCCAGAACACGGACTACTCTTGGCCTGAGAACACCCACTGCCCAGCGCCTCTTTGGGGTACACACGTGTAGAGGGAGGGTGTTGAATTCTGCTGCGTCATAACTTCTCCGGGCCACGTAGTGTGAGGGCAAGGAGAGTGGCCCTCCACCTCATCCCAGTTTCATGTGTCAGTTGTCTAAGGCAAACTCCCTGCTTGAATCCCTCCGTGGGCTACGTAACCTCCAGAGAAAGGTGGATGATTGGGACCCAGGGCTGGTATCTAGGTTAATGTTCTGTGCATCAACTTCGCAGCTGTTCTCTCTAAGCGGGTCCCAAAGGCTTTCTGGAAGAGTTTCCTTAGAGGGTCAGAAACAGGAAATTAACCGACAGGCCCACGGGGACGCCAGTTCTCTCCAGCAACAACGCTACCAGCCTCAGACACTTGGGTTCTCTTTGGTAAATGGAAGAACACTATGCTCGGAAGCTTCTTCCATCCAGTTTGAGAGTCGCGCTTCCACTGCATCTTGGGATACCAAGTGTTGCCATGCCGTCACAATTTCCAATTCTTAGGCCTATGACGGCAGAGTGTCTGGCAGTTCTGAAAGAGAACTTAGGGATGCAGGCGTTTTGGCTCCTTCCACCGAGAAACCAGCTCCTCCAGCTCCTCTGTCGTTAGCTATTTCATGTTAGAATATCTCTAGGGGCCCTCTTTTCCTCCTCCACGAGGTAAGACACAAACGGAATTGCCCTAAAGGGAAGAAGCCTTCTGAGTCCGGCAGAGAGGCAGCCTCTCCCACTCAGCATTCCCCCAACGCTGAGCCCCGGGTATGGGACAGAGAGAGGGAGAAAGGCAGCCGTAACCCCGAGCTCTTCCACAATGTAGTATAGGCCTCACCCTCAAGCTCACGTCAATTTCATAGAGAAAACACCAGGCCTCGGTGTGCTTTCCTGTGGCAAGGAAACTTTGCTTTCATTCCTTAGGTGGCACGTTGGCTCAGGACTGCCCTACCCGAAGGACTCACGGTGTGCAGCCCTACTGGTTGAGATCAGCCCCTCTGGCTCTTTCTCGGATGACACCAACTGGGCAAAGAGCCGTTCATATGCTGGGGACCCAGGGAGCTTTCCCTAGTCTACACCAGAACAGCACTCTGAGGGAGAGGAGCTGCTGACGTTTGGTAGCAAAATCTCCTATTCTGAAGAGAAACATTTCGCTGTGAGCGGGTTCCATCAGCCTTGCCATCTTTTCTCAGCTGGCTAGGATGGAGGGCAGGCAGTCAGTTGGCAGACTCACCTGAGGCCCTGCTTGCCAGACTGTCACACAGACCTCCCGCCTGCTTCAGCCCAAAGGGACGGCTTATGGTAAGGTACAAACCCTGTGTTGGAAAGTTCCTGCCTAACCCTCGCACCAGCACAAGCATATTGGTCATTGGTCAAGACTCTCCCCACAAGTTTAACATGTTTGCTCCCATCTAGCCTCCGAAGCCGAGTTTACCTAGCTAGGAATCTCACTTCAGGAAAGGTACTCAGGCTGCTGGTGACTGCACGTTGTTTCACCAGGCAGCCCAAATCGAGTACACCCACTTGCATTTTCCAGGGGGCAGAGCAAATGGTGTCAACTTACAGGCCTCCAGCCTGGGAGGGGCAACGTACACTTTGTGAATGGGAAAGAAGCCCATGCCTTCAGTGTGAAAGGCCGCTAGGCCTCTTTGCTTTGGCAGCCCAGGGATAGCGTCAGCTGTGAAATGCTTCCAAAGGAGCAGAGTCAGAGAACCTTGGAACCACAGAGCAGGTGCAGCCCAGAACACGGACTGCTCTTGGCCTGAGAACACCCACTGCCCAGCGCCTCTTTGGGGTACACACGTGTAGAGGGAGGGTGTTGAATTCTGCTGCGTCATAACTTCTCCGGGCCACGTAGTGTGAGGGCAAGGAGAGTGGCCCTCCACCTCATCCCAGTTTCATGTGTCAGTTGTCTAAGGCAAACTCCCTGCTTGAATCCCTCCGTGGGCTACGTAACCTCCAGAGAAAGGTGGATGATTGGGACCCAGGGCTGGTATCTAGGTTAATGTTCTGTGCATCAACTTCGCAGCTGTTCTCTCTAAGCGGGTCCCAAAGGCTTTCTGGAAGAGTTTCCTTAGAGGGTCAGAAACAGGAAATTAACCGACAGGCCCACGGGGACGCCAGTTCTCTCCAGCAACAACGCTACCAGCCTCAGACACTTGGGTTCTCTTTGGTAAATGGAAGAACACTATGCTCGGAAGCTTCTTCCATCCAGTTTGAGAGTCGCACTTCCACTGCATCTTGGGATACCAAGTGTTGCCATGCCGTCACAATTTCCAATTCTTAGGCCTATGACGGCAGAGTGTCTGGCAGTTCTGAAAGAGAACTTAGGGATGCAGGCGTTTTGGCTCCTTCCACCGAGAAACCAGCTCCTCCAGCTCCTCTGTCGTTAGCTATTTCATGTTAGAATATCTCTAGGGGCCCTCTTTTCCTCCTCCACGAGGTAAGACACAAACGGAATTGCCCTAAAGGGAAGAAGCCTTCTGAGTCCGGCAGAGAGGCAGCCTCTCCCACTCAGCATTCCCCCAACGCTGAGCCCCGGGTATGGGACAGAGAGAGGGAGAAAGGCAGCCGTAACCCCGAGCTCTTCCACAATGTAGTATAGGCCTCACCCTCAAGCTCACGTCAATTTCATAGAGAAAACACCAGGCCTCGGTGTGCTTTCCTGTGGCAAGGAAACTTTGCTTTCATTCCTTAGGTGGCACGTTGGCTCAGGACTGCCCTACCCGAAGGACTCACGGTGTGCAGCCCTACTGGTTGAGATCAGCCCCTCTGGCTCTTTCTCGGATGACACCAACTGGGCAAAGAGCCGTTCATATGCTGGGGACCCAGGGAGCTTTCCCTAGTCTACACCAGAACAGCACTCTGAGGGAGAGGAGCTGCTGACGTTTGGTAGCAAAATCTCCTATTCTGAAGAGAAACATTTCGCTGTGAGCGGGTTCCATCAGCCTTGCCATCTTTTCTCAGCTGGCTAGGATGGAGGGCAGGCAGTCAGTTGGCAGACTCACCTGAGGCCCTGCTTGCCAGACTGTCACACAGACCTCCCGCCTGCTTCAGCCCAAAGGGACGGCTTATGGTAAGGTACAAACCCTGTGTTGGAAAGTTCCTGCCTAACCCTCGCACCAGCACAAGCATATTGGTCATTGGTCAAGACTCTCCCCACAAGTTTAACATGTTTGCTCCCATCTAGCCTCCGAAGCCGAGTTTACCTAGCTAGGAATCTCACTTCAGGAAAGGTACTCAGGCTGCTGGTGACTGCACGTTGTTTCACCAGGCAGCCCAAATCGAGTACACCCACTTGCATTTTCCAGGGGGCAGAGCAAATGGTGTCAACTTACAGGCCTCCAGCCTGGGAGGGGCAACGTACACTTTGTGAATGGGAAAGAAGCCCATGCCTTCAGTGTGAAAGGCCGCTAGGCCTCTTTGCTTTGGCAGCCCAGGGATAGCGTCAGCTGTGAAATGCTTCCAAAGGAGCAGAGTCAGAGAACCTTGGAACCACAGAGCAGGTGCAGCCCAGAACACGGACTGCTCTTGGCCTGAGAACACCCACTGCCCAGCGCCTCTTTGGGGTACACACGTGTAGAGGGAGGGTGTTGAATTCTGCTGCGTCATAACTTCTCCGGGCCACGTAGTGTGAGGGCAAGGAGAGTGGCCCTCCACCTCATCCCAGTTTCATGTGTCAGTTGTCTAAGGCAAACTCCCTGCTTGAATCCCTCCGTGGGCTACGTAACCTCCAGAGAAAGGTGGATGATTGGGACCCAGGGCTGGTATCTAGGTTAATGTTCTGTGCATCAACTTCGCAGCTGTTCTCTCTAAGCGGGTCCCAAAGGCTTTCTGGAAGAGTTTCCTTAGAGGGTCAGAAACAGGAAATTAACCGACAGGCCCACGGGGACGCCAGTTCTCTCCAGCAACAACGCTACCAGCCTCAGACACTTGGGTTCTCTTTGGTAAATGGAAGAACACTATGCTCGGAAGCTTCTTCCATCCAGTTTGAGAGTCGCACTTCCACTGCATCTTGGGATACCAAGTGTTGCCATGCCGTCACAATATCCAATTCTTAGGCCTATGACGGCAGAGTGTCTGGCAGTTCTGAAAGAGAACTTAGGAATGCAGGCGTTTTGGCTCCTTCCACCGAGAAACCAGCTCCTCCAGCTCCTCTGTCGTTAGCTATTTCATGTTAGAATATCTCTAGGGGCCCTCTTTTCCTCCTCCACGAGGTAAGACACAAACGGAATTGCCCTAAAGGGAAGAAGCCTTCTGAGTCCGGCAGAGAGGCAGCCTCTCCCACTCAGCATTCCCCCAACGCTGAGCCCCGGGTATGGGACAGAGAGAGGGAGAAAGGCAGCCGTAACCCCGAGCTCTTCCACAATGTAGTATAGGCCTCACCCTCACGCTCACGTCAATTTCACAGAGAAAACACCAGGCCTCGGTGTGCTTTCCTGTGGCAAGGAAACTTTGCTTTCATTCCTTAGGTGGCACGTTGGCTCAGGACTGCCCTACCCGAAGGACTCACGGTGTGCAGCCCTACTGGTTGAGATCAGCCCCTCTGGCTCTTTCTCGGATGACACCAACTGGAAAAGAGCCGTTCATATGCTGGGGACCCAGGGAGCTTTCCCTAGTCTACACCAGAACAGCACTCTGAGGGAGAGGAGCTGCTGACGTTTGGTAGCAAAATCTCCTATTCTGAAGAGAAACATTTCGCTGTAAGCGGGTTCCATCAGCCTTGCCATCTTTTCTCAGCTGGCTAGGATGGAGGGCAGGCAGTCAGTTGGCAGACTCACCTGAGGCCCTGCTTGCCAGACTGTGACACAGACCTCCCGCCTGCTTCAGCCCAAAGGGACGGCTTATGGTAAGGTACAAACCCTGTGTTGGAAAGTTCCTGCCTAACCCTCGCACCAGCACAAGCATATTAGTCATTGGTCAAAGACTTTCCCCACAAGTTTAACATGTTTGCTCCCATCTAGCCTCCGAAGCCGAGTTTACCTAGCTAGGAATCTCACTTCAGGAAAGGTACTCAGGCTGCTGGTGACTGCACGTTGTTTCACCAGGCAGCCCAAATCGAGTACACCCACTTGCATTTTCCAGGGGGCAGAGCAAATGGTGTCAACTTACAGGCCTCCAGCCTGGGAGGGGCAACGTACACTTTGTGAATGGGAAAGAAGCCCATGCCTTCAGTGTGAAAGGCCGCTAGGCCTCTTTGCTTTGGCAGCCCAGGGATAGCGTCAGCTGTGAAATGCTTCCAAAGGAGCAGAGTCAGAGAACCTTGGAACCACAGAGCAGGTGCAGCCCAGAACACGGACTACTCTTGGCCTGAGAACACCCACTGCCCAGCGCCTCTTTGGGGTACACACGTGTAGAGGGAGGGTGTTGAATTCTGCTGCGTCATAACTTCTCCGGGCCACGTAGTGTGAGGGCAAGGAGAGTGGCCCTCCACCTCATCCCAGTTTCATGTGTCAGTTGTCTAAGGCAAACTCCCTGCTTGAATCCCTCCGTGGGCTACGTAACCTCCAGAGAAAGGTGGATGATTGGGACCCAGGGCTGGTATCTAGGTTAATGTTCTGTGCATCAACTTCGCAGCTGTTCTCTCTAAGCGGGTCCCAAAGGCTTTCTGGAAGAGTTTCCTTAGAGGGTCAGAAACAGGAAATTAACCGACAGGCCCACGGGGACGCCAGTTCTCTCCAGCAACAACGCTACCAGCCTCAGACACTTGGGTTCTCTTTGGTAAATGGAAGAACACTATGCTCGGAAGCTTCTTCCATCCAGTTTGAGAGTCGCGCTTCCACTGCATCTTGGGATACCAAGTGTTGCCATGCCGTCACAATTTCCAATTCTTAGGCCTATGACGGCAGAGTGTCTGGCAGTTCTGAAAGAGAACTTAGGGATGCAGGCGTTTTGGCTCCTTCCACCGAGAAACCAGCTCCTCCAGCTCCTCTGTCGTTAGCTATTTCATGTTAGAATATCTCTAGGGGCCCTCTTTTCCTCCTCCACGAGGTAAGACACAAACGGAATTGCCCTAAAGGGAAGAAGCCTTCTGAGTCCGGCAGAGAGGCAGCCTCTCCCACTCAGCATTCCCCCAACGCTGAGCCCCGGGTATGGGACAGAGAGAGGGAGAAAGGCAGCCGTAACCCCGAGCTCTTCCACAATGTAGTATAGGCCTCACCCTCAAGCTCACGTCAATTTCATAGAGAAAACACCAGGCCTCGGTGTGCTTTCCTGTGGCAAGGAAACTTTGCTTTCATTCCTTAGGTGGCACGTTGGCTCAGGACTGCCCTACCCGAAGGACTCACGGTGTGCAGCCCTACTGGTTGAGATCAGCCCCTCTGGCTCTTTCTCGGATGACACCAACTGGGCAAAGAGCCGTTCATATGCTGGGGACCCAGGGAGCTTTCCCTAGTCTACACCAGAACAGCACTCTGAGGGAGAGGAGCTGCTGACGTTTGGTAGCAAAATCTCCTATTCTGAAGAGAAACATTTCGCTGTGAGCGGGTTCCATCAGCCTTGCCATCTTTTCTCAGCTGGCTAGGATGGAGGGCAGGCAGTCAGTTGGCAGACTCACCTGAGG
This sequence comes from Balaenoptera borealis, assembly GCF_965194805.1. NCBI lineage: Eukaryota > Metazoa > Chordata > Mammalia > Artiodactyla > Balaenopteridae > Balaenoptera > Balaenoptera borealis. The sequence goes on from NW_028123333.1 coordinate 163,132, forward strand.
CCCTGCTTGCCAGACTGTCACACAGACCTCCCGCCTGCTTCAGCCCAAAGGGACGGCTTATGGTAAGGTACAAACCCTGTGTTGGAAAGTTCCTGCCTAACCCTCGCACCAGCACAAGCATATTGGTCATTGGTCAAGACTCTCCCCACAAGTTTAACATGTTTGCTCCCATCTAGCCTCCGAAGCCGAGTTTACCTAGCTAGGAATCTCACTTCAGGAAAGGTACTCAGGCTGCTGGTGACTGCACGTTGTTTCACCAGGCAGCCCAAATCGAGTACACCCACTTGCATTTTCCAGGGGGCAGAGCAAATGGTGTCAACTTACAGGCCTCCAGCCTGGGAGGGGCAACGTACACTTTGTGAATGGGAAAGAAGCCCATGCCTTCAGTGTGAAAGGCCGCTAGGCCTCTTTGCTTTGGCAGCCCAGGGATAGCGTCAGCTGTGAAATGCTTCCAAAGGAGCAGAGTCAGAGAACCTTGGAACCACAGAGCAGGTGCAGCCCAGAACACGGACTGCTCTTGGCCTGAGAACACCCACTGCCCAGCGCCTCTTTGGGGTACACACGTGTAGAGGGAGGGTGTTGAATTCTGCTGCGTCATAACTTCTCCGGGCCACGTAGTGTGAGGGCAAGGAGAGTGGCCCTCCACCTCATCCCAGTTTCATGTGTCAGTTGTCTAAGGCAAACTCCCTGCTTGAATCCCTCCGTGGGCTACGTAACCTCCAGAGAAAGGTGGATGATTGGGACCCAGGGCTGGTATCTAGGTTAATGTTCTGTGCATCAACTTCGCAGCTGTTCTCTCTAAGCGGGTCCCAAAGGCTTTCTGGAAGAGTTTCCTTAGAGGGTCAGAAACAGGAAATTAACCGACAGGCCCACGGGGACGCCAGTTCTCTCCAGCAACAACGCTACCAGCCTCAGACACTTGGGTTCTCTTTGGTAAATGGAAGAACACTATGCTCGGAAGCTTCTTCCATCCAGTTTGAGAGTCGCACTTCCACTGCATCTTGGGATACCAAGTGTTGCCATGCCGTCACAATATCCAATTCTTAGGCCTATGACGGCAGAGTGTCTGGCAGTTCTGAAAGAGAACTTAGGAATGCAGGCGTTTTGGCTCCTTCCACCGAGAAACCAGCTCCTCCAGCTCCTCTGTCGTTAGCTATTTCATGTTAGAATATCTCTAGGGGCCCTCTTTTCCTCCTCCACGAGGTAAGACACAAACGGAATTGCCCTAAAGGGAAGAAGCCTTCTGAGTCCGGCAGAGAGGCAGCCTCTCCCACTCAGCATTCCCCCAACGCTGAGCCCCGGGTATGGGACAGAGAGAGGGAGAAAGGCAGCCGTAACCCCGAGCTCTTCCACAATGTAGTATAGGCCTCACCCTCACGCTCACGTCAATTTCACAGAGAAAACACCAGGCCTCGGTGTGCTTTCCTGTGGCAAGGAAACTTTGCTTTCATTCCTTAGGTGGCACGTTGGCTCAGGACTGCCCTACCCGAAGGACTCACGGTGTGCAGCCCTACTGGTTGAGATCAGCCCCTCTGGCTCTTTCTCGGATGACACCAACTGGAAAAGAGCCGTTCATATGCTGGGGACCCAGGGAGCTTTCCCTAGTCTACACCAGAACAGCACTCTGAGGGAGAGGAGCTGCTGACGTTTGGTAGCAAAATCTCCTATTCTGAAGAGAAACATTTCGCTGTAAGCGGGTTCCATCAGCCTTGCCATCTTTTCTCAGCTGGCTAGGATGGAGGGCAGGCAGTCAGTTGGCAGACTCACCTGAGGCCCTGCTTGCCAGACTGTGACACAGACCTCCCGCCTGCTTCAGCCCAAAGGGACGGCTTATGGTAAGGTACAAACCCTGTGTTGGAAAGTTCCTGCCTAACCCTCGCACCAGCACAAGCATATTGGTCATTGGTCAAAGACTTTCCCCACAAGTTTAACATGTTTGCTCCCATCTAGCCTCCGAAGCCGAGTTTACCTAGCTAGGAATCTCACTTCAGGAAAGGTACTCAGGCTGCTGGTGACTGCACGTTGTTTCACCAGGCAGCCCAAATCGAGTACACCCACTTGCATTTTCCAGGGGGCAGAGCAAATGGTGTCAACTTACAGGCCTCCAGCCTGGGAGGGGCAACGTACACTTTGTGAATGGGAAAGAAGCCCATGCCTTCAGTGTGAAAGGCCGCTAGGCCTCTTTGCTTTGGCAGCCCAGGGATAGCGTCAGCTCTGAAATGCTTCCAAAGGAGCAGAGTCAGAGAACCTTGGAACCACAGAGCAGGTGCAGCCCAGAACACGGACTACTCTTGGCCTGAGAACACCCACTGCCCAGCGCCTCTTTGGGGTACACACGTGTAGAGGGAGGGTGTTGAATTCTGCTGCGTCATAACTTCTCCGGGCCACGTAGTGTGAGGGCAAGGAGAGTGGCCCTCCACCTCATCCCAGTTTCATGTGTCAGTTGTCTAAGGCAAACTCCCTGCTTGAATCCCTCCGTGGGCTACGTAACCTCCAGAGAAAGGTGGATGATTGGGACCCAGGGCTGGTATCTAGGTTAATGTTCTGTGCATCAACTTCGCAGCTGTTCTCTCTAAGCGGGTCCCAAAGGCTTTCTGGAAGAGTTTCCTTAGAGGGTCAGAAACAGGAAATTAACCGACAGGCCCACGGGGACGCCAGTTCTCTCCAGCAACAACGCTACCAGCCTCAGACACTTGGGTTCTCTTTGGTAAATGGAAGAACACTATGCTCGGAAGCTTCTTCCATCCAGTTTGAGAGTCGCGCTTCCACTGCATCTTGGGATACCAAGTGTTGCCATGCCGTCACAATTTCCAATTCTTAGGCCTATGACGGCAGAGTGTCTGGCAGTTCTGAAAGAGAACTTAGGGATGCAGGCGTTTTGGCTCCTTCCACCGAGAAACCAGCTCCTCCAGCTCCTCTGTCGTTAGCTATTTCATGTTAGAATATCTCTAGGGGCCCTCTTTTCCTCCTCCACGAGGTAAGACACAAACGGAATTGCCCTAAAGGGAAGAAGCCTTCTGAGTCCGGCAGAGAGGCAGCCTCTCCCACTCAGCATTCCCCCAACGCTGAGCCCCGGGTATGGGACAGAGAGAGGGAGAAAGGCAGCCGTAACCCCGAGCTCTTCCACAATGTAGTATAGGCCTCACCCTCACGCTCACGTCAATTTCACAGAGAAAACACCAGGCCTCGGTGTGCTTTCCTGTGGCAAGGAAACTTTGCTTTCATTCCTTAGGTGGCACGTTGGCTCAGGACTGCCCTACCCGAAGGACTCACGGTGTGCAGCCCTACTGGTTGAGATCAGCCCCTCTGGCTCTTTCTCGGATGACACCAACTGGAAAAGAGCCGTTCATATGCTGGGGACCCAGGGAGCTTTCCCTAGTCTACACCAGAACAGCACTCTGAGGGAGAGGAGCTGCTGACGTTTGGTAGCAAAATCTCCTATTCTGAAGAGAAACATTTCGCTGTAAGCGGGTTCCATCAGCCTTGCCATCTTTTCTCAGCTGGCTAGGATGGAGGGCAGGCAGTCAGTTGGCAGACTCACCTGAGGCCCTGCTTGCCAGACTGTGACACAGACCTCCCGCCTGCTTCAGCCCAAAGGGACGGCTTATGGTAAGGTAAAAACCCTGTGTTGGAAAGTTCCTGCCTAACCCTCGCACCAGCACAAGCATATTGGTCATTGGTCAAAGACTTTCCCCACAAGTTTAACATGTTTGCTCCCATCTAGCCTCCGAAGCCGAGTTTACCTAGCTAGGAATCTCACTTCAGGAAAGGTACTCAGGCTGCTGGTGACTGCACGTTGTTTCACCAGGCAGCCCAAATCGAGTACACCCACTTGCATTTTCCAGGGGGCAGAGCAAATGGTGTCAACTTACAGGCCTCCAGCCTGGGAGGGGCAACGTACACTTTGTGAATGGGAAAGAAGCCCATGCCTTCAGTGTGAAAGGCCGCTAGGCCTCTTTGCTTTGGCAGCCCAGGGATAGCGTCAGCTCTGAAATGCTTCCAAAGGAGCAGAGTCAGAGAACCTTGGAACCACAGAGCAGGTGCAGCCCAGAACACGGACTACTCTTGGCCTGAGAACACCCACTGCCCAGCGCCTCTTTGGGGTACACACGTGTAGAGGGAGGGTGTTGAATTCTGCTGCGTCATAACTTCTCCGGGCCACGTAGTGTGAGGGCAAGGAGAGTGGCCCTCCACCTCATCCCAGTTTCATGTGTCAGTTGTCTAAGGCAAACTCCCTGCTTGAATCCCTCCGTGGGCTACGTAACCTCCAGAGAAAGGTGGATGATTGGGACCCAGGGCTGGTATCTAGGTTAATGTTCTGTGCATCAACTTCGCAGCTGTTCTCTCTAAGCGGGTCCCAAAGGCTTTCTGGAAGAGTTTCCTTAGAGGGTCAGAAACAGGAAATTAACCGACAGGCCCACGGGGACGCCAGTTCTCTCCAGCAACAACGCTACCAGCCTCAGACACTTGGGTTCTCTTTGGTAAATGGAAGAACACTATGCTCGGAAGCTTCTTCCATCCAGTTTGAGAGTCGCGCTTCCACTGCATCTTGGGATACCAAGTGTTGCCATGCCGTCACAATTTCCAATTCTTAGGCCTATGACGGCAGAGTGTCTGGCAGTTCTGAAAGAGAACTTAGGGATGCAGGCGTTTTGGCTCCTTCCACCGAGAAACCAGCTCCTCCAGCTCCTCTGTCGTTAGCTATTTCATGTTAGAATATCTCTAGGGGCCCTCTTTTCCTCCTCCACGAGGTAAGACACAAACGGAATTGCCCTAAAGGGAAGAAGCCTTCTGAGTCCGGCAGAGAGGCAGCCTCTCCCACTCAGCATTCCCCCAACGCTGAGCCCCGGGTATGGGACAGAGAGAGGGAGAAAGGCAGCCGTAACCCCGAGCTCTTCCACAATGTAGTATAGGCCTCACCCTCACGCTCACGTCAATTTCACAGAGAAAACACCAGGCCTCGGTGTGCTTTCCTGTGGCAAGGAAACTTTGCTTTCATTCCTTAGGTGGCACGTTGGCTCAGGACTGCCCTACCCGAAGGACTCACGGTGTGCAGCCCTACTGGTTGAGATCAGCCCCTCTGGCTCTTTCTCGGATGACACCAACTGGAAAAGAGCCGTTCATATGCTGGGGACCCAGGGAGCTTTCCCTAGTCTACACCAGAACAGCACTCTGAGGGAGAGGAGCTGCTGACGTTTGGTAGCAAAATCTCCTATTCTGAAGAGAAACATTTCGCTGTAAGCGGGTTCCATCAGCCTTGCCATCTTTTCTCAGCTGGCTAGGATGGAGGGCAGGCAGTCAGTTGGCAGACTCACCTGAGGCCCTGCTTGCCAGACTGTGACACAGACCTCCCGCCTGCTTCAGCCCAAAGGGACGGCTTATGGTAAGGTACAAACCCTGTGTTGGAAAGTTCCTGCCTAACCCTCGCACCAGCACAAGCATATTGGTCATTGGTCAAAGACTTTCCCCACAAGTTTAACATGTTTGCTCCCATCTAGCCTCCGAAGCCGAGTTTACCTAGCTAGGAATCTCACTTCAGGAAAGGTACTCAGGCTGCTGGTGACTGCACGTTGTTTCACCAGGCAGCCCAAATCGAGTACACCCACTTGCATTTTCCAGGGGGCAGAGCAAATGGTGTCAACTTACAGGCCTCCAGCCTGGGAGGGGCAACGTACACTTTGTGAATGGGAAAGAAGCCCATGCCTTCAGTGTGAAAGGCCGCTAGGCCTCTTTGCTTTGGCAGCCCAGGGATAGCGTCAGCTGTGAAATGCTTCCAAAGGAGCAGAGTCAGAGAACCTTGGAACCACAGAGCAGGTGCAGCCCAGAACACGGACTACTCTTGGCCTGAGAACACCCACTGCCCAGCGCCTCTTTGGGGTACACACGTGTAGAGGGAGGGTGTTGAATTCTGCTGCGTCATAACTTCTCCGGGCCACGTAGTGTGAGGGCAAGGAGAGTGGCCCTCCACCTCATCCCAGTTTCATGTGTCAGTTGTCTAAGGCAAACTCCCTGCTTGAATCCCTCCGTGGGCTACGTAACCTCCAGAGAAAGGTGGATGATTGGGACCCAGGGCTGGTATCTAGGTTAATGTTCTGTGCATCAACTTCGCAGCTGTTCTCTCTAAGCGGGTCCCAAAGGCTTTCTGGAAGAGTTTCCTTAGAGGGTCAGAAACAGGAAATTAACCGACAGGCCCACGGGGACGCCAGTTCTCTCCAGCAACAACGCTACCAGCCTCAGACACTTGGGTTCTCTTTGGTAAATGGAAGAACACTATGCTCGGAAGCTTCTTCCATCCAGTTTGAGAGTCGCGCTTCCACTGCATCTTGGGATACCAAGTGTTGCCATGCCGTCACAATTTCCAATTCTTAGGCCTATGACGGCAGAGTGTCTGGCAGTTCTGAAAGAGAACTTAGGGATGCAGGCGTTTTGGCTCCTTCCACCGAGAAACCAGCTCCTCCAGCTCCTCTGTCGTTAGCTATTTCATGTTAGAATATCTCTAGGGGCCCTCTTTTCCTCCTCCACGAGGTAAGACACAAACGGAATTGCCCTAAAGGGAAGAAGCCTTCTGAGTCCGGCAGAGAGGCAGCCTCTCCCACTCAGCATTCCCCCAACGCTGAGCCCCGGGTATGGGACAGAGAGAGGGAGAAAGGCAGCCGTAACCCCGAGCTCTTCCACAATGTAGTATAGGCCTCACCCTCAAGCTCACGTCAATTTCACAGAGAAAACACCAGGCCTCGGTGTGCTTTCCTGTGGCAAGGAAACTTTGCTTTCATTCCTTAGGTGGCACGTTGGCTCAGGACTGCCCTACCCGAAGGACTCACGGTGTGCAGCCCTACTGGTTGAGATCAGCCCCTCTGGCTCTTTCTCGGATGACACCAACTGGGCAAAGAGCCGTTCATATGCTGGGGACCCAGGGAGCTTTCCCTAGTCTACACCAGAACAGCACTCTGAGGGAGAGGAGCTGCTGACGTTTGGTAGCAAAATCTCCTATTCTGAAGAGAAACATTTCGCTGTGAGCGGGTTCCATCAGCCTTGCCATCTTTTCTCAGCTGGCTAGGATGGAGGGCAGGCAGTCAGTTGGCAGACTCACCTGAGGCCCTGCTTGCCAGACTGTCACACAGACCTCCCGCCTGCTTCAGCCCAAAGGGACGGCTTATGGTAAGGTACAAACCCTGTGTTGGAAAGTTCCTGCCTAACCCTCGCACCAGCACAAGCATATTGGTCATTGGTCAAGACTCTCCCCACAAGTTTAACATGTTTGCTCCCATCTAGCCTCCGAAGCCGAGTTTACCTAGCTAGGAATCTCACTTCAGGAAAGGTACTCAGGCTGCTGGTGACTGCACGTTGTTTCACCAGGCAGCCCAAATCGAGTACACCCACTTGCATTTTCCAGGGGGCAGAGCAAATGGTGTCAACTTACAGGCCTCCAGCCTGGGAGGGGCAACGTACACTTTGTGAATGGGAAAGAAGCCCATGCCTTCAGTGTGAAAGGCCGCTAGGCCTCTTTGCTTTGGCAGCCCAGGGATAGCGTCAGCTGTGAAATGCTTCCAAAGGAGCAGAGTCAGAGAACCTTGGAACCACAGAGCAGGTGCAGCCCAGAACACGGACTGCTCTTGGCCTGAGAACACCCACTGCCCAGCGCCTCTTTGGGGTACACACGTGTAGAGGGAGGGTGTTGAATTCTGCTGCGTCATAACTTCTCCGGGCCACGTAGTGTGAGGGCAAGGAGAGTGGCCCTCCACCTCATCCCAGTTTCATGTGTCAGTTGTCTAAGGCAAACTCCCTGCTTGAATCCCTCCGTGGGCTACGTAACCTCCAGAGAAAGGTGGATGATTGGGACCCAGGGCTGGTATCTAGGTTAATGTTCTGTGCATCAACTTCGCAGCTGTTCTCTCTAAGCGGGTCCCAAAGGCTTTCTGGAAGAGTTTCCTTAGAGGGTCAGAAACAGGAAATTAACCGACAGGCCCACGGGGACGCCAGTTCTCTCCAGCAACAACGCTACCAGCCTCAGACACTTGGGTTCTCTTTGGTAAATGGAAGAACACTATGCTCGGAAGCTTCTTCCATCCAGTTTGAGAGTCGCACTTCCACTGCATCTTGGGATACCAAGTGTTGCCATGCCGTCACAATATCCAATTCTTAGGCCTATGACGGCAGAGTGTCTGGCAGTTCTGAAAGAGAACTTAGGAATGCAGGCGTTTTGGCTCCTTCCACCGAGAAACCAGCTCCTCCAGCTCCTCTGTCGTTAGCTATTTCATGTTAGAATATCTCTAGGGGCCCTCTTTTCCTCCTCCACGAGGTAAGACACAAACGGAATTGCCCTAAAGGGAAGAAGCCTTCTGAGTCCGGCAGAGAGGCAGCCTCTCCCACTCAGCATTCCCCCAACGCTGAGCCCCGGGTATGGGACAGAGAGAGGGAGAAAGGCAGCCGTAACCCCGAGCTCTTCCACAATGTAGTATAGGCCTCACCCTCACGCTCACGTCAATTTCACAGAGAAAACACCAGGCCTCGGTGTGCTTTCCTGTGGCAAGGAAACTTTGCTTTCATTCCTTAGGTGGCACGTTGGCTCAGGACTGCCCTACCCGAAGGACTCACGGTGTGCAGCCCTACTGGTTGAGATCAGCCCCTCTGGCTCTTTCTCGGATGACACCAACTGGAAAAGAGCCGTTCATATGCTGGGGACCCAGGGAGCTTTCCCTAGTCTACACCAGAACAGCACTCTGAGGGAGAGGAGCTGCTGACGTTTGGTAGCAAAATCTCCTATTCTGAAGAGAAACATTTCGCTGTAAGCGGGTTCCATCAGCCTTGCCATCTTTTCTCAGCTGGCTAGGATGGAGGGCAGGCAGTCAGTTGGCAGACTCACCTGAGGCCCTGCTTGCCAGACTGTGACACAGACCTCCCGCCTGCTTCAGCCCAAAGGGACGGCTTATGGTAAGGTACAAACCCTGTGTTGGAAAGTTCCTGCCTAACCCTCGCACCAGCACAAGCATATTGGTCATTGGTCAAAGACTTTCCCCACAAGTTTAACATGTTTGCTCCCATCTAGCCTCCGAAGCCGAGTTTACCTAGCTAGGAATCTCACTTCAGGAAAGGTACTCAGGCTGCTGGTGACTGCACGTTGTTTCACCAGGCAGCCCAAATCGAGTACACCCACTTGCATTTTCCAGGGGGCAGAGCAAATGGTGTCAACTTACAGGCCTCCAGCCTGGGAGGGGCAACGTACACTTTGTGAATGGGAAAGAAGCCCATGCCTTCAGTGTGAAAGGCCGCTAGGCCTCTTTGCTTTGGCAGCCCAGGGATAGCGTCAGCTGTGAAATGCTTCCAAAGGAGCAGAGTCAGAGAACCTTGGAACCACAGAGCAGGTGCAGCCCAGAACACGGACTACTCTTGGCCTGAGAACACCCACTGCCCAGCGCCTCTTTGGGGTACACACGTGTAGAGGGAGGGTGTTGAATTCTGCTGCGTCATAACTTCTCCGGGCCACGTAGTGTGAGGGCAAGGAGAGTGGCCCTCCACCTCATCCCAGTTTCATGTGTCAGTTGTCTAAGGCAAACTCCCTGCTTGAATCCCTCCGTGGGCTACGTAACCTCCAGAGAAAGGTGGATGATTGGGACCCAGGGCTGGTATCTAGGTTAATGTTCTGTGCATCAACTTCGCAGCTGTTCTCTCTAAGCGGGTCCCAAAGGCTTTCTGGAAGAGTTTCCTTAGAGGGTCAGAAACAGGAAATTAACCGACAGGCCCACGGGGACGCCAGTTCTCTCCAGCAACAACGCTACCAGCCTCAGACACTTGGGTTCTCTTTGGTAAATGGAAGAACACTATGCTCGGAAGCTTCTTCCATCCAGTTTGAGAGTCGCGCTTCCACTGCATCTTGGGATACCAAGTGTTGCCATGCCGTCACAATTTCCAATTCTTAGGCCTATGACGGCAGAGTGTCTGGCAGTTCTGAAAGAGAACTTAGGGATGCAGGCGTTTTGGCTCCTTCCACCGAGAAACCAGCTCCTCCAGCTCCTCTGTCGTTAGCTATTTCATGTTAGAATATCTCTAGGGGCCCTCTTTTCCTCCTCCACGAGGTAAGACACAAACGGAATTGCCCTAAAGGGAAGAAGCCTTCTGAGTCCGGCAGAGAGGCAGCCTCTCCCACTCAGCATTCCCCCAACGCTGAGCCCCGGGTATGGGACAGAGAGAGGGAGAAAGGCAGCCGTAACCCCGAGCTCTTCCACAATGTAGTATAGGCCTCACCCTCAAGCTCACGTCAATTTCATAGAGAAAACACCAGGCCTCGGTGTGCTTTCCTGTGGCAAGGAAACTTTGCTTTCATTCCTTAGGTGGCACGTTGGCTCAGGACTGCCCTACCCGAAGGACTCACGGTGTGCAGCCCTACTGGTTGAGATCAGCCCCTCTGGCTCTTTCTCGGATGACACCAACTGGGCAAAGAGCCGTTCATATGCTGGGGACCCAGGGAGCTTTCCCTAGTCTACACCAGAACAGCACTCTGAGGGAGAGGAGCTGCTGACGTTTGGTAGCAAAATCTCCTATTCTGAAGAGAAACATTTCGCTGTGAGCGGGTTCCATCAGCCTTGCCATCTTTTCTCAGCTGGCTAGGATGGAGGGCAGGCAGTCAGTTGGCAGACTCACCTGAGGCCCTGCTTGCCAGACTGTCACACAGACCTCCCGCCTGCTTCAGCCCAAAGGGACGGCTTATGGTAAGGTACAAACCCTGTGTTGGAAAGTTCCTGCCTAACCCTCGCACCAGCACAAGCATATTGGTCATTGGTCAAGACTCTCCCCACAAGTTTAACATGTTTGCTCCCATCTAGCCTCCGAAGCCGAGTTTACCTAGCTAGGAATCTCACTTCAGGAAAGGTACTCAGGCTGCTGGTGACTGCACGTTGTTTCACCAGGCAGCCCAAATCGAGTACACCCACTTGCATTTTCCAGGGGGCAGAGCAAATGGTGTCAACTTACAGGCCTCCAGCCTGGGAGGGGCAACGTACACTTTGTGAATGGGAAAGAAGCCCATGCCTTCAGTGTGAAAGGCCGCTAGGCCTCTTTGCTTTGGCAGCCCAGGGATAGCGTCAGCTGTGAAATGCTTCCAAAGGAGCAGAGTCAGAGAACCTTGGAACCACAGAGCAGGTGCAGCCCAGAACACGGACTGCTCTTGGCCTGAGAACACCCACTGCCCAGCGCCTCTTTGGGGTACACACGTGTAGAGGGAGGGTGTTGAATTCTGCTGCGTCATAACTTCTCCGGGCCACGTAGTGTGAGGGCAAGGAGAGTGGCCCTCCACCTCATCCCAGTTTCATGTGTCAGTTGTCTAAGGCAAACTCCCTGCTTGAATCCCTCCGTGGGCTACGTAACCTCCAGAGAAAGGTGGATGATTGGGACCCAGGGCTGGTATCTAGGTTAATGTTCTGTGCATCAACTTCGCAGCTGTTCTCTCTAAGCGGGTCCCAAAGGCTTTCTGGAAGAGTTTCCTTAGAGGGTCAGAAACAGGAAATTAACCGACAGGCCCACGGGGACGCCAGTTCTCTCCAGCAACAACGCTACCAGCCTCAGACACTTGGGTTCTCTTTGGTAAATGGAAGAACACTATGCTCGGAAGCTTCTTCCATCCAGTTTGAGAGTCGCGCTTCCACTGCATCTTGGGATACCAAGTGTTGCCATGCCGTCACAATTTCCAATTCTTAGGCCTATGACGGCAGAGTGTCTGGCAGTTCTGAAAGAGAACTTAGGGATGCAGGCGTTTTGGCTCCTTCCACCGAGAAACCAGCTCCTCCAGCTCCTCTGTCGTTAGCTATTTCATGTTAGAATATCTCTAGGGGCCCTCTTTTCCTCCTCCACGAGGTAAGACACAAACGGAATTGCCCTAAAGGGAAGAAGCCTTCTGAGTCCGGCAGAGAGGCAGCCTCTCCCACTCAGCATTCCCCCAACGCTGAGCCCCGGGTATGGGACAGAGAGAGGGAGAAAGGCAGCCGTAACCCCGAGCTCTTCCACAATGTAGTATAGGCCTCACCCTCAAGCTCACGTCAATTTCATAGAGAAAACACCAGGCCTCGGTGTGCTTTCCTGTGGCAAGGAAACTTTGCTTTCATTCCTTAGGTGGCACGTTGGCTCAGGACTGCCCTACCCGAAGGACTCACGGTGTGCAGCCCTACTGGTTGAGATCAGCCCCTCTGGCTCTTTCTCGGATGACACCAACTGGGCAAAGAGCCGTTCATATGCTGGGGACCCAGGGAGCTTTCCCTAGTCTACACCAGAACAGCACTCTGAGGGAGAGGAGCTGCTGACGTTTGGTAGCAAAATCTCCTATTCTGAAGAGAAACATTTCGCTGTGAGCGGGTTCCATCAGCCTTGCCATCTTTTCTCAGCTGGCTAGGATGGAGGGCAGGCAGTCAGTTGGCAGACTCACCTGAGGCCCTGCTTGCCAGACTGTCACACAGACCTCCCGCCTGCTTCAGCCCAAAGGGACGGCTTATGGTAAGGTACAAACCCTGTGTTGGAAAGTTCCTGCCTAACCCTCGCACCAGCACAAGCATATTGGTCATTGGTCAAAGACTCTCCCCACAAGTTTAACATGTTTGCTCCCATCTAGCCTCCGAAGCCGAGTTTACCTAGCTAGGAATCTCACTTCAGGAAAGGTACTCAGGCTGCTGGTGACTGCACGTTGTTTCACCAGGCAGCCCAAATCGAGTACACCCACTTGCATTTTCCAGGGGGCAGAGCAAATGGTGTCAACTTACAGGCCTCCAGCCTGGGAGGGGCAACGTACACTTTGTGAATGGGAAAGAAGCCCATGCCTTCAGTGTGAAAGGCCGCTAGGCCTCTTTGCTTTGGCAGCCCAGGGATAGCGTCAGCTGTGAAATGCTTCCAAAGGAGCAGAGTCAGAGAACCTTGGAACCACAGAGCAGGTGCAGCCCAGAACACGGACTGCTCTTGGCCTGAGAACACCCACTGCCCAGCGCCTCTTTGGGGTACACACGTGTAGAGGGAGGGTGTTGAATTCTGCTGCGTCATAACTTCTCCGGGCCACGTAGTGTGAGGGCAAGGAGAGTGGCCCTCCACCTCATCCCAGTTTCATGTGTCAGTTGTCTAAGGCAAACTCCCTGCTTGAATCCCTCCGTGGGCTACGTAGCCTCCAGAGAAAGGTGGATGATTGGGACCCAGGGCTGGTATCTAGGTTAATGTTCTGTGCATCAACTTCGCAGCTGTTCTCTCTAAGCGGGTCCCAAAGGCTTTCTGGAAGAGTTTCCTTAGAGGGTCAGAAACAGGAAATTAACCGACAGGCCCACGGGGACGCCAGTTCTCTCCAGCAACAACGCTACCAGCCTCAGACACTTGGGTTCTCTTTGGTAAATGGAAGAACACTATGCTTGGAAGCTTCTTCCATCCAGTTTGAGAGTCGCACTTCCACTGCATCTTGGGATACCAAGTGTTGCCATGCCGTCACAATTTCCAATTCTTAGGCCTATGACGGCAGAGTGTCTGGCAGTTCTGAAAGAGAACTTAGGGATGCAGGCGTTTTGGCTCCTTCCACCGAGAAACCAGCTCCTCCAGCTCCTCTGTCGTTAGCTATTTCATGTTAGAATATCTCTAGGGGCCCTCTTTTCCTCCTCCACGAGGTAAGACACAAACGGAATTGCCCTAAAGGGAAGAAGCCTTCTGAGTCCGGCAGAGAGGCAGCCTCTCCCACTCAGCATTCCCCCAACGCTGAGCCCCGGGTATGGGACAGAGAGAGGGAGAAAGGCAGCCGTAACCCCGAGCTCTTCCACAATGTAGTATAGGCCTCACCCTCAAGCTCACGTCAATTTCATAGAGAAAACACCAGGCCTCGGTGTGCTTTCCTGTGGCAAGGAAACTTTGCTTTCATTCCTTAGGTGGCACGTTGGCTCAGGACTGCCCTACCCGAAGGACTCACGGTGTGCAGCCCTACTGGTTGAGATCAGCCCCTCTGGCTCTTTCTCGGATGACACCAACTGGGCAAAGAGCCGTTCATATGCTGGGGACCCAGGGAGCTTTCCCTAGTCTACACCAGAACAGCACTCTGAGGGAGAGGAGCTGCTGACGTTTGGTAGCAAAATCTCCTATTCTGAAGAGAAACATTTCGCTGTGAGCGGGTTCCATCAGCCTTGCCATCTTTTCTCAGCTGGCTAGGATGGAGGGCAGGCAGTCAGTTGGCAGACTCACCTGAGGCCCTGCTTGCCAGACTGTCACACAGACCTCCCGCCTGCTTCAGCCCAAAGGGACGGCTTATGGTAAGGTACAAACCCTGTGTTGGAAAGTTCCTGCCTAACCCTCGCACCAGCACAAGCATATTGGTCATTGGTCAAGACTCTCCCCACAAGTTTAACATGTTTGCTCCCATCTAGCCTCCGAAGCCGAGTTTACCTAGCTAGGAATCTCACTTCAGGAAAGGTACTCAGGCTGCTGGTGACTGCACGTTGTTTCACCAGGCAGCCCAAATCGAGTACACCCACTTGCATTTTCCAGGGGGCAGAGCAAATGGTGTCAACTTACAGGCCTCCAGCCTGGGAGGGGCAACGTACACTTTGTGAATGGGAAAGAAGCCCATGCCTTCAGTGTGAAAGGCCGCTAGGCCTCTTTGCTTTGGCAGCCCAGGGATAGCGTCAGCTGTGAAATGCTTCCAAAGGAGCAGAGTCAGAGAACCTTGGAACCACAGAGCAGGTGCAGCCCAGAACACGGACTGCTCTTGGCCTGAGAACACCCACTGCCCAGCGCCTCTTTGGGGTACACACGTGTAGAGGGAGGGTGTTGAATTCTGCTGCGTCATAACTTCTCCGGGCCACGTAGTGTGAGGGCAAGGAGAGTGGCCCTCCACCTCATCCCAGTTTCATGTGTCAGTTGTCTAAGGCAAACTCCCTGCTTGAATCCCTCCGTGGGCTACGTAGCCTCCAGAGAAAGGTGGATGATTGGGACCCAGGGCTGGTATCTAGGTTAATGTTCTGTGCATCAACTTCGCAGCTGTTCTCTCTAAGCGGGTCCCAAAGGCTTTCTGGAAGAGTTTCCTTAGAGGGTCAGAAACAGGAAATTAACCGACAGGCCCACGGGGACGCCAGTTCTCTCCAGCAACAACGCTACCAGCCTCAGACACTTGGGTTCTCTTTGGTAAATGGAAGAACACTATGCTCGGAAGCTTCTTCCATCCAGTTTGAGAGTCGCGCTTCCACTGCATCTTGGGATACCAAGTGTTGCCATGCCGTCACAATTTCCAATTCTTAGGCCTATGACGGCAGAGTGTCTGGCAGTTCTGAAAGAGAACTTAGGGATGCAGGCGTTTTGGCTCCTTCCACCGAGAAACCAGCTCCTCCAGCTCCTCTGTCGTTAGCTATTTCATGTTAGAATATCTCTAGGGGCCCTCTTTTCCTCCTCCACGAGGTAAGACACAAACGGAATTGCCCTAAAGGGAAGAAGCCTTCTGAGTCCGGCAGAGAGGCAGCCTCTCCCACTCAGCATTCCCCCAACGCTGAGCCCCGGGTATGGGACAGAGAGAGGGAGAAAGGCAGCCGTAACCCCGAGCTCTTCCACAATGTAGTATAGGCCTCACCCTCAATCTCACGTCAATTTCACAGAGAAAACACCAGGCCTCGGTGTGCTTTCCTGTGGCAAGGAAACTTTGCTTTCATTCCTTAGGTGGCACGTTGGCTCAGGACTGCCCTACCCGAAGGACTCACGGTGTGCAGCCCTATTGGTTGAGATCAGCCCCTCTGGCTCTTTCTCGGATGACACCAACTGGGCAAAGAGCCGTTCATATGCTGGGGACCCAGGGAGCTTTCCCTAGTCTACACCAGAACAGCACTCTGAGGGAGAGGAGCTGCTGACGTTTGGTAGCAAAATCTCCTATTCTGAAGAGAAACATTTCGCTGTGAGCGGGTTCCATCAGCCTTGCCATCTTTTCTCAGCTGGCTAGGATGGAGGGCAGGCAGTCAGTTGGCAGACTCACCTGAGGCCCTGCTTGCCAGACTGTCACACAGACCTCCCGCCTGCTTCAGCCCAAAGGGACGGCTTATGGTAAGGTACAAACCCTGTGTTGGAAAGTTCCTGCCTAACCCTCGCACCAGCACAAGCATATTGGTCATTGGTCAAAGACTCTCCCCACAAGTTTAACATGTTTGCTCCCATCTAGCCTCCGAAGCCGAGTTTACCTAGCTAGGAATCTCACTTCAGGAAAGGTACTCAGGCTGCTGGTGACTGCACGTTGTTTCACCAGGCAGCCCAAATCGAGTACACCCACTTGCATTTTCCAGGGGGCAGAGCAAATGGTGTCAACTTACAGGCCTCCAGCCTGGGAGGGGCAACGTACACTTTGTGAATGGGAAAGAAGCCCATGCCTTCAGTGTGAAAGGCCGCTAGGCCTCTTTGCTTTGGCAGCCCAGGGATAGCGTCAGCTGTGAAATGCTTCCAAAGGAGCAGAGTCAGAGAACCTTGGAACCACAGAGCAGGTGCAGCCCAGAACACGGACTGCTCTTGGCCTGAGAACACCCACTGCCCAGCGCCTCTTTGGGGTACACACGTGTAGAGGGAGGGTGTTGAATTCTGCTGCGTCATAACTTCTCCGGGCCACGTAGTGTGAGGGCAAGGAGAGTGGCCCTCCACCTCATCCCAGTTTCATGTGTCAGTTGTCTAAGGCAAACTCCCTGCTTGAATCCCTCCGTGGGCTACGTAGCCTCCAGAGAAAGGTGGATGATTGGGACCCAGGGCTGGTATCTAGGTTAATGTTCTGTGCATCAACTTCGCAGCTGTTCTCTCTAAGCGGGTCCCAAAGGCTTTCTGGAAGAGTTTCCTTAGAGGGTCAGAAACAGGAAATTAACCGACAGGCCCACGGGGACGCCAGTTCTCTCCAGCAACAACGCTACCAGCCTCAGACACTTGGGTTCTCTTTGGTAAATGGAAGAACACTATGCTTGGAAGCTTCTTCCATCCAGTTTGAGAGTCGCACTTCCACTGCATCTTGGGATACCAAGTGTTGCCATGCCGTCACAATTTCCAATTCTTAGGCCTATGACGGCAGAGTGTCTGGCAGTTCTGAAAGAGAACTTAGGGATGCAGGCGTTTTGGCTCCTTCCACCGAGAAACCAGCTCCTCCAGCTCCTCTGTCGTTAGCTATTTCATGTTAGAATATCTCTAGGGGCCCTCTTTTCCTCCTCCACGAGGTAAGACACAAACGGAATTGCCCTAAAGGGAAGAAGCCTTCTGAGTCCGGCAGAGAGGCAGCCTCTCCCACTCAGCATTCCCCCAACGCTGAGCCCCGGGTATGGGACAGAGAGAGGGAGAAAGGCAGCCGTAACCCCGAGCTCTTCCACAATGTAGTATAGGCCTCACCCTCAAGCTCACGTCAATTTCATAGAGAAAACACCAGGCCTCGGTGTGCTTTCCTGTGGCAAGGAAACTTTGCTTTCATTCCTTAGGTGGCACGTTGGCTCAGGACTGCCCTACCCGAAGGACTCACGGTGTGCAGCCCTACTGGTTGAGATCAGCCCCTCTGGCTCTTTCTCGGATGACACCAACTGGGCAAAGAGCCGTTCATATGCTGGGGACCCAGGGAGCTTTCCCTAGTCTACACCAGAACAGCACTCTGAGGGAGAGGAGCTGCTGACGTTTGGTAGCAAAATCTCCTATTCTGAAGAGAAACATTTCGCTGTGAGCGGGTTCCATCAGCCTTGCCATCTTTTCTCAGCTGGCTAGGATGGAGGGCAGGCAGTCAGTTGGCAGACTCACCTGAGGCCCTGCTTGCCAGACTGTCACACAGACCTCCCGCCTGCTTCAGCCCAAAGGGACGGCTTATGGTAAGGTACAAACCCTGTGTTGGAAAGTTCCTGCCTAACCCTCGCACCAGCACAAGCATATTGGTCATTGGTCAAGACTCTCCCCACAAGTTTAACATGTTTGCTCCCATCTAGCCTCCGAAGCCGAGTTTACCTAGCTAGGAATCTCACTTCAGGAAAGGTACTCAGGCTGCTGGTGACTGCACGTTGTTTCACCAGGCAGCCCAAATCGAGTACACCCACTTGCATTTTCCAGGGGGCAGAGCAAATGGTGTCAACTTACAGGCCTCCAGCCTGGGAGGGGCAACGTACACTTTGTGAATGGGAAAGAAGCCCATGCCTTCAGTGTGAAAGGCCGCTAGGCCTCTTTGCTTTGGCAGCCCAGGGATAGCGTCAGCTGTGAAATGCTTCCAAAGGAGCAGAGTCAGAGAACCTTGGAACCACAGAGCAGGTGCAGCCCAGAACACGGACTGCTCTTGGCCTGAGAACACCCACTGCCCAGCGCCTCTTTGGGGTACACACGTGTAGAGGGAGGGTGTTGAATTCTGCTGCGTCATAACTTCTCCGGGCCACGTAGTGTGAGGGCAAGGAGAGTGGCCCTCCACCTCATCCCAGTTTCATGTGTCAGTTGTCTAAGGCAAACTCCCTGCTTGAATCCCTCCGTGGGCTACGTAGCCTCCAGAGAAAGGTGGATGATTGGGACCCAGGGCTGGTATCTAGGTTAATGTTCTGTGCATCAACTTCGCAGCTGTTCTCTCTAAGCGGGTCCCAAAGGCTTTCTGGAAGAGTTTCCTTAGAGGGTCAGAAACAGGAAATTAACCGACAGGCCCACGGGGACGCCAGTTCTCTCCAGCAACAACGCTACCAGCCTCAGACACTTGGGTTCTCTTTGGTAAATGGAAGAACACTATGCTCGGAAGCTTCTTCCATCCAGTTTGAGAGTCGCGCTTCCACTGCATCTTGGGATACCAAGTGTTGCCATGCCGTCACAATTTCCAATTCTTAGGCCTATGACGGCAGAGTGTCTGGCAGTTCTGAAAGAGAACTTAGGGATGCAGGCGTTTTGGCTCCTTCCACCGAGAAACCAGCTCCTCCAGCTCCTCTGTCGTTAGCTATTTCATGTTAGAATATCTCTAGGGGCCCTCTTTTCCTCCTCCACGAGGTAAGACACAAACGGAATTGCCCTAAAGGGAAGAAGCCTTCTGAGTCCGGCAGAGAGGCAGCCTCTCCCACTCAGCATTCCCCCAACGCTGAGCCCCGGGTATGGGACAGAGAGAGGGAGAAAGGCAGCCGTAACCCCGAGCTCTTCCACAATGTAGTATAGGCCTCACCCTCAATCTCACGTCAATTTCACAGAGAAAACACCAGGCCTCGGTGTGCTTTCCTGTGGCAAGGAAACTTTGCTTTCATTCCTTAGGTGGCACGTTGGCTCAGGACTGCCCTACCCGAAGGACTCACGGTGTGCAGCCCTATTGGTTGAGATCAGCCCCTCTGGCTCTTTCTCGGATGACACCAACTGGGCAAAGAGCCGTTCATATGCTGGGGACCCAGGGAGCTTTCCCTAGTCTACACCAGAACAGCACTCTGAGGGAGAGGAACTGCTGACGTTTGGTAGCAAAATCTCCTATTCTGAAGAGAAACATTTCGTTGTAAGCGGGTTCCATCAGCCTTGCCATCTTTTCTCAGCTGGCTAGGATGGAGGGCAGGCAGTCAGTTGGCAGACTCACCTGAGGCCCTGCTTGCCAGACTGTGACACAGACCTCCCGCCTGCTTCAGCCCAAAGGGACGGCTTATGGTAAGGTAAAAACCCTGTGTTGGAAAGTTCCTGCCTAACCCTCGCACCAGCACAAGCATATTGGTCATTGGTCAAAGACTTTCCCCACAAGTTTAACATGTTTGCTCCCATCTAGCCTCCGAAGCCGAGTTTACCTAGCTAGGAATCTCACTTCAGGAAAGGTACTCAGGCTGCTGGTGACTGCACGTTGTTTCACCAGGCAGCCCAAATCGAGTACACCCACTTGCATTTTCCAGGGGGCAGAGCAAATGGTGTCAACTTACAGGCCTCCAGCCTGGGAGGGGCAACGTACACTTTGTGAATGGGAAAGAAGCCCATGCCTTCAGTGTGAAAGGCCGCTAGGCCTCTTTGCTTTGGCAGCCCAGGGATAGCGTCAGCTCTGAAATGCTTCCAAAGGAGCAGAGTCAGAGAACCTTGGAACCACAGAGCAGGTGCAGCCCAGAACACGGACTACTCTTGGCCTGAGAACACCCACTGCCCAGCGCCTCTTTGGGGTACACACGTGTAGAGGGAGGGTGTTGAATTCTGCTGCGTCATAACTTCTCCGGGCCACGTAGTGTGAGGGCAAGGAGAGTGGCCCTCCACCTCATCCCAGTTTCATGTGTCAGTTGTCTAAGGCAAACTCCCTGCTTGAATCCCTCCGTGGGCTACGTAGCCTCCAGAGAAAGGTGGATGATTGGGACCCAGGGCTGGTATCTAGGTTAATGTTCTGTGCATCAACTTCGCAGCTGTTCTCTCTAAGCGGGTCCCAAAGGCTTTCTGGAAGAGTTTCCTTAGAGGGTCAGAAACAGGAAATTAACCGACAGGCCCACGGGGACGCCAGTTCTCTCCAGCAACAACGCTACCAGCCTCAGACACTTGGGTTCTCTTTGGTAAATGGAAGAACACTATGCTCGGAAGCTTCTTCCATCCAGTTTGAGAGTCGCGCTTCCACTGCATCTTGGGATACCAAGTGTTGCCATGCCGTCACAATTTCCAATTCTTAGGCCTATGACGGCAGAGTGTCTGGCAGTTCTGAAAGAGAACTTAGGGATGCAGGCGTTTTGGCTCCTTCCACCGAGAAACCAGCTCCTCCAGCTCCTCTGTCGTTAGCTATTTCATGTTAGAATATCTCTAGGGGCCCTCTTTTCCTCCTCCACGAGGTAAGACACAAACGGAATTGCCCTAAAGGGAAGAAGCCTTCTGAGTCCGGCAGAGAGGCAGCCTCTCCCACTCAGCATTCCCCCAACGCTGAGCCCCGGGTATGGGACAGAGAGAGGGAGAAAGGCAGCCGTAACCCCGAGCTCTTCCGCAATGTAGTATAGGCCTCACCCTCAAGCTCACGTCAATTTCATAGAGAAAACACCAGGCCTCGGTGTGCTTTCCTGTGGCAAGGAAACTTTGCTTTCATTCCTTAGGTGGCACGTTGGCTCAGGACTGCCCTACCCGAAGGACTCACGGTGTGCAGCCCTATTGGTTGAGATCAGCCCCTCTGGCTCTTTCTCGGATGACACCAACTGGAAAAGAGCCGTTCATATGCTGGGGACCCAGGGAGCTTTCCCTAGTCTACACCAGAACAGCACTCTGAGGGAGAGGAGCTGCTGACGTTTGGTAGCAAAATCTCCTATTCTGAAGAGAAACATTTCGTTGTAAGCGGGTTCCATCAGCCTTGCCATCTTTTCTCAGCTGGCTAGGATGGAGGGCAGGCAGTCAGTTGGCAGACTCACCTGAGGCCCTGCTTGCCAGACTGTCACACAGACCTCCCGCCTGCTTCAGCCCAAAGGGACGGCTTATGGTAAGGTACAAACCCTGTGTTGGAAAGTTCCTGCCTAACCCTCGCACCAGCACAAGCATATTGGTCATTGGTCAAGACTCTCCCCACAAGTTTAACATGTTTGCTCCCATCTAGCCTCCGAAGCCGAGTTTACCTAGCTAGGAATCTCACTTCAGGAAAGGTACTCAGGCTGCTGGTGACTGCACGTTGTTTCACCAGGCAGCCCAAATCGAGTACACCCACTTGCATTTTCCAGGGGGCAGAGCAAATGGTGTCAACTTACAGGCCTCCAGCCTGGGAGGGGCAACGTACACTTTGTGAATGGGAAAGAAGCCCATGCCTTCAGTGTGAAAGGCCGCTAGGCCTCTTTGCTTTGGCAGCCCAGGGATAGCGTCAGCTCTGAAATGCTTCCAAAGGAGCAGAGTCAGAGAACCTTGGAACCACAGAGCAGGTGCAGCCCAGAACACGGACTACTCTTGGCCTGAGAACACCCACTGCCCAGCGCCTCTTTGGGGTACACACGTGTAGAGGGAGGGTGTTGAATTCTGCTGCGTCATAACTTCTCCGGGCCACGTAGTGTGAGGGCAAGGAGAGTGGCCCTCCACCTCATCCCAGTTTCATGTGTCAGTTGTCTAAGGCAAACTCCCTGCTTGAATCCCTCCGTGGGCTACGTAACCTCCAGAGAAAGGTGGATGATTGGGACCCAGGGCTGGTATCTAGGTTAATGTTCTGTGCATCAACTTCGCAGCTGTTCTCTCTAAGCGGGTCCCAAAGGCTTTCTGGAAGAGTTTCCTTAGAGGGTCAGAAACAGGAAATTAACCGACAGGCCCACGGGGACGCCAGTTCTCTCCAGCAACAACGCTACCAGCCTCAGACACTTGGGTTCTCTTTGGTAAATGGAAGAACACTATGCTCGGAAGCTTCTTCCATCCAGTTTGAGAGTCGCGCTTCCACTGCATCTTGGGATACCAAGTGTTGCCATGCCGTCACAATTTCCAATTCTTAGGCCTATGACGGCAGAGTGTCTGGCAGTTCTGAAAGAGAACTTAGGGATGCAGGCGTTTTGGCTCCTTCCACCGAGAAACCAGCTCCTCCAGCTCCTCTGTCGTTAGCTATTTCATGTTAGAATATCTCTAGGGGCCCTCTTTTCCTCCTCCACGAGGTAAGACACAAACGGAATTGCCCTAAAGGGAAGAAGCCTTCTGAGTCCGGCAGAGAGGCAGCCTCTCCCACTCAGCATTCCCCCAACGCTGAGCCCCGGGTATGGGACAGAGAGAGGGAGAAAGGCAGCCGTAACCCCGAGCTCTTCCACAATGTAGTATAGGCCTCACCCTCAAGCTCACGTCAATTTCATAGAGAAAACACCAGGCCTCGGTGTGCTTTCCTGTGGCAAGGAAACTTTGCTTTCATTCCTTAGGTGGCACGTTGGCTCAGGACTGCCCTACCCGAAGGACTCACGGTGTGCAGCCCTATTGGTTGAGATCAGCCCCTCTGGCTCTTTCTCGGATGACACCAACTGGAAAAGAGCCGTTCATATGCTGGGGACCCAGGGAGCTTTCCCTAGTCTACACCAGAACAGCACTCTGAGGGAGAGGAGCTGCTGACGTTTGGTAGCAAAATCTCCTATTCTGAAGAGAAACATTTCGTTGTAAGCGGGTTCCATCAGCCTTGCCATCTTTTCTCAGCTGGCTAGGATGGAGGGCAGGCAGTCAGTTGGCAGACTCACCTGAGGCCCTGCTTGCCAGACTGTCACACAGACCTCCCGCCTGCTTCAGCCCAAAGGGACGGCTTATGGTAAGGTACAAACCCTGTGTTGGAAAGTTCCTGCCTAACCCTCGCACCAGCACAAGCATATTGGTCATTGGTCAAAGACTCTCCCCACAAGTTTAACATGTTTGCTCCCATCTAGCCTCCGAAGCCGAGTTTACCTAGCTAGGAATCTCACTTCAGGAAAGGTACTCAGGCTGCTGGTGACTGCACGTTGTTTCACCAGGCAGCCCAAATCGAGTACACCCACTTGCATTTTCCAGGGGGCAGAGCAAATGGTGTCAACTTACAGGCCTCCAGCCTGGGAGGGGCAACGTACACTTTGTGAATGGGAAAGAAGCCCATGCCTTCAGTGTGAAAGGCCGCTAGGCCTCTTTGCTTTGGCAGCCCAGGGATAGCGTCAGCTCTGAAATGCTTCCAAAGGAGCAGAGTCAGAGAACCTTGGAACCACAGAGCAGGTGCAGCCCAGAACACGGACTGCTCTTGGCCTGAGAACACCCACTGCCCAGCGCCTCTTTGGGGTACACACGTGTAGAGGGAGGGTGTTGAATTCTGCTGCGTCATAACTTCTCCGGGCCACGTAGTGTGAGGGCAAGGAGAGTGGCCCTCCACCTCATCCCAGTTTCATGTGTCAGTTGTCTAAGGCAAACTCCCTGCTTGAATCCCTCCGTGGGCTACGTAACCTCCAGAGAAAGGTGGATGATTGGGACCCAGGGCTGGTATCTAGGTTAATGTTCTGTGCATCAACTTCGCAGCTGTTCTCTCTAAGCGGGTCCCAAAGGCTTTCTGGAAGAGTTTCCTTAGAGGGTCAGAAACAGGAAATTAACCGACAGGCCCACGGGGACGCCAGTTCTCTCCAGCAACAACGCTACCAGCCTCAGACACTTGGGTTCTCTTTGGTAAATGGAAGAACACTATGCTCGGAAGCTTCTTCCATCCAGTTTGAGAGTCGCACTTCCACTGCATCTTGGGATACCAAGTGTTGCCATGCCGTCACAATATCCAATTCTTAGGCCTATGACGGCAGAGTGTCTGGCAGTTCTGAAAGAGAACTTAGGAATGCAGGCGTTTTGGCTCCTTCCACCGAGAAACCAGCTCCTCCAGCTCCTCTGTCGTTAGCTATTTCATGTTAGAATATCTCTAGGGGCCCTCTTTTCCTCCTCCACGAGGTAAGACACAAACGGAATTGCCCTAAAGGGAAGAAGCCTTCTGAGTCCGGCAGAGAGGCAGCCTCTCCCACTCAGCATTCCCCCAACGCTGAGCCCCGGGTATGGGACAGAGAGAGGGAGAAAGGCAGCCGTAACCCCGAGCTCTTCCACAATGTAGTATAGGCCTCACCCTCACGCTCACGTCAATTTCACAGAGAAAACACCAGGCCTCGGTGTGCTTTCCTGTGGCAAGGAAACTTTGCTTTCATTCCTTAGGTGGCACGTTGGCTCAGGACTGCCCTACCCGAAGGACTCACGGTGTGCAGCCCTACTGGTTGAGATCAGCCCCTCTGGCTCTTTCTCGGATGACACCAACTGGAAAAGAGCCGTTCATATGCTGGGGACCCAGGGAGCTTTCCCTAGTCTACACCAGAACAGCACTCTGAGGGAGAGGAGCTGCTGACGTTTGGTAGCAAAATCTCCTATTCTGAAGAGAAACATTTCGCTGTAAGCGGGTTCCATCAGCCTTGCCATCTTTTCTCAGCTGGCTAGGATGGAGGGCAGGCAGTCAGTTGGCAGACTCACCTGAGGCCCTGCTTGCCAGACTGTGACACAGACCTCCCGCCTGCTTCAGCCCAAAGGGACGGCTTATGGTAAGGTAAAAACCCTGTGTTGGAAAGTTCCTGCCTAACCCTCGCACCAGCACAAGCATATTGGTCATTGGTCAAAGACTTTCCCCACAAGTTTAACATGTTTGCTCCCATCTAGCCTCCGAAGCCGAGTTTACCTAGCTAGGAATCTCACTTCAGGAAAGGTACTCAGGCTGCTGGTGACTGCACGTTGTTTCACCAGGCAGCCCAAATCGAGTACACCCACTTGCATTTTCCAGGGGGCAGAGCAAATGGTGTCAACTTACAGGCCTCCAGCCTGGGAGGGGCAACGTACACTTTGTGAATGGGAAAGAAGCCCATGCCTTCAGTGTGAAAGGCCGCTAGGCCTCTTTGCTTTGGCAGCCCAGGGATAGCGTCAGCTGTGAAATGCTTCCAAAGGAGCAGAGTCAGAGAACCTTGGAACCACAGAGCAGGTGCAGCCCAGAACACGGACTACTCTTGGCCTGAGAACACCCACTGCCCAGCGCCTCTTTGGGGTACACACGTGTAGAGGGAGGGTGTTGAATTCTGCTGCGTCATAACTTCTCCGGGCCACGTAGTGTGAGGGCAAGGAGAGTGGCCCTCCACCTCATCCCAGTTTCATGTGTCAGTTGTCTAAGGCAAACTCCCTGCTTGAATCCCTCCGTGGGCTACGTAACCTCCAGAGAAAGGTGGATGATTGGGACCCAGGGCTGGTATCTAGGTTAATGTTCTGTGCATCAACTTCGCAGCTGTTCTCTCTAAGCGGGTCCCAAAGGCTTTCTGGAAGAGTTTCCTTAGAGGGTCAGAAACAGGAAATTAACCGACAGGCCCACGGGGACGCCAGTTCTCTCCAGCAACAACGCTACCAGCCTCAGACACTTGGGTTCTCTTTGGTAAATGGAAGAACACTATGCTCGGAAGCTTCTTCCATCCAGTTTGAGAGTCGCGCTTCCACTGCATCTTGGGATACCAAGTGTTGCCATGCCGTCACAATTTCCAATTCTTAGGCCTATGACGGCAGAGTGTCTGGCAGTTCTGAAAGAGAACTTAGGGATGCAGGCGTTTTGGCTCCTTCCACCGAGAAACCAGCTCCTCCAGCTCCTCTGTCGTTAGCTATTTCATGTTAGAATATCTCTAGGGGCCCTCTTTTCCTCCTCCACGAGGTAAGACACAAACGGAATTGCCCTAAAGGGAAGAAGCCTTCTGAGTCCGGCAGAGAGGCAGCCTCTCCCACTCAGCATTCCCCCAACGCTGAGCCCCGGGTATGGGACAGAGAGAGGGAGAAAGGCAGCCGTAACCCCGAGCTCTTCCACAATGTAGTATAGGCCTCACCCTCAAGCTCACGTCAATTTCATAGAGAAAACACCAGGCCTCGGTGTGCTTTCCTGTGGCAAGGAAACTTTGCTTTCATTCCTTAGGTGGCACGTTGGCTCAGGACTGCCCTACCCGAAGGACTCACGGTGTGCAGCCCTACTGGTTGAGATCAGCCCCTCTGGCTCTTTCTCGGATGACACCAACTGGGCAAAGAGCCGTTCATATGCTGGGGACCCAGGGAGCTTTCCCTAGTCTACACCAGAACAGCACTCTGAGGGAGAGGAGCTGCTGACGTTTGGTAGCAAAATCTCCTATTCTGAAGAGAAACATTTCGCTGTGAGCGGGTTCCATCAGCCTTGCCATCTTTTCTCAGCTGGCTAGGATGGAGGGCAGGCAGTCAGTTGGCAGACTCACCTGAGGCCCTGCTTGCCAGACTGTCACACAGACCTCCCGCCTGCTTCAGCCCAAAGGGACGGCTTATGGTAAGGTACAAACCCTGTGTTGGAAAGTTCCTGCCTAACCCTCGCACCAGCACAAGCATATTGGTCATTGGTCAAGACTCTCCCCACAAGTTTAACATGTTTGCTCCCATCTAGCCTCCGAAGCCGAGTTTACCTAGCTAGGAATCTCACTTCAGGAAAGGTACTCAGGCTGCTGGTGACTGCACGTTGTTTCACCAGGCAGCCCAAATCGAGTACACCCACTTGCATTTTCCAGGGGGCAGAGCAAATGGTGTCAACTTACAGGCCTCCAGCCTGGGAGGGGCAACGTACACTTTGTGAATGGGAAAGAAGCCCATGCCTTCAGTGTGAAAGGCCGCTAGGCCTCTTTGCTTTGGCAGCCCAGGGATAGCGTCAGCTCTGAAATGCTTCCAAAGGAGCAGAGTCAGAGAACCTTGGAACCACAGAGCAGGTGCAGCCCAGAACACGGACTGCTCTTGGCCTGAGAACACCCACTGCCCAGCGCCTCTTTGGGGTACACACGTGTAGAGGGAGGGTGTTGAATTCTGCTGCGTCATAACTTCTCCGGGCCACGTAGTGTGAGGGCAAGGAGAGTGGCCCTCCACCTCATCCCAGTTTCATGTGTCAGTTGTCTAAGGCAAACTCCCTGCTTGAATCCCTCCGTGGGCTACGTAGCCTCCAGAGAAAGGTGGATGATTGGGACCCAGGGCTGGTATCTAGGTTAATGTTCTGTGCATCAACTTCGCAGCTGTTCTCTCTAAGCGGGTCCCAAAGGCTTTCTGGAAGAGTTTCCTTAGAGGGTCAGAAACAGGAAATTAACCGACAGGCCCACGGGGACGCCAGTTCTCTCCAGCAACAACGCTACCAGCCTCAGACACTTGGGTTCTCTTTGGTAAATGGAAGAACACTATGCTCGGAAGCTTCTTCCATCCAGTTTGAGAGTCGCGCTTCCACTGCATCTTGGGATACCAAGTGTTGCCATGCCGTCACAATTTCCAATTCTTAGGCCTATGACGGCAGAGTGTCTGGCAGTTCTGAAAGAGAACTTAGGGATGCAGGCGTTTTGGCTCCTTCCACCGAGAAACCAGCTCCTCCAGCTCCTCTGTCGTTAGCTATTTCATGTTAGAATATCTCTAGGGGCCCTCTTTTCCTCCTCCACGAGGTAAGACACAAACGGAATTGCCCTAAAGGGAAGAAGCCTTCTGAGTCCGGCAGAGAGGCAGCCTCTCCCACTCAGCATTCCCCCAACGCTGAGCCCCGGGTATGGGACAGAGAGAGGGAGAAAGGCAGCCGTAACCCCGAGCTCTTCCACAATGTAGTATAGGCCTCACCCTCAATCTCACGTCAATTTCACAGAGAAAACACCAGGCCTCGGTGTGCTTTCCTGTGGCAAGGAAACTTTGCTTTCATTCCTTAGGTGGCACGTTGGCTCAGGACTGCCCTACCCGAAGGACTCACGGTGTGCAGCCCTATTGGTTGAGATCAGCCCCTCTGGCTCTTTCTCGGATGACACCAACTGGGCAAAGAGCCGTTCATATGCTGGGGACCCAGGGAGCTTTCCCTAGTCTACACCAGAACAGCACTCTGAGGGAGAGGAGCTGCTGACGTTTGGTAGCAAAATCTCCTATTCTGAAGAGAAACATTTCGTTGTAAGCAGGTTCCATCAGCCTTGCCATCTTTTCTCAGCTGGCTAGGATGGAGGGCAGGCAGTCAGTTGGCAGACTCACCTGAGGCCCTGCTTGCCAGACTGTGACACAGACCTCCCGCCTGCTTCAGCCCAAAGGGACGGCTTATGGTAAGGTAAAAACCCTGTGTTGGAAAGTTCCTGCCTAACCCTCGCACCAGCACAAGCATATTGGTCATTGGTCAAAGACTTTCCCCACAAGTTTAACATGTTTGCTCCCATCTAGCCTCCGAAGCCGAGTTTACCTAGCTAGGAATCTCACTTCAGGAAAGGTACTCAGGCTGCTGGTGACTGCACGTTGTTTCACCAGGCAGCCCAAATCGAGTACACCCACTTGCATTTTCCAGGGGGCAGAGCAAATGGTGTCAACTTACAGGCCTCCAGCCTGGGAGGGGCAACGTACACTTTGTGAATGGGAAAGAAGCCCATGCCTTCAGTGTGAAAGGCCGCTAGGCCTCTTTGCTTTGGCAGCCCAGGGATAGCGTCAGCTGTGAAATGCTTCCAAAGGAGCAGAGTCAGAGAACCTTGGAACCACAGAGCAGGTGCAGCCCAGAACACGGACTGCTCTTGGCCTGAGAACACCCACTGCCCAGCGCCTCTTTGGGGTACACACGTGTAGAGGGAGGGTGTTGAATTCTGCTGCGTCATAACTTCTCCGGGCCACGTAGTGTGAGGGCAAGGAGAGTGGCCCTCCACCTCATCCCAGTTTCATGTGTCAGTTGTCTAAGGCAAACTCCCTGCTTGAATCCCTCCGTGGGCTACGTAACCTCCAGAGAAAGGTGGATGATTGGGACCCAGGGCTGGTATCTAGGTTAATGTTCTGTGCATCAACTTCGCAGCTGTTCTCTCTAAGCGGGTCCCAAAGGCTTTCTGGAAGAGTTTCCTTAGAGGGTCAGAAACAGGAAATTAACCGACAGGCCCACGGGGACGCCAGTTCTCTCCAGCAACAACGCTACCAGCCTCAGACACTTGGGTTCTCTTTGGTAAATGGAAGAACACTATGCTCGGAAGCTTCTTCCATCCAGTTTGAGAGTCGCACTTCCACTGCATCTTGGGATACCAAGTGTTGCCATGCCGTCACAATATCCAATTCTTAGGCCTATGACGGCAGAGTGTCTGGCAGTTCTGAAAGAGAACTTAGGAATGCAGGCGTTTTGGCTCCTTCCACCGAGAAACCAGCTCCTCCAGCTCCTCTGTCGTTAGCTATTTCATGTTAGAATATCTCTAGGGGCCCTCTTTTCCTCCTCCACGAGGTAAGACACAAACGGAATTGCCCTAAAGGGAAGAAGCCTTCTGAGTCCGGCAGAGAGGCAGCCTCTCCCACTCAGCATTCCCCCAACGCTGAGCCCCGGGTATGGGACAGAGAGAGGGAGAAAGGCAGCCGTAACCCCGAGCTCTTCCACAATGTAGTATAGGCCTCACCCTCACGCTCACGTCAATTTCACAGAGAAAACACCAGGCCTCGGTGTGCTTTCCTGTGGCAAGGAAACTTTGCTTTCATTCCTTAGGTGGCACGTTGGCTCAGGACTGCCCTACCCGAAGGACTCACGGTGTGCAGCCCTACTGGTTGAGATCAGCCCCTCTGGCTCTTTCTCGGATGACACCAACTGGAAAAGAGCCGTTCATATGCTGGGGACCCAGGGAGCTTTCCCTAGTCTACACCAGAACAGCACTCTGAGGGAGAGGAGCTGCTGAGGTTTGGTAGCAAAATCTCCTATTCTGAAGAGAAACATTTCGCTGTAAGCGGGTTCCATCAGCCTTGCCATCTTTTCTCAGCTGGCTAGGATGGAGGGCAGGCAGTCAGTTGGCAGACTCACCTGAGGCCCTGCTTGCCAGACTGTGACACAGACCTCCCGCCTGCTTCAGCCCAAAGGGACGGCTTATGGTAAGGTACAAACCCTGTGTTGGAAAGTTCCTGCCTAACCCTCGCACCAGCACAAGCATATTGGTCATTGGTCAAAGACTTTCCCCACAAGTTTAACATGTTTGCTCCCATCTAGCCTCCGAAGCCGAGTTTACCTAGCTAGGAATCTCACTTCAGGAAAGGTACTCAGGCTGCTGGTGACTGCACGTTGTTTCACCAGGCAGCCCAAATCGAGTACACCCACTTGCATTTTCCAGGGGGCAGAGCAAATGGTGTCAACTTACAGGCCTCCAGCCTGGGAGGGGCAACGTACACTTTGTGAATGGGAAAGAAGCCCATGCCTTCAGTGTGAAAGGCCGCTAGGCCTCTTTGCTTTGGCAGCCCAGGGATAGCGTCAGCTGTGAAATGCTTCCAAAGGAGCAGAGTCAGAGAACCTTGGAACCACAGAGCAGGTGCAGCCCAGAACACGGACTACTCTTGGCCTGAGAACACCCACTGCCCAGCGCCTCTTTGGGGTACACACGTGTAGAGGGAGGGTGTTGAATTCTGCTGCGTCATAACTTCTCCGGGCCACGTAGTGTGAGGGCAAGGAGAGTGGCCCTCCACCTCATCCCAGTTTCATGTGTCAGTTGTCTAAGGCAAACTCCCTGCTTGAATCCCTCCGTGGGCTACGTAACCTCCAGAGAAAGGTGGATGATTGGGACCCAGGGCTGGTATCTAGGTTAATGTTCTGTGCATCAACTTCGCAGCTGTTCTCTCTAAGCGGGTCCCAAAGGCTTTCTGGAAGAGTTTCCTTAGAGGGTCAGAAACAGGAAATTAACCGACAGGCCCACGGGGACGCCAGTTCTCTCCAGCAACAACGCTACCAGCCTCAGACACTTGGGTTCTCTTTGGCAAATGGAAGAACACTATGCTCGGAAGCTTCTTCCATCCAGTTTGAGAGTCGCGCTTCCACTGCATCTTGGGATACCAAGTGTTGCCATGCCGTCACAATTTCCAATTCTTAGGCCTATGACGGCAGAGTGTCTGGCAGTTCTGAAAGAGAACTTAGGGATGCAGGCGTTTTGGCTCCTTCCACCGAGAAACCAGCTCCTCCAGCTCCTCTGTCGTTAGCTATTTCATGTTAGAATATCTTTAGGGGCCCTCTTTTCCTCCTCCACGAGGTAAGACACAAACGGAATTGCCCTAAAGGGAAGAAGCCTTCTGAGTCCGGCAGAGAGGCAGCCTCTCCCACTCAGCATTCCCCCAACGCTGAGCCCCGGGTATGGGACAGAGAGAGGGAGAAAGGCAGCCGTAACCCCGAGCTCTTCCACAATGTAGTATAGGCCTCACCCTCAAGCTCACGTCAATTTCATAGAGAAAACACCAGGCCTCGGTGTGCTTTCCTGTGGCAAGGAAACTTTGCTTTCATTCCTTAGGTGGCACGTTGGCTCAGGACTGCCCTACCCGAAGGACTCACGGTGTGCAGCCCTACTGGTTGAGATCAGCCCCTCTGGCTCTTTCTCGGATGACACCAACTGGGCAAAGAGCCGTTCATATGCTGGGGACCCAGGGAGCTTTCCCTAGTCTACACCAGAACAGCACTCTGAGGGAGAGGAGCTGCTGACGTTTGGTAGCAAAATCTCCTATTCTGAAGAGAAACATTTCGCTGTGAGCGGGTTCCATCAGCCTTGCCATCTTTTCTCAGCTGGCTAGGATGGAGGGCAGGCAGTCAGTTGGCAGACTCACCTGAGGCCCTGCTTGCCAGACTGTCACACAGACCTCCCGCCTGCTTCAGCCCAAAGGGACGGCTTATGGTAAGGTACAAACCCTGTGTTGGAAAGTTCCTGCCTAACCCTCGCACCAGCACAAGCATATTGGTCATTGGTCAAGACTCTCCCCACAAGTTTAACATGTTTGCTCCCATCTAGCCTCCGAAGCCGAGTTTACCTAGCTAGGAATCTCACTTCAGGAAAGGTACTCAGGCTGCTGGTGACTGCACGTTGTTTCACCAGGCAGCCCAAATCGAGTACACCCACTTGCATTTTCCAGGGGGCAGAGCAAATGGTGTCAACTTACAGGCCTCCAGCCTGGGAGGGGCAACGTACACTTTGTGAATGGGAAAGAAGCCCATGCCTTCAGTGTGAAAGGCCGCTAGGCCTCTTTGCTTTGGCAGCCCAGGGATAGCGTCAGCTCTGAAATGCTTCCAAAGGAGCAGAGTCAGAGAACCTTGGAACCACAGAGCAGGTGCAGCCCAGAACACGGACTGCTCTTGGCCTGAGAACACCCACTGCCCAGCGCCTCTTTGGGGTACACACGTGTAGAGGGAGGGTGTTGAATTCTGCTGCGTCATAACTTCTCCGGGCCACGTAGTGTGAGGGCAAGGAG
Source organism: Balaenoptera borealis (assembly GCF_965194805.1). Lineage (NCBI taxonomy): Eukaryota > Metazoa > Chordata > Mammalia > Artiodactyla > Balaenopteridae > Balaenoptera > Balaenoptera borealis. The sequence continues at coordinate 195,700 of NW_028123333.1, forward strand.
AGTGGCCCTCCACCTCATCCCAGTTTCATGTGTCAGTTGTCTAAGGCAAACTCCCTGCTTGAATCCCTCCGTGGGCTACGTAGCCTCCAGAGAAAGGTGGATGATTGGGACCCAGGGCTGGTATCTAGGTTAATGTTCTGTGCATCAACTTCGCAGCTGTTCTCTCTAAGCGGGTCCCAAAGGCTTTCTGGAAGAGTTTCCTTAGAGAGTCAGAAACAGGAAATTAACCGACAGGCCCACGGGGACGCCAGTTCTCTCCAGCAACAACGCTACCAGCCTCAGACACTTGGGTCCTCTTTGGTAAATGGAAGAACACTATGCTCGGAAGCTTCTTCCATCCAGTTTGAGAGTCGCACTTCCACTGCATCTTGGGATACCAAGTGTTGCCATGCCGTCACAATATCCAATTCTTAGGCCTATGACGGCAGAGTGTCTGGCAGTTCTGAAAGAGAACTTAGGAATGCAGGCGTTTTGGCTCCTTCCACCGAGAAACCAGCTCCTCCAGCTCCTCTGTCGTTAGCTATTTCATGTTAGAATATCTCTAGGGGCCCTCTTTTCCTCCTCCACGAGGTAAGACACAAACGGAATTGCCCTAAAGGGAAGAAGCCTTCTGAGTCCGGCAGAGAGGCAGCCTCTCCCACTCAGCATTCCCCCAACGCTGAGCCCCGGGTATGGGACAGAGAGAGGGAGAAAGGCAGCCGTAACCCCGAGCTCTTCCACAATGTAGTATAGGCCTCACCCTCACGCTCACGTCAATTTCACAGAGAAAACACCAGGCCTCGGTGTGCTTTCCTGTGGCAAGGAAACTTTGCTTTCATTCCTTAGGTGGCACGTTGGCTCAGGACTGCCCTACCCGAAGGACTCACGGTGTGCAGCCCTACTGGTTGAGATCAGCCCCTCTGGCTCTTTCTCGGATGACACCAACTGGAAAAGAGCCGTTCATATGCTGGGGACCCAGGGAGCTTTCCCTAGTCTACACCAGAACAGCACTCTGAGGGAGAGGAGCTGCTGACGTTTGGTAGCAAAATCTCCTATTCTGAAGAGAAACATTTCGCTGTGAGCGGGTTCCATCAGCCTTGCCATCTTTTCTCAGCTGGCTAGGATGGAGGGCAGGCAGTCAGTTGGCAGACTCACCTGAGGCCCTGCTTGCCAGACTGTGACACAGACCTCCCGCCTGCTTCAGCCCAAAGGGACGGCTTATGGTAAGGTAAAAACCCTGTGTTGGAAAGTTCCTGCCTAACCCTCGCACCAGCACAAGCATATTGGTCATTGGTCAAAGACTTTACCCACAAGTTTAACATGTTTGCTCCCATCTAGCCTCCGAAGCCGAGTTTACCTAGCTAGGAATCTCACTTCAGGAAAGGTACTCAGGCTGCTGGTGACTGCACGTTGTTTCACCAGGCAGCCCAAATCGAGTACACCCACTTGCATTTTCCAGGGGGCAGAGCAAATGGTGTCAACTTACAGGCCTCCAGCCTGGGAGGGGCAACGTACACTTTGTGAATGGGAAAGAAGCCCATGCCTTCAGTGTGAAAGGCCGCTAGGCCTCTTTGCTTTGGCAGCCCAGGGATAGCGTCAGCTCTGAAATGCTTCCAAAGGAGCAGAGTCAGAGAACCTTGGAACCACAGAGCAGGTGCAGCCCAGAACACGGACTACTCTTGGCCTGAGAACACCCACTGCCCAGCGCCTCTTTGGGGTACACACGTGTAGAGGGAGGGTGTTGAATTCTGCTGCGTCATAACTTCTCCGGGCCACGTAGTGTGAGGGCAAGGAGAGTGGCCCTCCACCTCATCCCAGTTTCATGTGTCAGTTGTCTAAGGCAAACTCCCTGCTTGAATCCCTCCGTGGGCTACGTAACCTCCAGAGAAAGGTGGATGATTGGGACCCAGGGCTGGTATCTAGGTTAATGTTCTGTGCATCAACTTCGCAGCTGTTCTCTCTAAGCGGGTCCCAAAGGCTTTCTGGAAGAGTTTCCTTAGAGGGTCAGAAACAGGAAATTAACCGACAGGCCCACGGGGACGCCAGTTCTCTCCAGCAACAACGCTACCAGCCTCAGACACTTGGGTTCTCTTTGGTAAATGGAAGAACACTATGCTCGGAAGCTTCTTCCATCCAGTTTGAGAGTCGCACTTCCACTGCATCTTGGGATACCAAGTGTTGCCATGCCGTCACAATATCCAATTCTTAGGCCTATGACGGCAGAGTGTCTGGCAGTTCTGAAAGAGAACTTAGGAATGCAGGCGTTTTGGCTCCTTCCACCGAGAAACCAGCTCCTCCAGCTCCTCTGTCGTTAGCTATTTCATGTTAGAATATCTCTAGGGGCCCTCTTTTCCTCCTCCACGAGGTAAGACACAAACGGAATTGCCCTAAAGGGAAGAAGCCTTCTGAGTCCGGCAGAGAGGCAGCCTCTCCCACTCAGCATTCCCCCAACGCTGAGCCCCGGGTATGGGACAGAGAGAGGGAGAAAGGCAGCCGTAACCCCGAGCTCTTCCACAATGTAGTATAGGCCTCACCCTCACGCTCACGTCAATTTCACAGAGAAAACACCAGGCCTCGGTGTGCTTTCCTGTGGCAAGGAAACTTTGCTTTCATTCCTTAGGTGGCACGTTGGCTCAGGACTGCCCTACCCGAAGGACTCACGGTGTGCAGCCCTACTGGTTGAGATCAGCCCCTCTGGCTCTTTCTCGGATGACACCAACTGGAAAAGAGCCGTTCATATGCTGGGGACCCAGGGAGCTTTCCCTAGTCTACACCAGAACAGCACTCTGAGGGAGAGGAGCTGCTGACGTTTGGTAGCAAAATCTCCTATTCTGAAGAGAAACATTTCGCTGTGAGCGGGTTCCATCAGCCTTGCCATCTTTTCTCAGCTGGCTAGGATGGAGGGCAGGCAGTCAGTTGGCAGACTCACCTGAGGCCCTGCTTGCCAGACTGTGACACAGACCTCCCGCCTGCTTCAGCCCAAAGGGACGGCTTATGGTAAGGTAAAAACCCTGTGTTGGAAAGTTCCTGCCTAACCCTCGCACCAGCACAAGCATATTGGTCATTGGTCAAAGACTTTACCCACAAGTTTAACATGTTTGCTCCCATCTAGCCTCCGAAGCCGAGTTTACCTAGCTAGGAATCTCACTTCAGGAAAGGTACTCAGGCTGCTGGTGACTGCACGTTGTTTCACCAGGCAGCCCAAATCGAGTACACCCACTTGCATTTTCCAGGGGGCAGAGCAAATGGTGTCAACTTACAGGCCTCCAGCCTGGGAGGGGCAACGTACACTTTGTGAATGGGAAAGAAGCCCATGCCTTCAGTGTGAAAGGCCGCTAGGCCTCTTTGCTTTGGCAGCCCAGGGATAGCGTCAGCTCTGAAATGCTTCCAAAGGAGCAGAGTCAGAGAACCTTGGAACCACAGAGCAGGTGCAGCCCAGAACACGGACTACTCTTGGCCTGAGAACACCCACTGCCCAGCGCCTCTTTGGGGTACACACGTGTAGAGGGAGGGTGTTGAATTCTGCTGCGTCATAACTTCTCCGGGCCACGTAGTGTGAGGGCAAGGAGAGTGGCCCTCCACCTCATCCCAGTTTCATGTGTCAGTTGTCTAAGGCAAACTCCCTGCTTGAATCCCTCCGTGGGCTACGTAACCTCCAGAGAAAGGTGGATGATTGGGACCCAGGGCTGGTATCTAGGTTAATGTTCTGTGCATCAACTTCGCAGCTGTTCTCTCTAAGCGGGTCCCAAAGGCTTTCTGGAAGAGTTTCCTTAGAGGGTCAGAAACAGGAAATTAACCGACAGGCCCACGGGGACGCCAGTTCTCTCCAGCAACAACGCTACCAGCCTCAGACACTTGGGTTCTCTTTGGTAAATGGAAGAACACTATGCTCGGAAGCTTCTTCCATCCAGTTTGAGAGTCGCGCTTCCACTGCATCTTGGGATACCAAGTGTTGCCATGCCGTCACAATTTCCAATTCTTAGGCCTATGACGGCAGAGTGTCTGGCAGTTCTGAAAGAGAACTTAGGGATGCAGGCGTTTTGGCTCCTTCCACCGAGAAACCAGCTCCTCCAGCTCCTCTGTCGTTAGCTATTTCATGTTAGAATATCTCTAGGGGCCCTCTTTTCCTCCTCCACGAGGTAAGACACAAACGGAATTGCCCTAAAGGGAAGAAGCCTTCTGAGTCCGGCAGAGAGGCAGCCTCTCCCACTCAGCATTCCCCCAACGCTGAGCCCCGGGTATGGGACAGAGAGAGGGAGAAAGGCAGCCGTAACCCCGAGCTCTTCCACAATGTAGTATAGGCCTCACCCTCAAGCTCACGTCAATTTCACAGAGAAAACACCAGGCCTCGGTGTGCTTTCCTGTGGCAAGGAAACTTTGCTTTCATTCCTTAGGTGGCACGTTGGCTCAGGACTGCCCTACCCGAAGGACTCACGGTGTGCAGCCCTACTGGTTGAGATCAGCCCCTCTGGCTCTTTCTCGGATGACACCAACTGGAAAAGAGCCGTTCATATGCTGGGGACCCAGGGAGCTTTCCCTAGTCTACACCAGAACAGCACTCTGAGGGAGAGGAGCTGCTGACGTTTGGTAGCAAAATCTCCTATTCTGAAGAGAAACATTTCGCTGTGAGCGGGTTCCATCAGCCTTGCCATCTTTTCTCAGCTGGCTAGGATGGAGGGCAGGCAGTCAGTTGGCAGACTCACCTGAGGCCCTGCTTGCCAGACTGTGACACAGACCTCCCGCCTGCTTCAGCCCAAAGGGACGGCTTATGGTAAGGTAAAAACCCTGTGTTGGAAAGTTCCTGCCTAACCCTCGCACCAGCACAAGCATATTGGTCATTGGTCAAAGACTTTACCCACAAGTTTAACATGTTTGCTCCCATCTAGCCTCCGAAGCCGAGTTTACCTAGCTAGGAATCTCACTTCAGGAAAGGTACTCAGGCTGCTGGTGACTGCACGTTGTTTCACCAGGCAGCCCAAATCGAGTACACCCACTTGCATTTTCCAGGGGGCAGAGCAAATGGTGTCAACTTACAGGCCTCCAGCCTGGGAGGGGCAACGTACACTTTGTGAATGGGAAAGAAGCCCATGCCTTCAGTGTGAAAGGCCGCTAGGCCTCTTTGCTTTGGCAGCCCAGGGATAGCGTCAGCTCTGAAATGCTTCCAAAGGAGCAGAGTCAGAGAACCTTGGAACCACAGAGCAGGTGCAGCCCAGAACACGGACTACTCTTGGCCTGAGAACACCCACTGCCCAGCGCCTCTTTGGGGTACACACGTGTAGAGGGAGGGTGTTGAATTCTGCTGCGTCATAACTTCTCCGGGCCACGTAGTGTGAGGGCAAGGAGAGTGGCCCTCCACCTCATCCCAGTTTCATGTGTCAGTTGTCTAAGGCAAACTCCCTGCTTGAATCCCTCCGTGGGCTACGTAACCTCCAGAGAAAGGTGGATGATTGGGACCCAGGGCTGGTATCTAGGTTAATGTTCTGTGCATCAACTTCGCAGCTGTTCTCTCTAAGCGGGTCCCAAAGGCTTTCTGGAAGAGTTTCCTTAGAGGGTCAGAAACAGGAAATTAACCGACAGGCCCACGGGGACGCCAGTTCTCTCCAGCAACAACGCTACCAGCCTCAGACACTTGGGTTCTCTTTGGTAAATGGAAGAACACTATGCTCGGAAGCTTCTTCCATCCAGTTTGAGAGTCGCGCTTCCACTGCATCTTGGGATACCAAGTGTTGCCATGCCGTCACAATTTCCAATTCTTAGGCCTATGACGGCAGAGTGTCTGGCAGTTCTGAAAGAGAACTTAGGGATGCAGGCGTTTTGGCTCCTTCCACCGAGAAACCAGCTCCTCCAGCTCCTCTGTCGTTAGCTATTTCATGTTAGAATATCTCTAGGGGCCCTCTTTTCCTCCTCCACGAGGTAAGACACAAACGGAATTGCCCTAAAGGGAAGAAGCCTTCTGAGTCCGGCAGAGAGGCAGCCTCTCCCACTCAGCATTCCCCCAACGCTGAGCCCCGGGTATGGGACAGAGAGAGGGAGAAAGGCAGCCGTAACCCCGAGCTCTTCCACAATGTAGTATAGGCCTCACCCTCAAGCTCACGTCAATTTCACAGAGAAAACACCAGGCCTCGGTGTGCTTTCCTGTGGCAAGGAAACTTTGCTTTCATTCCTTAGGTGGCACGTTGGCTCAGGACTGCCCTACCCGAAGGACTCACGGTGTGCAGCCCTACTGGTTGAGATCAGCCCCTCTGGCTCTTTCTCGGATGACACCAACTGGAAAAGAGCCGTTCATATGCTGGGGACCCAGGGAGCTTTCCCTAGTCTACACCAGAACAGCACTCTGAGGGAGAGGAGCTGCTGACGTTTGGTAGCAAAATCTCCTATTCTGAAGAGAAACATTTCGCTGTGAGCGGGTTCCATCAGCCTTGCCATCTTTTCTCAGCTGGCTAGGATGGAGGGCAGGCAGTCAGTTGGCAGACTCACCTGAGGCCCTGCTTGCCAGACTGTGACACAGACCTCCCGCCTGCTTCAGCCCAAAGGGACGGCTTATGGTAAGGTAAAAACCCTGTGTTGGAAAGTTCCTGCCTAACCCTCGCACCAGCACAAGCATATTGGTCATTGGTCAAAGACTTTCCCCACAAGTTTAACATGTTTGCTCCCATCTAGCCTCCGAAGCCGAGTTTACCTAGCTAGGAATCTCACTTCAGGAAAGGTACTCAGGCTGCTGGTGACTGCACGTTGTTTCACCAGGCAGCCCAAATCGAGTACACCCACTTGCATTTTCCAGGGGGCAGAGCAAATGGTGTCAACTTACAGGCCTCCAGCCTGGGAGGGGCAACGTACACTTTGTGAATGGGAAAGAAGCCCATGCCTTCAGTGTGAAAGGCCGCTAGGCCTCTTTGCTTTGGCAGCCCAGGGATAGCGTCAGCTGTGAAATGCTTCCAAAGGAGCAGAGTCAGAGAACCTTGGAACCACAGAGCAGGTGCAGCCCAGAACACGGACTACTCTTGGCCTGAGAACACCCACTGCCCAGCGCCTCTTTGGGGTACACACGTGTAGAGGGAGGGTGTTGAATTCTGCTGCGTCATAACTTCTCCGGGCCACGTAGTGTGAGGGCAAGGAGAGTGGCCCTCCACCTCATCCCAGTTTCATGTGTCAGTTGTCTAAGGCAAACTCCCTGCTTGAATCCCTCCGTGGGCTACGTAACCTCCAGAGAAAGGTGGATGATTGGGACCCAGGGCTGGTATCTAGGTTAATGTTCTGTGCATCAACTTCGCAGCTGTTCTCTCTAAGCGGGTCCCAAAGGCTTTCTGGAAGAGTTTCCTTAGAGGGTCAGAAACAGGAAATTAACCGACAGGCCCACGGGGACGCCAGTTCTCTCCAGCAACAACGCTACCAGCCTCAGACACTTGGGTTCTCTTTGGTAAATGGAAGAACACTATGCTTGGAAGCTTCTTCCATCCAGTTTGAGAGTCGCACTTCCACTGCATCTTGGGATACCAAGTGTTGCCATGCCGTCACAATTTCCAATTCTTAGGCCTATGACGGCAGAGTGTCTGGCAGTTCTGAAAGAGAACTTAGGGATGCAGGCGTTTTGGCTCCTTCCACCGAGAAACCAGCTCCTCCAGCTCCTCTGTCGTTAGCTATTTCATGTTAGAATATCTCTAGGGGCCCTCTTTTCCTCCTCCACGAGGTAAGACACAAACGGAATTGCCCTAAAGGGAAGAAGCCTTCTGAGTCCGGCAGAGAGGCAGCCTCTCCCACTCAGCATTCCCCCAACGCTGAGCCCCGGGTATGGGACAGAGAGAGGGAGAAAGGCAGCCGTAACCCCGAGCTCTTCCACAATGTAGTATAGGCCTCACCCTCAAGCTCACGTCAATTTCATAGAGAAAACACCAGGCCTCGGTGTGCTTTCCTGTGGCAAGGAAACTTTGCTTTCATTCCTTAGGTGGCACGTTGGCTCAGGACTGCCCTACCCGAAGGACTCACGGTGTGCAGCCCTACTGGTTGAGATCAGCCCCTCTGGCTCTTTCTCGGATGACACCAACTGGGCAAAGAGCCGTTCATATGCTGGGGACCCAGGGAGCTTTCCCTAGTCTACACCAGAACAGCACTCTGAGGGAGAGGAGCTGCTGACGTTTGGTAGCAAAATCTCCTATTCTGAAGAGAAACATTTCGCTGTGAGCGGGTTCCATCAGCCTTGCCATCTTTTCTCAGCTGGCTAGGATGGAGGGCAGGCAGTCAGTTGGCAGACTCACCTGAGGCCCTGCTTGCCAGACTGTCACACAGACCTCCCGCCTGCTTCAGCCCAAAGGGACGGCTTATGGTAAGGTACAAACCCTGTGTTGGAAAGTTCCTGCCTAACCCTCGCACCAGCACAAGCATATTGGTCATTGGTCAAAGACTCTCCCCACAAGTTTAACATGTTTGCTCCCATCTAGCCTCCGAAGCCGAGTTTACCTAGCTAGGAATCTCACTTCAGGAAAGGTACTCAGGCTGCTGGTGACTGCACGTTGTTTCACCAGGCAGCCCAAATCGAGTACACCCACTTGCATTTTCCAGGGGGCAGAGCAAATGGTGTCAACTTACAGGCCTCCAGCCTGGGAGGGGCAACGTACACTTTGTGAATGGGAAAGAAGCCCATGCCTTCAGTGTGAAAGGCCGCTAGGCCTCTTTGCTTTGGCAGCCCAGGGATAGCGTCAGCTGTGAAATGCTTCCAAAGGAGCAGAGTCAGAGAACCTTGGAACCACAGAGCAGGTGCAGCCCAGAACACGGACTGCTCTTGGCCTGAGAACACCCACTGCCCAGCGCCTCTTTGGGGTACACACGTGTAGAGGGAGGGTGTTGAATTCTGCTGCGTCATAACTTCTCCGGGCCACGTAGTGTGAGGGCAAGGAGAGTGGCCCTCCACCTCATCCCAGTTTCATGTGTCAGTTGTCTAAGGCAAACTCCCTGCTTGAATCCCTCCGTGGGCTACGTAGCCTCCAGAGAAAGGTGGATGATTGGGACCCAGGGCTGGTATCTAGGTTAATGTTCTGTGCATCAACTTCGCAGCTGTTCTCTCTAAGCGGGTCCCAAAGGCTTTCTGGAAGAGTTTCCTTAGAGGGTCAGAAACAGGAAATTAACCGACAGGCCCACGGGGACGCCAGTTCTCTCCAGCAACAACGCTACCAGCCTCAGACACTTGGGTTCTCTTTGGTAAATGGAAGAACACTATGCTTGGAAGCTTCTTCCATCCAGTTTGAGAGTCGCACTTCCACTGCATCTTGGGATACCAAGTGTTGCCATGCCGTCACAATTTCCAATTCTTAGGCCTATGACGGCAGAGTGTCTGGCAGTTCTGAAAGAGAACTTAGGGATGCAGGCGTTTTGGCTCCTTCCACCGAGAAACCAGCTCCTCCAGCTCCTCTGTCGTTAGCTATTTCATGTTAGAATATCTCTAGGGGCCCTCTTTTCCTCCTCCACGAGGTAAGACACAAACGGAATTGCCCTAAAGGGAAGAAGCCTTCTGAGTCCGGCAGAGAGGCAGCCTCTCCCACTCAGCATTCCCCCAACGCTGAGCCCCGGGTATGGGACAGAGAGAGGGAGAAAGGCAGCCGTAACCCCGAGCTCTTCCACAATGTAGTATAGGCCTCACCCTCAAGCTCACGTCAATTTCACAGAGAAAACACCAGGCCTCGGTGTGCTTTCCTGTGGCAAGGAAACTTTGCTTTCATTCCTTAGGTGGCACGTTGGCTCAGGACTGCCCTACCCGAAGGACTCACGGTGTGCAGCCCTACTGGTTGAGATCAGCCCCTCTGGCTCTTTCTCGGATGACACCAACTGGGCAAAGAGCCGTTCATATGCTGGGGACCCAGGGAGCTTTCCCTAGTCTACACCAGAACAGCACTCTGAGGGAGAGGAGCTGCTGACGTTTGGTAGCAAAATCTCCTATTCTGAAGAGAAACATTTCGCTGTGAGCGGGTTCCATCAGCCTTGCCATCTTTTCTCAGCTGGCTAGGATGGAGGGCAGGCAGTCAGTTGGCAGACTCACCTGAGGCCCTGCTTGCCAGACTGTCACACAGACCTCCCGCCTGCTTCAGCCCAAAGGGACGGCTTATGGTAAGGTAAAAACCCTGTGTTGGAAAGTTCCTGCCTAACCCTCGCACCAGCACAAGCATATTGGTCATTGGTCAAAGACTTTACCCACAAGTTTAACATGTTTGCTCCCATCTAGCCTCCGAAGCCGAGTTTACCTAGCTAGGAATCTCACTTCAGGAAAGGTACTCAGGCTGCTGGTGACTGCACGTTGTTTCACCAGGCAGCCCAAATCGAGTACACCCACTTGCATTTTCCAGGGGGCAGAGCAAATGGTGTCAACTTACAGGCCTCCAGCCTGGGAGGGGCAACGTACACTTTGTGAATGGGAAAGAAGCCCATGCCTTCAGTGTGAAAGGCCGCTAGGCCTCTTTGCTTTGGCAGCCCAGGGATAGCGTCAGCTCTGAAATGCTTCCAAAGGAGCAGAGTCAGAGAACCTTGGAACCACAGAGCAGGTGCAGCCCAGAACACGGACTACTCTTGGCCTGAGAACACCCACTGCCCAGCGCCTCTTTGGGGTACACACGTGTAGAGGGAGGGTGTTGAATTCTGCTGCGTCATAACTTCTCCGGGCCACGTAGTGTGAGGGCAAGGAGAGTGGCCCTCCACCTCATCCCAGTTTCATGTGTCAGTTGTCTAAGGCAAACTCCCTGCTTGAATCCCTCCGTGGGCTACGTAACCTCCAGAGAAAGGTGGATGATTGGGACCCAGGGCTGGTATCTAGGTTAATGTTCTGTGCATCAACTTCGCAGCTGTTCTCTCTAAGCGGGTCCCAAAGGCTTTCTGGAAGAGTTTCCTTAGAGGGTCAGAAACAGGAAATTAACCGACAGGCCCACGGGGACGCCAGTTCTCTCCAGCAACAACGCTACCAGCCTCAGACACTTGGGTTCTCTTTGGTAAATGGAAGAACACTATGCTCGGAAGCTTCTTCCATCCAGTTTGAGAGTCGCGCTTCCACTGCATCTTGGGATACCAAGTGTTGCCATGCCGTCACAATTTCCAATTCTTAGGCCTATGACGGCAGAGTGTCTGGCAGTTCTGAAAGAGAACTTAGGGATGCAGGCGTTTTGGCTCCTTCCACCGAGAAACCAGCTCCTCCAGCTCCTCTGTCGTTAGCTATTTCATGTTAGAATATCTCTAGGGGCCCTCTTTTCCTCCTCCACGAGGTAAGACACAAACGGAATTGCCCTAAAGGGAAGAAGCCTTCTGAGTCCGGCAGAGAGGCAGCCTCTCCCACTCAGCATTCCCCCAACGCTGAGCCCCGGGTATGGGACAGAGAGAGGGAGAAAGGCAGCCGTAACCCCGAGCTCTTCCACAATGTAGTATAGGCCTCACCCTCAAGCTCACGTCAATTTCACAGAGAAAACACCAGGCCTCGGTGTGCTTTCCTGTGGCAAGGAAACTTTGCTTTCATTCCTTAGGTGGCACGTTGGCTCAGGACTGCCCTACCCGAAGGACTCACGGTGTGCAGCCCTACTGGTTGAGATCAGCCCCTCTGGCTCTTTCTCGGATGACACCAACTGGAAAAGAGCCGTTCATATGCTGGGGACCCAGGGAGCTTTCCCTAGTCTACACCAGAACAGCACTCTGAGGGAGAGGAGCTGCTGACGTTTGGTAGCAAAATCTCCTATTCTGAAGAGAAACATTTCGCTGTGAGCGGGTTCCATCAGCCTTGCCATCTTTTCTCAGCTGGCTAGGATGGAGGGCAGGCAGTCAGTTGGCAGACTCACCTGAGGCCCTGCTTGCCAGACTGTGACACAGACCTCCCGCCTGCTTCAGCCCAAAGGGACGGCTTATGGTAAGGTAAAAACCCTGTGTTGGAAAGTTCCTGCCTAACCCTCGCACCAGCACAAGCATATTGGTCATTGGTCAAAGACTTTCCCCACAAGTTTAACATGTTTGCTCCCATCTAGCCTCCGAAGCCGAGTTTACCTAGCTAGGAATCTCACTTCAGGAAAGGTACTCAGGCTGCTGGTGACTGCACGTTGTTTCACCAGGCAGCCCAAATCGAGTACACCCACTTGCATTTTCCAGGGGGCAGAGCAAATGGTGTCAACTTACAGGCCTCCAGCCTGGGAGGGGCAACGTACACTTTGTGAATGGGAAAGAAGCCCATGCCTTCAGTGTGAAAGGCCGCTAGGCCTCTTTGCTTTGGCAGCCCAGGGATAGCGTCAGCTGTGAAATGCTTCCAAAGGAGCAGAGTCAGAGAACCTTGGAACCACAGAGCAGGTGCAGCCCAGAACACGGACTACTCTTGGCCTGAGAACACCCACTGCCCAGCGCCTCTTTGGGGTACACACGTGTAGAGGGAGGGTGTTGAATTCTGCTGCGTCATAACTTCTCCGGGCCACGTAGTGTGAGGGCAAGGAGAGTGGCCCTCCACCTCATCCCAGTTTCATGTGTCAGTTGTCTAAGGCAAACTCCCTGCTTGAATCCCTCCGTGGGCTACGTAACCTCCAGAGAAAGGTGGATGATTGGGACCCAGGGCTGGTATCTAGGTTAATGTTCTGTGCATCAACTTCGCAGCTGTTCTCTCTAAGCGGGTCCCAAAGGCTTTCTGGAAGAGTTTCCTTAGAGGGTCAGAAACAGGAAATTAACCGACAGGCCCACGGGGACGCCAGTTCTCTCCAGCAACAACGCTACCAGCCTCAGACACTTGGGTTCTCTTTGGTAAATGGAAGAACACTATGCTTGGAAGCTTCTTCCATCCAGTTTGAGAGTCGCACTTCCACTGCATCTTGGGATACCAAGTGTTGCCATGCCGTCACAATTTCCAATTCTTAGGCCTATGACGGCAGAGTGTCTGGCAGTTCTGAAAGAGAACTTAGGGATGCAGGCGTTTTGGCTCCTTCCACCGAGAAACCAGCTCCTCCAGCTCCTCTGTCGTTAGCTATTTCATGTTAGAATATCTCTAGGGGCCCTCTTTTCCTCCTCCACGAGGTAAGACACAAACGGAATTGCCCTAAAGGGAAGAAGCCTTCTGAGTCCGGCAGAGAGGCAGCCTCTCCCACTCAGCATTCCCCCAACGCTGAGCCCCGGGTATGGGACAGAGAGAGGGAGAAAGGCAGCCGTAACCCCGAGCTCTTCCACAATGTAGTATAGGCCTCACCCTCAAGCTCACGTCAATTTCATAGAGAAAACACCAGGCCTCGGTGTGCTTTCCTGTGGCAAGGAAACTTTGCTTTCATTCCTTAGGTGGCACGTTGGCTCAGGACTGCCCTACCCGAAGGACTCACGGTGTGCAGCCCTACTGGTTGAGATCAGCCCCTCTGGCTCTTTCTCGGATGACACCAACTGGGCAAAGAGCCGTTCATATGCTGGGGACCCAGGGAGCTTTCCCTAGTCTACACCAGAACAGCACTCTGAGGGAGAGGAGCTGCTGACGTTTGGTAGCAAAATCTCCTATTCTGAAGAGAAACATTTCGCTGTGAGCGGGTTCCATCAGCCTTGCCATCTTTTCTCAGCTGGCTAGGATGGAGGGCAGGCAGTCAGTTGGCAGACTCACCTGAGGCCCTGCTTGCCAGACTGTCACACAGACCTCCAGCCTGCTTCAGCCCAAAGGGACGGCTTATGGTAAGGTACAAACCCTGTGTTGGAAAGTTCCTGCCTAACCCTCGCACCAGCACAAGCATATTGGTCATTGGTCAAAGACTCTCCCCACAAGTTTAACATGTTTGCTCCCATCTAGCCTCCGAAGCCGAGTTTACCTAGCTAGGAATCTCACTTCAGGAAAGGTACTCAGGCTGCTGGTGACTGCACGTTGTTTCACCAGGCAGCCCAAATCGAGTACACCCACTTGCATTTTCCAGGGGGCAGAGCAAATGGTGTCAACTTACAGGCCTCCAGCCTGGGAGGGGCAACGTACACTTTGTGAATGGGAAAGAAGCCCATGCCTTCAGTGTGAAAGGCCGCTAGGCCTCTTTGCTTTGGCAGCCCAGGGATAGCGTCAGCTGTGAAATGCTTCCAAAGGAGCAGAGTCAGAGAACCTTGGAACCACAGAGCAGGTGCAGCCCAGAACACGGACTGCTCTTGGCCTGAGAACACCCACTGCCCAGCGCCTCTTTGGGGTACACACGTGTAGAGGGAGGGTGTTGAATTCTGCTGCGTCATAACTTCTCCGGGCCACGTAGTGTGAGGGCAAGGAGAGTGGCCCTCCACCTCATCCCAGTTTCATGTGTCAGTTGTCTAAGGCAAACTCCCTGCTTGAATCCCTCCGTGGGCTACGTAGCCTCCAGAGAAAGGTGGATGATTGGGACCCAGGGCTGGTATCTAGGTTAATGTTCTGTGCATCAACTTCGCAGCTGTTCTCTCTAAGCGGGTCCCAAAGGCTTTCTGGAAGAGTTTCCTTAGAGGGTCAGAAACAGGAAATTAACCGACAGGCCCACGGGGACGCCAGTTCTCTCCAGCAACAACGCTACCAGCCTCAGACACTTGGGTTCTCTTTGGTAAATGGAAGAACACTATGCTTGGAAGCTTCTTCCATCCAGTTTGAGAGTCGCACTTCCACTGCATCTTGGGATACCAAGTGTTGCCATGCCGTCACAATTTCCAATTCTTAGGCCTATGACGGCAGAGTGTCTGGCAGTTCTGAAAGAGAACTTAGGGATGCAGGCGTTTTGGCTCCTTCCACCGAGAAACCAGCTCCTCCAGCTCCTCTGTCGTTAGCTATTTCATGTTAGAATATCTCTAGGGGCCCTCTTTTCCTCCTCCACGAGGTAAGACACAAACGGAATTGCCCTAAAGGGAAGAAGCCTTCTGAGTCCGGCAGAGAGGCAGCCTCTCCCACTCAGCATTCCCCCAACGCTGAGCCCCGGGTATGGGACAGAGAGAGGGAGAAAGGCAGCCGTAACCCCGAGCTCTTCCACAATGTAGTATAGGCCTCACCCTCAAGCTCACGTCAATTTCACAGAGAAAACACCAGGCCTCGGTGTGCTTTCCTGTGGCAAGGAAACTTTGCTTTCATTCCTTAGGTGGCACGTTGGCTCAGGACTGCCCTACCCGAAGGACTCACGGTGTGCAGCCCTACTGGTTGAGATCAGCCCCTCTGGCTCTTTCTCGGATGACACCAACTGGGCAAAGAGCCGTTCATATGCTGGGGACCCAGGGAGCTTTCCCTAGTCTACACCAGAACAGCACTCTGAGGGAGAGGAGCTGCTGACGTTTGGTAGCAAAATCTCCTATTCTGAAGAGAAACATTTCGCTGTGAGCGGGTTCCATCAGCCTTGCCATCTTTTCTCAGCTGGCTAGGATGGAGGGCAGGCAGTCAGTTGGCAGACTCACCTGAGGCCCTGCTTGCCAGACTGTCACACAGACCTCCCGCCTGCTTCAGCCCAAAGGGACGGCTTATGGTAAGGTACAAACCCTGTGTTGGAAAGTTCCTGCCTAACCCTCGCACCAGCACAAGCATATTGGTCATTGGTCAAGACTCTCCCCACAAGTTTAACATGTTTGCTCCCATCTAGCCTCCGAAGCCGAGTTTACCTAGCTAGGAATCTCACTTCAGGAAAGGTACTCAGGCTGCTGGTGACTGCACGTTGTTTCACCAGGCAGCCCAAATCGAGTACACCCACTTGCATTTTCCAGGGGGCAGAGCAAATGGTGTCAACTTACAGGCCTCCAGCCTGGGAGGGGCAACGTACACTTTGTGAATGGGAAAGAAGCCCATGCCTTCAGTGTGAAAGGCCGCTAGGCCTCTTTGCTTTGGCAGCCCAGGGATAGCGTCAGCTCTGAAATGCTTCCAAAGGAGCAGAGTCAGAGAACCTTGGAACCACAGAGCAGGTGCAGCCCAGAACACGGACTGCTCTTGGCCTGAGAACACCCACTGCCCAGCGCCTCTTTGGGGTACACACGTGTAGAGGGAGGGTGTTGAATTCTGCTGCGTCATAACTTCTCCGGGCCACGTAGTGTGAGGGCAAGGAGAGTGGCCCTCCACCTCATCCCAGTTTCATGTGTCAGTTGTCTAAGGCAAACTCCCTGCTTGAATCCCTCCGTGGGCTACGTAACCTCCAGAGAAAGGTGGATGATTGGGACCCAGGGCTGGTATCTAGGTTAATGTTCTGTGCATCAACTTCGCAGCTGTTCTCTCTAAGCGGGTCCCAAAGGCTTTCTGGAAGAGTTTCCTTAGAGGGTCAGAAACAGGAAATTAACCGACAGGCCCACGGGGACGCCAGTTCTCTCCAGCAACAACGCTACCAGCCTCAGACACTTGGGTTCTCTTTGGTAAATGGAAGAACACTATGCTCGGAAGCTTCTTCCATCCAGTTTGAGAGTCGCGCTTCCACTGCATCTTGGGATACCAAGTGTTGCCATGCCGTCACAATTTCCAATTCTTAGGCCTATGACGGCAGAGTGTCTGGCAGTTCTGAAAGAGAACTTAGGGATGCAGGCGTTTTGGCTCCTTCCACCGAGAAACCAGCTCCTCCAGCTCCTCTGTCGTTAGCTATTTCATGTTAGAATATCTCTAGGGGCCCTCTTTTCCTCCTCCACGAGGTAAGACACAAACGGAATTGCCCTAAAGGGAAGAAGCCTTCTGAGTCCGGCAGAGAGGCAGCCTCTCCCACTCAGCATTCCCCCAACGCTGAGCCCCGGGTATGGGACAGAGAGAGGGAGAAAGGCAGCCGTAACCCCGAGCTCTTCCACAATGTAGTATAGGCCTCACCCTCAAGCTCACGTCAATTTCACAGAGAAAACACCAGGCCTCGGTGTGCTTTCCTGTGGCAAGGAAACTTTGCTTTCATTCCTTAGGTGGCACGTTGGCTCAGGACTGCCCTACCCGAAGGACTCACGGTGTGCAGCCCTACTGGTTGAGATCAGCCCCTCTGGCTCTTTCTCGGATGACACCAACTGGAAAAGAGCCGTTCATATGCTGGGGACCCAGGGAGCTTTCCCTAGTCTACACCAGAACAGCACTCTGAGGGAGAGGAGCTGCTGACGTTTGGTAGCAAAATCTCCTATTCTGAAGAGAAACATTTCGCTGTGAGCGGGTTCCATCAGCCTTGCCATCTTTTCTCAGCTGGCTAGGATGGAGGGCAGGCAGTCAGTTGGCAGACTCACCTGAGGCCCTGCTTGCCAGACTGTGACACAGACCTCCCGCCTGCTTCAGCCCAAAGGGACGGCTTATGGTAAGGTAAAAACCCTGTGTTGGAAAGTTCCTGCCTAACCCTCGCACCAGCACAAGCATATTGGTCATTGGTCAAAGACTTTCCCCACAAGTTTAACATGTTTGCTCCCATCTAGCCTCCGAAGCCGAGTTTACCTAGCTAGGAATCTCACTTCAGGAAAGGTACTCAGGCTGCTGGTGACTGCACGTTGTTTCACCAGGCAGCCCAAATCGAGTACACCCACTTGCATTTTCCAGGGGGCAGAGCAAATGGTGTCAACTTACAGGCCTCCAGCCTGGGAGGGGCAACGTACACTTTGTGAATGGGAAAGAAGCCCATGCCTTCAGTGTGAAAGGCCGCTAGGCCTCTTTGCTTTGGCAGCCCAGGGATAGCGTCAGCTGTGAAATGCTTCCAAAGGAGCAGAGTCAGAGAACCTTGGAACCACAGAGCAGGTGCAGCCCAGAACACGGACTACTCTTGGCCTGAGAACACCCACTGCCCAGCGCCTCTTTGGGGTACACACGTGTAGAGGGAGGGTGTTGAATTCTGCTGCGTCATAACTTCTCCGGGCCACGTAGTGTGAGGGCAAGGAGAGTGGCCCTCCACCTCATCCCAGTTTCATGTGTCAGTTGTCTAAGGCAAACTCCCTGCTTGAATCCCTCCGTGGGCTACGTAACCTCCAGAGAAAGGTGGATGATTGGGACCCAGGGCTGGTATCTAGGTTAATGTTCTGTGCATCAACTTCGCAGCTGTTCTCTCTAAGCGGGTCCCAAAGGCTTTCTGGAAGAGTTTCCTTAGAGGGTCAGAAACAGGAAATTAACCGACAGGCCCACGGGGACGCCAGTTCTCTCCAGCAACAACGCTACCAGCCTCAGACACTTGGGTTCTCTTTGGTAAATGGAAGAACACTATGCTTGGAAGCTTCTTCCATCCAGTTTGAGAGTCGCACTTCCACTGCATCTTGGGATACCAAGTGTTGCCATGCCGTCACAATTTCCAATTCTTAGGCCTATGACGGCAGAGTGTCTGGCAGTTCTGAAAGAGAACTTAGGGATGCAGGCGTTTTGGCTCCTTCCACCGAGAAACCAGCTCCTCCAGCTCCTCTGTCGTTAGCTATTTCATGTTAGAATATCTCTAGGGGCCCTCTTTTCCTCCTCCACGAGGTAAGACACAAACGGAATTGCCCTAAAGGGAAGAAGCCTTCTGAGTCCGGCAGAGAGGCAGCCTCTCCCACTCAGCATTCCCCCAACGCTGAGCCCCGGGTATGGGACAGAGAGAGGGAGAAAGGCAGCCGTAACCCCGAGCTCTTCCACAATGTAGTATAGGCCTCACCCTCAAGCTCACGTCAATTTCATAGAGAAAACACCAGGCCTCGGTGTGCTTTCCTGTGGCAAGGAAACTTTGCTTTCATTCCTTAGGTGGCACGTTGGCTCAGGACTGCCCTACCCGAAGGACTCACGGTGTGCAGCCCTACTGGTTGAGATCAGCCCCTCTGGCTCTTTCTCGGATGACACCAACTGGGCAAAGAGCCGTTCATATGCTGGGGACCCAGGGAGCTTTCCCTAGTCTACACCAGAACAGCACTCTGAGGGAGAGGAGCTGCTGACGTTTGGTAGCAAAATCTCCTATTCTGAAGAGAAACATTTCGCTGTGAGCGGGTTCCATCAGCCTTGCCATCTTTTCTCAGCTGGCTAGGATGGAGGGCAGGCAGTCAGTTGGCAGACTCACCTGAGGCCCTGCTTGCCAGACTGTCACACAGACCTCCCGCCTGCTTCAGCCCAAAGGGACGGCTTATGGTAAGGTACAAACCCTGTGTTGGAAAGTTCCTGCCTAACCCTCGCACCAGCACAAGCATATTGGTCATTGGTCAAGACTCTCCCCACAAGTTTAACATGTTTGCTCCCATCTAGCCTCCGAAGCCGAGTTTACCTAGCTAGGAATCTCACTTCAGGAAAGGTACTCAGGCTGCTGGTGACTGCACGTTGTTTCACCAGGCAGCCCAAATCGAGTACACCCACTTGCATTTTCCAGGGGGCAGAGCAAATGGTGTCAACTTACAGGCCTCCAGCCTGGGAGGGGCAACGTACACTTTGTGAATGGGAAAGAAGCCCATGCCTTCAGTGTGAAAGGCCGCTAGGCCTCTTTGCTTTGGCAGCCCAGGGATAGCGTCAGCTGTGAAATGCTTCCAAAGGAGCAGAGTCAGAGAACCTTGGAACCACAGAGCAGGTGCAGCCCAGAACACGGACTGCTCTTGGCCTGAGAACACCCACTGCCCAGCGCCTCTTTGGGGTACACACGTGTAGAGGGAGGGTGTTGAATTCTGCTGCGTCATAACTTCTCCGGGCCACGTAGTGTGAGGGCAAGGAGAGTGGCCCTCCACCTCATCCCAGTTTCATGTGTCAGTTGTCTAAGGCAAACTCCCTGCTTGAATCCCTCCGTGGGCTACGTAGCCTCCAGAGAAAGGTGGATGATTGGGACCCAGGGCTGGTATCTAGGTTAATGTTCTGTGCATCAACTTCGCAGCTGTTCTCTCTAAGCGGGTCCCAAAGGCTTTCTGGAAGAGTTTCCTTAGAGGGTCAGAAACAGGAAATTAACCGACAGGCCCACGGGGACGCCAGTTCTCTCCAGCAACAACGCTACCAGCCTCAGACACTTGGGTTCTCTTTGGTAAATGGAAGAACACTATGCTCGGAAGCTTCTTCCATCCAGTTTGAGAGTCGCGCTTCCACTGCATCTTGGGATACCAAGTGTTGCCATGCCGTCACAATTTCCAATTCTTAGGCCTATGACGGCAGAGTGTCTGGCAGTTCTGAAAGAGAACTTAGGGATGCAGGCGTTTTGGCTCCTTCCACCGAGAAACCAGCTCCTCCAGCTCCTCTGTCGTTAGCTATTTCATGTTAGAATATCTCTAGGGGCCCTCTTTTCCTCCTCCACGAGGTAAGACACAAACGGAATTGCCCTAAAGGGAAGAAGCCTTCTGAGTCCGGCAGAGAGGCAGCCTCTCCCACTCAGCATTCCCCCAACGCTGAGCCCCGGGTATGGGACAGAGAGAGGGAGAAAGGCAGCCGTAACCCCGAGCTCTTCCACAATGTAGTATAGGCCTCACCCTCAATCTCACGTCAATTTCACAGAGAAAACACCAGGCCTCGGTGTGCTTTCCTGTGGCAAGGAAACTTTGCTTTCATTCCTTAGGTGGCACGTTGGCTCAGGACTGCCCTACCCGAAGGACTCACGGTGTGCAGCCCTATTGGTTGAGATCAGCCCCTCTGGCTCTTTCTCGGATGACACCAACTGGGCAAAGAGCCGTTCATATGCTGGGGACCCAGGGAGCTTTCCCTAGTCTACACCAGAACAGCACTCTGAGGGAGAGGAGCTGCTGACGTTTGGTAGCAAAATCTCCTATTCTGAAGAGAAACATTTCGTTGTAAGCGGGTTCCATCAGCCTTGCCATCTTTTCTCAGCTGGCTAGGATGGAGGGCAGGCAGTCAGTTGGCAGACTCACCTGAGGCCCTGCTTGCCAGACTGTGACACAGACCTCCCGCCTGCTTCAGCCCAAAGGGACGGCTTATGGTAAGGTAAAAACCCTGTGTTGGAAAGTTCCTGCCTAACCCTCGCACCAGCACAAGCATATTGGTCATTGGTCAAAGACTTTCCCCACAAGTTTAACATGTTTGCTCCCATCTAGCCTCCGAAGCCGAGTTTACCTAGCTAGGAATCTCACTTCAGGAAAGGTACTCAGGCTGCTGGTGACTGCACGTTGTTTCACCAGGCAGCCCAAATCGAGTACACCCACTTGCATTTTCCAGGGGGCAGAGCAAATGGTGTCAACTTACAGGCCTCCAGCCTGGGAGGGGCAACGTACACTTTGTGAATGGGAAAGAAGCCCATGCCTTCAGTGTGAAAGGCCGCTAGGCCTCTTTGCTTTGGCAGCCCAGGGATAGCGTCAGCTCTGAAATGCTTCCAAAGGAGCAGAGTCAGAGAACCTTGGAACCACAGAGCAGGTGCAGCCCAGAACACGGACTACTCTTGGCCTGAGAACACCCACTGCCCAGCGCCTCTTTGGGGTACACACGTGTAGAGGGAGGGTGTTGAATTCTGCTGCGTCATAACTTCTCCGGGCCACGTAGTGTGAGGGCAAGGAGAGTGGCCCTCCACCTCATCCCAGTTTCATGTGTCAGTTGTCTAAGGCAAACTCCCTGCTTGAATCCCTCCGTGGGCTACGTAACCTCCAGAGAAAGGTGGATGATTGGGACCCAGGGCTGGTATCTAGGTTAATGTTCTGTGCATCAACTTCGCAGCTGTTCTCTCTAAGCGGGTCCCAAAGGCTTTCTGGAAGAGTTTCCTTAGAGGGTCAGAAACAGGAAATTAACCGACAGGCCCACGGGGACGCCAGTTCTCTCCAGCAACAACGCTACCAGCCTCAGACACTTGGGTTCTCTTTGGTAAATGGAAGAACACTATGCTCGGAAGCTTCTTCCATCCAGTTTGAGAGTCGCGCTTCCACTGCATCTTGGGATACCAAGTGTTGCCATGCCGTCACAATTTCCAATTCTTAGGCCTATGACGGCAGAGTGTCTGGCAGTTCTGAAAGAGAACTTAGGGATGCAGGCGTTTTGGCTCCTTCCACCGAGAAACCAGCTCCTCCAGCTCCTCTGTCGTTAGCTATTTCATGTTAGAATATCTCTAGGGGCCCTCTTTTCCTCCTCCACGAGGTAAGACACAAACGGAATTGCCCTAAAGGGAAGAAGCCTTCTGAGTCCGGCAGAGAGGCAGCCTCTCCCACTCAGCATTCCCCCAACGCTGAGCCCCGGGTATGGGACAGAGAGAGGGAGAAAGGCAGCCGTAACCCCGAGCTCTTCCACAATGTAGTATAGGCCTCACCCTCAAGCTCACGTCAATTTCATAGAGAAAACACCAGGCCTCGGTGTGCTTTCCTGTGGCAAGGAAACTTTGCTTTCATTCCTTAGGTGGCACGTTGGCTCAGGACTGCCCTACCCGAAGGACTCACGGTGTGCAGCCCTATTGGTTGAGATCAGCCCCTCTGGCTCTTTCTCGGATGACACCAACTGGAAAAGAGCCGTTCATATGCTGGGGACCCAGGGAGCTTTCCCTAGTCTACACCAGAACAGCACTCTGAGGGAGAGGAGCTGCTGACGTTTGGTAGCAAAATCTCCTATTCTGAAGAGAAACATTTCGTTGTAAGCGGGTTCCATCAGCCTTGCCATCTTTTCTCAGCTGGCTAGGATGGAGGGCAGGCAGTCAGTTGGCAGACTCACCTGAGGCCCTGCTTGCCAGACTGTCACACAGACCTCCCGCCTGCTTCAGCCCAAAGGGACGGCTTATGGTAAGGTACAAACCCTGTGTTGGAAAGTTCCTGCCTAACCCTCGCACCAGCACAAGCATATTGGTCATTGGTCAAAGACTCTCCCCACAAGTTTAACATGTTTGCTCCCATCTAGCCTCCGAAGCCGAGTTTACCTAGCTAGGAATCTCACTTCAGGAAAGGTACTCAGGCTGCTGGTGACTGCACGTTGTTTCACCAGGCAGCCCAAATCGAGTACACCCACTTGCATTTTCCAGGGGGCAGAGCAAATGGTGTCAACTTACAGGCCTCCAGCCTGGGAGGGGCAACGTACACTTTGTGAATGGGAAAGAAGCCCATGCCTTCAGTGTGAAAGGCCGCTAGGCCTCTTTGCTTTGGCAGCCCAGGGATAGCGTCAGCTCTGAAATGCTTCCAAAGGAGCAGAGTCAGAGAACCTTGGAACCACAGAGCAGGTGCAGCCCAGAACACGGACTGCTCTTGGCCTGAGAACACCCACTGCCCAGCGCCTCTTTGGGGTACACAC
The DNA here is from genome assembly GCF_965194805.1 of Balaenoptera borealis. Classification (NCBI taxonomy): domain Eukaryota; kingdom Metazoa; phylum Chordata; class Mammalia; order Artiodactyla; family Balaenopteridae; genus Balaenoptera; species Balaenoptera borealis. The sequence goes on from NW_028123333.1 coordinate 218,696, forward strand.
GTGTAGAGGGAGGGTGTTGAATTCTGCTGCGTCATAACTTCTCCGGGCCACGTAGTGTGAGGGCAAGGAGAGTGGCCCTCCACCTCATCCCAGTTTCATGTGTCAGTTGTCTAAGGCAAACTCCCTGCTTGAATCCCTCCGTGGGCTACGTAACCTCCAGAGAAAGGTGGATGATTGGGACCCAGGGCTGGTATCTAGGTTAATGTTCTGTGCATCAACTTCGCAGCTGTTCTCTCTAAGCGGGTCCCAAAGGCTTTCTGGAAGAGTTTCCTTAGAGGGTCAGAAACAGGAAATTAACCGACAGGCCCACGGGGACGCCAGTTCTCTCCAGCAACAACGCTACCAGCCTCAGACACTTGGGTTCTCTTTGGTAAATGGAAGAACACTATGCTCGGAAGCTTCTTCCATCCAGTTTGAGAGTCGCACTTCCACTGCATCTTGGGATACCAAGTGTTGCCATGCCGTCACAATATCCAATTCTTAGGCCTATGACGGCAGAGTGTCTGGCAGTTCTGAAAGAGAACTTAGGAATGCAGGCGTTTTGGCTCCTTCCACCGAGAAACCAGCTCCTCCAGCTCCTCTGTCGTTAGCTATTTCATGTTAGAATATCTCTAGGGGCCCTCTTTTCCTCCTCCACGAGGTAAGACACAAACGGAATTGCCCTAAAGGGAAGAAGCCTTCTGAGTCCGGCAGAGAGGCAGCCTCTCCCACTCAGCATTCCCCCAACGCTGAGCCCCGGGTATGGGACAGAGAGAGGGAGAAAGGCAGCCGTAACCCCGAGCTCTTCCACAATGTAGTATAGGCCTCACCCTCACGCTCACGTCAATTTCACAGAGAAAACACCAGGCCTCGGTGTGCTTTCCTGTGGCAAGGAAACTTTGCTTTCATTCCTTAGGTGGCACGTTGGCTCAGGACTGCCCTACCCGAAGGACTCACGGTGTGCAGCCCTACTGGTTGAGATCAGCCCCTCTGGCTCTTTCTCGGATGACACCAACTGGAAAAGAGCCGTTCATATGCTGGGGACCCAGGGAGCTTTCCCTAGTCTACACCAGAACAGCACTCTGAGGGAGAGGAGCTGCTGACGTTTGGTAGCAAAATCTCCTATTCTGAAGAGAAACATTTCGCTGTAAGCGGGTTCCATCAGCCTTGCCATCTTTTCTCAGCTGGCTAGGATGGAGGGCAGGCAGTCAGTTGGCAGACTCACCTGAGGCCCTGCTTGCCAGACTGTGACACAGACCTCCCGCCTGCTTCAGCCCAAAGGGACGGCTTATGGTAAGGTAAAAACCCTGTGTTGGAAAGTTCCTGCCTAACCCTCGCACCAGCACAAGCATATTGGTCATTGGTCAAAGACTCTCCCCACAAGTTTAACATGTTTGCTCCCATCTAGCCTCCGAAGCCGAGTTTACCTAGCTAGGAATCTCACTTCAGGAAAGGTACTCAGGCTGCTGGTGACTGCACGTTGTTTCACCAGGCAGCCCAAATCGAGTACACCCACTTGCATTTTCCAGGGGGCAGAGCAAATGGTGTCAACTTACAGGCCTCCAGCCTGGGAGGGGCAACGTACACTTTGTGAATGGGAAAGAAGCCCATGCCTTCAGTGTGAAAGGCCGCTAGGCCTCTTTGCTTTGGCAGCCCAGGGATAGCGTCAGCTGTGAAATGCTTCCAAAGGAGCAGAGTCAGAGAACCTTGGAACCACAGAGCAGGTGCAGCCCAGAACACGGACTGCTCTTGGCCTGAGAACACCCACTGCCCAGCGCCTCTTTGGGGTACACACGTGTAGAGGGAGGGTGTTGAATTCTGCTGCGTCATAACTTCTCCGGGCCACGTAGTGTGAGGGCAAGGAGAGTGGCCCTCCACCTCATCCCAGTTTCATGTGTCAGTTGTCTAAGGCAAACTCCCTGCTTGAATCCCTCCGTGGGCTACGTAGCCTCCAGAGAAAGGTGGATGATTGGGACCCAGGGCTGGTATCTAGGTTAATGTTCTGTGCATCAACTTCGCAGCTGTTCTCTCTAAGCGGGTCCCAAAGGCTTTCTGGAAGAGTTTCCTTAGAGGGTCAGAAACAGGAAATTAACCGACAGGCCCACGGGGACGCCAGTTCTCTCCAGCAACAACGCTACCAGCCTCAGACACTTGGGTTCTCTTTGGTAAATGGAAGAACACTATGCTCGGAAGCTTCTTCCATCCAGTTTGAGAGTCGCGCTTCCACTGCATCTTGGGATACCAAGTGTTGCCATGCCGTCACAATTTCCAATTCTTAGGCCTATGACGGCAGAGTGTCTGGCAGTTCTGAAAGAGAACTTAGGGATGCAGGCGTTTTGGCTCCTTCCACCGAGAAACCAGCTCCTCCAGCTCCTCTGTCGTTAGCTATTTCATGTTAGAATATCTCTAGGGGCCCTCTTTTCCTCCTCCACGAGGTAAGACACAAACGGAATTGCCCTAAAGGGAAGAAGCCTTCTGAGTCCGGCAGAGAGGCAGCCTCTCCCACTCAGCATTCCCCCAACGCTGAGCCCCGGGTATGGGACAGAGAGAGGGAGAAAGGCAGCCGTAACCCCGAGCTCTTCCACAATGTAGTATAGGCCTCACCCTCAATCTCACGTCAATTTCACAGAGAAAACACCAGGCCTCGGTGTGCTTTCCTGTGGCAAGGAAACTTTGCTTTCATTCCTTAGGTGGCACGTTGGCTCAGGACTGCCCTACCCGAAGGACTCACGGTGTGCAGCCCTATTGGTTGAGATCAGCCCCTCTGGCTCTTTCTCGGATGACACCAACTGGGCAAAGAGCCGTTCATATGCTGGGGACCCAGGGAGCTTTCCCTAGTCTACACCAGAACAGCACTCTGAGGGAGAGGAGCTGCTGACGTTTGGTAGCAAAATCTCCTATTCTGAAGAGAAACATTTCGTTGTAAGCGGGTTCCATCAGCCTTGCCATCTTTTCTCATCTGGCTAGGATGGAGGGCAGGCAGTCAGTTGGCAGACTCACCTGAGGCCCTGCTTGCCAGACTGTGACACAGACCTCCCGCCTGCTTCAGCCCAAAGGGACGGCTTATGGTAAGGTACAAACCCTGTGTTGGAAAGTTCCTGCCTAACCCTCGCACCAGCACAAGCATATTGGTCATTGGTCAAAGACTTTCCCCACAAGTTTAACATGTTTGCTCCCATCTAGCCTCCGAAGCCGAGTTTACCTAGCTAGGAATCTCACTTCAGGAAAGGTACTCAGGCTGCTGGTGACTGCACGTTGTTTCACCAGGCAGCCCAAATCGAGTACACCCACTTGCATTTTCCAGGGGGCAGAGCAAATGGTGTCAACTTACAGGCCTCCAGCCTGGGAGGGGCAACGTACACTTTGTGAATGGGAAAGAAGCCCATGCCTTCAGTGTGAAAGGCCGCTAGGCCTCTTTGCTTTGGCAGCCCAGGGATAGCGTCAGCTGTGAAATGCTTCCAAAGGAGCAGAGTCAGAGAACCTTGGAACCACAGAGCAGGTGCAGCCCAGAACACGGACTACTCTTGGCCTGAGAACACCCACTGCCCAGCGCCTCTTTGGGGTACACACGTGTAGAGGGAGGGTGTTGAATTCTGCTGCGTCATAACTTCTCCGGGCCACGTAGTGTGAGGGCAAGGAGAGTGGCCCTCCACCTCATCCCAGTTTCATGTGTCAGTTGTCTAAGGCAAACTCCCTGCTTGAATCCCTCCGTGGGCTACGTAACCTCCAGAGAAAGGTGGATGATTGGGACCCAGGGCTGGTATCTAGGTTAATGTTCTGTGCATCAACTTCGCAGCTGTTCTCTCTAAGCGGGTCCCAAAGGCTTTCTGGAAGAGTTTCCTTAGAGGGTCAGAAACAGGAAATTAACCGACAGGCCCACGGGGACGCCAGTTCTCTCCAGCAACAACGCTACCAGCCTCAGACACTTGGGTTCTCTTTGGTAAATGGAAGAACACTATGCTCGGAAGCTTCTTCCATCCAGTTTGAGAGTCGCGCTTCCACTGCATCTTGGGATACCAAGTGTTGCCATGCCGTCACAATTTCCAATTCTTAGGCCTATGACGGCAGAGTGTCTGGCAGTTCTGAAAGAGAACTTAGGGATGCAGGCGTTTTGGCTCCTTCCACCGAGAAACCAGCTCCTCCAGCTCCTCTGTCGTTAGCTATTTCATGTTAGAATATCTCTAGGGGCCCTCTTTTCCTCCTCCACGAGGTAAGACACAAACGGAATTGCCCTAAAGGGAAGAAGCCTTCTGAGTCCGGCAGAGAGGCAGCCTCTCCCACTCAGCATTCCCCCAACGCTGAGCCCCGGGTATGGGACAGAGAGAGGGAGAAAGGCAGCCGTAACCCCGAGCTCTTCCACAATGTAGTATAGGCCTCACCCTCAAGCTCACGTCAATTTCATAGAGAAAACACCAGGCCTCGGTGTGCTTTCCTGTGGCAAGGAAACTTTGCTTTCATTCCTTAGGTGGCACGTTGGCTCAGGACTGCCCTACCCGAAGGACTCACGGTGTGCAGCCCTATTGGTTGAGATCAGCCCCTCTGGCTCTTTCTCGGATGACACCAACTGGAAAAGAGCCGTTCATATGCTGGGGACCCAGGGAGCTTTCCCTAGTCTACACCAGAACAGCACTCTGAGGGAGAGGAGCTGCTGACGTTTGGTAGCAAAATCTCCTATTCTGAAGAGAAACATTTCGTTGTGAGCGGGTTCCATCAGCCTTGCCATCTTTTCTCAGCTGGCTAGGATGGAGGGCAGGCAGTCAGTTGGCAGACTCACCTGAGGCCCTGCTTGCCAGACTGTCACACAGACCTCCCGCCTGCTTCAGCCCAAAGGGACGGCTTATGGTAAGGTACAAACCCTGTGTTGGAAAGTTCCTGCCTAACCCTCGCACCAGCACAAGCATATTGGTCATTGGTCAAAGACTCTCCCCACAAGTTTAACATGTTTGCTCCCATCTAGCCTCCGAAGCCGAGTTTACCTAGCTAGGAATCTCACTTCAGGAAAGGTACTCAGGCTGCTGGTGACTGCACGTTGTTTCACCAGGCAGCCCAAATCGAGTACACCCACTTGCATTTTCCAGGGGGCAGAGCAAATGGTGTCAACTTACAGGCCTCCAGCCTGGGAGGGGCAACGTACACTTTGTGAATGGGAAAGAAGCCCATGCCTTCAGTGTGAAAGGCCGCTAGGCCTCTTTGCTTTGGCAGCCCAGGGATAGCGTCAGCTGTGAAATGCTTCCAAAGGAGCAGAGTCAGAGAACCTTGGAACCACAGAGCAGGTGCAGCCCAGAACACGGACTGCTCTTGGCCTGAGAACACCCACTGCCCAGCGCCTCTTTGGGGTACACACGTGTAGAGGGAGGGTGTTGAATTCTGCTGCGTCATAACTTCTCCGGGCCACGTAGTGTGAGGGCAAGGAGAGTGGCCCTCCACCTCATCCCAGTTTCATGTGTCAGTTGTCTAAGGCAAACTCCCTGCTTGAATCCCTCCGTGGGCTACGTAACCTCCAGAGAAAGGTGGATGATTGGGACCCAGGGCTGGTATCTAGGTTAATGTTCTGTGCATCAACTTCGCAGCTGTTCTCTCTAAGCGGGTCCCAAAGGCTTTCTGGAAGAGTTTCCTTAGAGGGTCAGAAACAGGAAATTAACCGACAGGCCCACGGGGACGCCAGTTCTCTCCAGCAACAACGCTACCAGCCTCAGACACTTGGGTTCTCTTTGGTAAATGGAAGAACACTATGCTCGGAAGCTTCTTCCATCCAGTTTGAGAGTCGCACTTCCACTGCATCTTGGGATACCAAGTGTTGCCATGCCGTCACAATATCCAATTCTTAGGCCTATGACGGCAGAGTGTCTGGCAGTTCTGAAAGAGAACTTAGGGATGCAGGCGTTTTGGCTCCTTCCACCGAGAAACCAGCTCCTCCAGCTCCTCTGTCGTTAGCTATTTCATGTTAGAATATCTCTAGGGGCCCTCTTTTCCTCCTCCACGAGGTAAGACACAAACGGAATTGCCCTAAAGGGAAGAAGCCTTCTGAGTCCGGCAGAGAGGCAGCCTCTCCCACTCAGCATTCCCCCAACGCTGAGCCCCGGGTATGGGACAGAGAGAGGGAGAAAGGCAGCCGTAACCCCGAGCTCTTCCACAATGTAGTATAGGCCTCACCCTCACGCTCACGTCAATTTCACAGAGAAAACACCAGGCCTCGGTGTGCTTTCCTGTGGCAAGGAAACTTTGCTTTCATTCCTTAGGTGGCACGTTGGCTCAGGACTGCCCTACCCGAAGGACTCACGGTGTGCAGCCCTACTGGTTGAGATCAGCCCCTCTGGCTCTTTCTCGGATGACACCAACTGGAAAAGAGCCGTTCATATGCTGGGGACCCAGGGAGCTTTCCCTAGTCTACACCAGAACAGCACTCTGAGGGAGAGGAGCTGCTGACGTTTGGTAGCAAAATCTCCTATTCTGAAGAGAAACATTTCGCTGTGAGCGGGTTCCATCAGCCTTGCCATCTTTTCTCAGCTGGCTAGGATGGAGGGCAGGCAGTCAGTTGGCAGACTCACCTGAGGCCCTGCTTGCCAGACTGTGACACAGACCTCCCGCCTGCTTCAGCCCAAAGGGACGGCTTATGGTAAGGTAAAAACCCTGTGTTGGAAAGTTCCTGCCTAACCCTCGCACCAGCACAAGCATATTGGTCATTGGTCAAAGACTTTACCCACAAGTTTAACATGTTTGCTCCCATCTAGCCTCCGAAGCCGAGTTTACCTAGCTAGGAATCTCACTTCAGGAAAGGTACTCAGGCTGCTGGTGACTGCACGTTGTTTCACCAGGCAGCCCAAATCGAGTACACCCACTTGCATTTTCCAGGGGGCAGAGCAAATGGTGTCAACTTACAGGCCTCCAGCCTGGGAGGGGCAACGTACACTTTGTGAATGGGAAAGAAGCCCATGCCTTCAGTGTGAAAGGCCGCTAGGCCTCTTTGCTTTGGCAGCCCAGGGATAGCGTCAGCTCTGAAATGCTTCCAAAGGAGCAGAGTCAGAGAACCTTGGAACCACAGAGCAGGTGCAGCCCAGAACACGGACTACTCTTGGCCTGAGAACACCCACTGCCCAGCGCCTCTTTGGGGTACACACGTGTAGAGGGAGGGTGTTGAATTCTGCTGCGTCATAACTTCTCCGGGCCACGTAGTGTGAGGGCAAGGAGAGTGGCCCTCCACCTCATCCCAGTTTCATGTGTCAGTTGTCTAAGGCAAACTCCCTGCTTGAATCCCTCCGTGGGCTACGTAACCTCCAGAGAAAGGTGGATGATTGGGACCCAGGGCTGGTATCTAGGTTAATGTTCTGTGCATCAACTTCGCAGCTGTTCTCTCTAAGCGGGTCCCAAAGGCTTTCTGGAAGAGTTTCCTTAGAGGGTCAGAAACAGGAAATTAACCGACAGGCCCACGGGGACGCCAGTTCTCTCCAGCAACAACGCTACCAGCCTCAGACACTTGGGTTCTCTTTGGTAAATGGAAGAACACTATGCTCGGAAGCTTCTTCCATCCAGTTTGAGAGTCGCGCTTCCACTGCATCTTGGGATACCAAGTGTTGCCATGCCGTCACAATTTCCAATTCTTAGGCCTATGACGGCAGAGTGTCTGGCAGTTCTGAAAGAGAACTTAGGGATGCAGGCGTTTTGGCTCCTTCCACCGAGAAACCAGCTCCTCCAGCTCCTCTGTCGTTAGCTATTTCATGTTAGAATATCTCTAGGGGCCCTCTTTTCCTCCTCCACGAGGTAAGACACAAACGGAATTGCCCTAAAGGGAAGAAGCCTTCTGAGTCCGGCAGAGAGGCAGCCTCTCCCACTCAGCATTCCCCCAACGCTGAGCCCCGGGTATGGGACAGAGAGAGGGAGAAAGGCAGCCGTAACCCCGAGCTCTTCCACAATGTAGTATAGGCCTCACCCTCAAGCTCACGTCAATTTCACAGAGAAAACACCAGGCCTCGGTGTGCTTTCCTGTGGCAAGGAAACTTTGCTTTCATTCCTTAGGTGGCACGTTGGCTCAGGACTGCCCTACCCGAAGGACTCACGGTGTGCAGCCCTACTGGTTGAGATCAGCCCCTCTGGCTCTTTCTCGGATGACACCAACTGGAAAAGAGCCGTTCATATGCTGGGGACCCAGGGAGCTTTCCCTAGTCTACACCAGAACAGCACTCTGAGGGAGAGGAGCTGCTGACGTTTGGTAGCAAAATCTCCTATTCTGAAGAGAAACATTTCGCTGTGAGCGGGTTCCATCAGCCTTGCCATCTTTTCTCAGCTGGCTAGGATGGAGGGCAGGCAGTCAGTTGGCAGACTCACCTGAGGCCCTGCTTGCCAGACTGTGACACAGACCTCCCGCCTGCTTCAGCCCAAAGGGACGGCTTATGGTAAGGTAAAAACCCTGTGTTGGAAAGTTCCTGCCTAACCCTCGCACCAGCACAAGCATATTGGTCATTGGTCAAAGACTTTCCCCACAAGTTTAACATGTTTGCTCCCATCTAGCCTCCGAAGCCGAGTTTACCTAGCTAGGAATCTCACTTCAGGAAAGGTACTCAGGCTGCTGGTGACTGCACGTTGTTTCACCAGGCAGCCCAAATCGAGTACACCCACTTGCATTTTCCAGGGGGCAGAGCAAATGGTGTCAACTTACAGGCCTCCAGCCTGGGAGGGGCAACGTACACTTTGTGAATGGGAAAGAAGCCCATGCCTTCAGTGTGAAAGGCCGCTAGGCCTCTTTGCTTTGGCAGCCCAGGGATAGCGTCAGCTGTGAAATGCTTCCAAAGGAGCAGAGTCAGAGAACCTTGGAACCACAGAGCAGGTGCAGCCCAGAACACGGACTGCTCTTGGCCTGAGAACACCCACTGCCCAGCGCCTCTTTGGGGTACACACGTGTAGAGGGAGGGTGTTGAATTCTGCTGCGTCATAACTTCTCCGGGCCACGTAGTGTGAGGGCAAGGAGAGTGGCCCTCCACCTCATCCCAGTTTCATGTGTCAGTTGTCTAAGGCAAACTCCCTGCTTGAATCCCTCCGTGGGCTACGTAACCTCCAGAGAAAGGTGGATGATTGGGACCCAGGGCTGGTATCTAGGTTAATGTTCTGTGCATCAACTTCGCAGCTGTTCTCTCTAAGCGGGTCCCAAAGGCTTTCTGGAAGAGTTTCCTTAGAGGGTCAGAAACAGGAAATTAACCGACAGGCCCACGGGGACGCCAGTTCTCTCCAGCAACAACGCTACCAGCCTCAGACACTTGGGTTCTCTTTGGTAAATGGAAGAACACTATGCTCGGAAGCTTCTTCCATCCAGTTTGAGAGTCGCACTTCCACTGCATCTTGGGATACCAAGTGTTGCCATGCCGTCACAATATCCAATTCTTAGGCCTATGACGGCAGAGTGTCTGGCAGTTCTGAAAGAGAACTTAGGAATGCAGGCGTTTTGGCTCCTTCCACCGAGAAACCAGCTCCTCCAGCTCCTCTGTCGTTAGCTATTTCATGTTAGAATATCTCTAGGGGCCCTCTTTTCCTCCTCCACGAGGTAAGACACAAACGGAATTGCCCTAAAGGGAAGAAGCCTTCTGAGTCCGGCAGAGAGGCAGCCTCTCCCACTCAGCATTCCCCCAACGCTGAGCCCCGGGTATGGGACAGAGAGAGGGAGAAAGGCAGCCGTAACCCCGAGCTCTTCCACAATGTAGTATAGGCCTCACCCTCACGCTCACGTCAATTTCACAGAGAAAACACCAGGCCTCGGTGTGCTTTCCTGTGGCAAGGAAACTTTGCTTTCATTCCTTAGGTGGCACGTTGGCTCAGGACTGCCCTACCCGAAGGACTCACGGTGTGCAGCCCTACTGGTTGAGATCAGCCCCTCTGGCTCTTTCTCGGATGACACCAACTGGAAAAGAGCCGTTCATATGCTGGGGACCCAGGGAGCTTTCCCTAGTCTACACCAGAACAGCACTCTGAGGGAGAGGAGCTGCTGACGTTTGGTAGCAAAATCTCCTATTCTGAAGAGAAACATTTCGCTGTAAGCGGGTTCCATCAGCCTTGCCATCTTTTCTCAGCTGGCTAGGATGGAGGGCAGGCAGTCAGTTGGCAGACTCACCTGAGGCCCTGCTTGCCAGACTGTGACACAGACCTCCCGCCTGCTTCAGCCCAAAGGGACGGCTTATGGTAAGGTACAAACCCTGTGTTGGAAAGTTCCTGCCTAACCCTCGCACCAGCACAAGCATATTGGTCATTGGTCAAAGACTCTCCCCACAAGTTTAACATGTTTGCTCCCATCTAGCCTCCGAAGCCGAGTTTACCTAGCTAGGAATCTCACTTCAGGAAAGGTACTCAGGCTGCTGGTGACTGCACGTTGTTTCACCAGGCAGCCCAAATCGAGTACACCCACTTGCATTTTCCAGGGGGCAGAGCAAATGGTGTCAACTTACAGGCCTCCAGCCTGGGAGGGGCAACGTACACTTTGTGAATGGGAAAGAAGCCCATGCCTTCAGTGTGAAAGGCCGCTAGGCCTCTTTGCTTTGGCAGCCCAGGGATAGCGTCAGCTGTGAAATGCTTCCAAAGGAGCAGAGTCAGAGAACCTTGGAACCACAGAGCAGGTGCAGCCCAGAACACGGACTACTCTTGGCCTGAGAACACCCACTGCCCAGCGCCTCTTTGGGGTACACACGTGTAGAGGGAGGGTGTTGAATTCTGCTGCGTCATAACTTCTCCGGGCCACGTAGTGTGAGGGCAAGGAGAGTGGCCCTCCACCTCATCCCAGTTTCATGTGTCAGTTGTCTAAGGCAAACTCCCTGCTTGAATCCCTCCGTGGGCTACGTAACCTCCAGAGAAAGGTGGATGATTGGGACCCAGGGCTGGTATCTAGGTTAATGTTCTGTGCATCAACTTCGCAGCTGTTCTCTCTAAGCGGGTCCCAAAGGCTTTCTGGAAGAGTTTCCTTAGAGGGTCAGAAACAGGAAATTAACCGACAGGCCCACGGGGACGCCAGTTCTCTCCAGCAACAACGCTACCAGCCTCAGACACTTGGGTTCTCTTTGGTAAATGGAAGAACACTATGCTCGGAAGCTTCTTCCATCCAGTTTGAGAGTCGCGCTTCCACTGCATCTTGGGATACCAAGTGTTGCCATGCCGTCACAATTTCCAATTCTTAGGCCTATGACGGCAGAGTGTCTGGCAGTTCTGAAAGAGAACTTAGGGATGCAGGCGTTTTGGCTCCTTCCACCGAGAAACCAGCTCCTCCAGCTCCTCTGTCGTTAGCTATTTCATGTTAGAATATCTCTAGGGGCCCTCTTTTCCTCCTCCACGAGGTAAGACACAAACGGAATTGCCCTAAAGGGAAGAAGCCTTCTGAGTCCGGCAGAGAGGCAGCCTCTCCCACTCAGCATTCCCCCAACGCTGAGCCCCGGGTATGGGACAGAGAGAGGGAGAAAGGCAGCCGTAACCCCGAGCTCTTCCACAATGTAGTATAGGCCTCACCCTCAAGCTCACGTCAATTTCATAGAGAAAACACCAGGCCTCGGTGTGCTTTCCTGTGGCAAGGAAACTTTGCTTTCATTCCTTAGGTGGCACGTTGGCTCAGGACTGCCCTACCCGAAGGACTCACGGTGTGCAGCCCTACTGGTTGAGATCAGCCCCTCTGGCTCTTTCTCGGATGACACCAACTGGGCAAAGAGCCGTTCATATGCTGGGGACCCAGGGAGCTTTCCCTAGTCTACACCAGAACAGCACTCTGAGGGAGAGGAGCTGCTGACGTTTGGTAGCAAAATCTCCTATTCTGAAGAGAAACATTTCGCTGTGAGCGGGTTCCATCAGCCTTGCCATCTTTTCTCAGCTGGCTAGGATGGAGGGCAGGCAGTCAGTTGGCAGACTCACCTGAGGCCCTGCTTGCCAGACTGTCACACAGACCTCCCGCCTGCTTCAGCCCAAAGGGACGGCTTATGGTAAGGTACAAACCCTGTGTTGGAAAGTTCCTGCCTAACCCTCGCACCAGCACAAGCATATTGGTCATTGGTCAAAGACTCTCCCCACAAGTTTAACATGTTTGCTCCCATCTAGCCTCCGAAGCCGAGTTTACCTAGCTAGGAATCTCACTTCAGGAAAGGTACTCAGGCTGCTGGTGACTGCACGTTGTTTCACCAGGCAGCCCAAATCGAGTACACCCACTTGCATTTTCCAGGGGGCAGAGCAAATGGTGTCAACTTACAGGCCTCCAGCCTGGGAGGGGCAACGTACACTTTGTGAATGGGAAAGAAGCCCATGCCTTCAGTGTGAAAGGCCGCTAGGCCTCTTTGCTTTGGCAGCCCAGGGATAGCGTCAGCTGTGAAATGCTTCCAAAGGAGCAGAGTCAGAGAACCTTGGAACCACAGAGCAGGTGCAGCCCAGAACACGGACTGCTCTTGGCCTGAGAACACCCACTGCCCAGCGCCTCTTTGGGGTACACACGTGTAGAGGGAGGGTGTTGAATTCTGCTGCGTCATAACTTCTCCGGGCCACGTAGTGTGAGGGCAAGGAGAGTGGCCCTCCACCTCATCCCAGTTTCATGTGTCAGTTGTCTAAGGCAAACTCCCTGCTTGAATCCCTCCGTGGGCTACGTAGCCTCCAGAGAAAGGTGGATGATTGGGACCCAGGGCTGGTATCTAGGTTAATGTTCTGTGCATCAACTTCGCAGCTGTTCTCTCTAAGCGGGTCCCAAAGGCTTTCTGGAAGAGTTTCCTTAGAGGGTCAGAAACAGGAAATTAACCGACAGGCCCACGGGGACGCCAGTTCTCTCCAGCAACAACGCTACCAGCCTCAGACACTTGGGTTCTCTTTGGTAAATGGAAGAACACTATGCTCGGAAGCTTCTTCCATCCAGTTTGAGAGTCGCGCTTCCACTGCATCTTGGGATACCAAGTGTTGCCATGCCGTCACAATTTCCAATTCTTAGGCCTATGACGGCAGAGTGTCTGGCAGTTCTGAAAGAGAACTTAGGGATGCAGGCGTTTTGGCTCCTTCCACCGAGAAACCAGCTCCTCCAGCTCCTCTGTCGTTAGCTATTTCATGTTAGAATATCTCTAGGGGCCCTCTTTTCCTCCTCCACGAGGTAAGACACAAACGGAATTGCCCTAAAGGGAAGAAGCCTTCTGAGTCCGGCAGAGAGGCAGCCTCTCCCACTCAGCATTCCCCCAACGCTGAGCCCCGGGTATGGGACAGAGAGAGGGAGAAAGGCAGCCGTAACCCCGAGCTCTTCCACAATGTAGTATAGGCCTCACCCTCAATCTCACGTCAATTTCACAGAGAAAACACCAGGCCTCGGTGTGCTTTCCTGTGGCAAGGAAACTTTGCTTTCATTCCTTAGGTGGCACGTTGGCTCAGGACTGCCCTACCCGAAGGACTCACGGTGTGCAGCCCTATTGGTTGAGATCAGCCCCTCTGGCTCTTTCTCGGATGACACCAACTGGGCAAAGAGCCGTTCATATGCTGGGGACCCAGGGAGCTTTCCCTAGTCTACACCAGAACAGCACTCTGAGGGAGAGGAGCTGCTGACGTTTGGTAGCAAAATCTCCTATTCTGAAGAGAAACATTTCGTTGTAAGCGGGTTCCATCAGCCTTGCCATCTTTTCTCATCTGGCTAGGATGGAGGGCAGGCAGTCAGTTGGCAGACTCACCTGAGGCCCTGCTTGCCAGACTGTGACACAGACCTCCCGCCTGCTTCAGCCCAAAGGGACGGCTTATGGTAAGGTAAAAACCCTGTGTTGGAAAGTTCCTGCCTAACCCTCGCACCAGCACAAGCATATTGGTCATTGGTCAAAGACTTTCCCCACAAGTTTAACATGTTTGCTCCCATCTAGCCTCCGAAGCCGAGTTTACCTAGCTAGGAATCTCACTTCAGGAAAGGTACTCAGGCTGCTGGTGACTGCACGTTGTTTCACCAGGCAGCCCAAATCGAGTACACCCACTTGCATTTTCCAGGGGGCAGAGCAAATGGTGTCAACTTACAGGCCTCCAGCCTGGGAGGGGCAACGTACACTTTGTGAATGGGAAAGAAGCCCATGCCTTCAGTGTGAAAGGCCGCTAGGCCTCTTTGCTTTGGCAGCCCAGGGATAGCGTCAGCTCTGAAATGCTTCCAAAGGAGCAGAGTCAGAGAACCTTGGAACCACAGAGCAGGTGCAGCCCAGAACACGGACTACTCTTGGCCTGAGAACACCCACTGCCCAGCGCCTCTTTGGGGTACACACGTGTAGAGGGAGGGTGTTGAATTCTGCTGCGTCATAACTTCTCCGGGCCACGTAGTGTGAGGGCAAGGAGAGTGGCCCTCCACCTCATCCCAGTTTCATGTGTCAGTTGTCTAAGGCAAACTCCCTGCTTGAATCCCTCCGTGGGCTACGTAACCTCCAGAGAAAGGTGGATGATTGGGACCCAGGGCTGGTATCTAGGTTAATGTTCTGTGCATCAACTTCGCAGCTGTTCTCTCTAAGCGGGTCCCAAAGGCTTTCTGGAAGAGTTTCCTTAGAGGGTCAGAAACAGGAAATTAACCGACAGGCCCACGGGGACGCCAGTTCTCTCCAGCAACAACGCTACCAGCCTCAGACACTTGGGTTCTCTTTGGTAAATGGAAGAACACTATGCTCGGAAGCTTCTTCCATCCAGTTTGAGAGTCGCGCTTCCACTGCATCTTGGGATACCAAGTGTTGCCATGCCGTCACAATTTCCAATTCTTAGGCCTATGACGGCAGAGTGTCTGGCAGTTCTGAAAGAGAACTTAGGGATGCAGGCGTTTTGGCTCCTTCCACCGAGAAACCAGCTCCTCCAGCTCCTCTGTCGTTAGCTATTTCATGTTAGAATATCTCTAGGGGCCCTCTTTTCCTCCTCCACGAGGTAAGACACAAACGGAATTGCCCTAAAGGGAAGAAGCCTTCTGAGTCCGGCAGAGAGGCAGCCTCTCCCACTCAGCATTCCCCCAACGCTGAGCCCCGGGTATGGGACAGAGAGAGGGAGAAAGGCAGCCGTAACCCCGAGCTCTTCCACAATGTAGTATAGGCCTCACCCTCACGCTCACGTCAATTTCACAGAGAAAACACCAGGCCTCGGTGTGCTTTCCTGTGGCAAGGAAACTTTGCTTTCATTCCTTAGGTGGCACGTTGGCTCAGGACTGCCCTACCCGAAGGACTCACGGTGTGCAGCCCTACTGGTTGAGATCAGCCCCTCTGGCTCTTTCTCGGATGACACCAACTGGAAAAGAGCCGTTCATATGCTGGGGACCCAGGGAGCTTTCCCTAGTCTACACCAGAACAGCACTCTGAGGGAGAGGAGCTGCTGACGTTTGGTAGCAAAATCTCCTATTCTGAAGAGAAACATTTCGCTGTAAGCGGGTTCCATCAGCCTTGCCATCTTTTCTCAGCTGGCTAGGATGGAGGGCAGGCAGTCAGTTGGCAGACTCACCTGAGGCCCTGCTTGCCAGACTGTGACACAGACCTCCCGCCTGCTTCAGCCCAAAGGGACGGCTTATGGTAAGGTAAAAACCCTGTGTTGGAAAGTTCCTGCCTAACCCTCGCACCAGCACAAGCATATTGGTCATTGGTCAAAGACTTTCCCCACAAGTTTAACATGTTTGCTCCCATCTAGCCTCCGAAGCCGAGTTTACCTAGCTAGGAATCTCACTTCAGGAAAGGTACTCAGGCTGCTGGTGACTGCACGTTGTTTCACCAGGCAGCCCAAATCGAGTACACCCACTTGCATTTTCCAGGGGGCAGAGCAAATGGTGTCAACTTACAGGCCTCCAGCCTGGGAGGGGCAACGTACACTTTGTGAATGGGAAAGAAGCCCATGCCTTCAGTGTGAAAGGCCGCTAGGCCTCTTTGCTTTGGCAGCCCAGGGATAGCGTCAGCTGTGAAATGCTTCCAAAGGAGCAGAGTCAGAGAACCTTGGAACCACAGAGCAGGTGCAGCCCAGAACACGGACTGCTCTTGGCCTGAGAACACCCACTGCCCAGCGCCTCTTTGGGGTACACACGTGTAGAGGGAGGGTGTTGAATTCTGCTGCGTCATAACTTCTCCGGGCCACGTAGTGTGAGGGCAAGGAGAGTGGCCCTCCACCTCATCCCAGTTTCATGTGTCAGTTGTCTAAGGCAAACTCCCTGCTTGAATCCCTCCGTGGGCTACGTAACCTCCAGAGAAAGGTGGATGATTGGGACCCAGGGCTGGTATCTAGGTTAATGTTCTGTGCATCAACTTCGCAGCTGTTCTCTCTAAGCGGGTCCCAAAGGCTTTCTGGAAGAGTTTCCTTAGAGGGTCAGAAACAGGAAATTAACCGACAGGCCCACGGGGACGCCAGTTCTCTCCAGCAACAACGCTACCAGCCTCAGACACTTGGGTTCTCTTTGGTAAATGGAAGAACACTATGCTCGGAAGCTTCTTCCATCCAGTTTGAGAGTCGCGCTTCCACTGCATCTTGGGATACCAAGTGTTGCCATGCCGTCACAATTTCCAATTCTTAGGCCTATGACGGCAGAGTGTCTGGCAGTTCTGAAAGAGAACTTAGGGATGCAGGCGTTTTGGCTCCTTCCACCGAGAAACCAGCTCCTCCAGCTCCTCTGTCGTTAGCTATTTCATGTTAGAATATCTCTAGGGGCCCTCTTTTCCTCCTCCACGAGGTAAGACACAAACGGAATTGCCCTAAAGGGAAGAAGCCTTCTGAGTCCGGCAGAGAGGCAGCCTCTCCCACTCAGCATTCCCCCAACGCTGAGCCCCGGGTATGGGACAGAGAGAGGGAGAAAGGCAGCCGTAACCCCGAGCTCTTCCACAATGTAGTATAGGCCTCACCCTCAAGCTCACGTCAATTTCATAGAGAAAACACCAGGCCTCGGTGTGCTTTCCTGTGGCAAGGAAACTTTGCTTTCATTCCTTAGGTGGCACGTTGGCTCAGGACTGCCCTACCCGAAGGACTCACGGTGTGCAGCCCTACTGGTTGAGATCAGCCCCTCTGGCTCTTTCTCGGATGACACCAACTGGGCAAAGAGCCGTTCATATGCTGGGGACCCAGGGAGCTTTCCCTAGTCTACACCAGAACAGCACTCTGAGGGAGAGGAGCTGCTGACGTTTGCTAGCAAAATCTCCTATTCTGAAGAGAAACATTTCGCTGTGAGCGGGTTCCATCAGCCTTGCCATCTTTTCTCAGCTGGCTAGGATGGAGGGCAGGCAGTCAGTTGGCAGACTCACCTGAGGCCCTGCTTGCTAGACTGTCACACAGACCTCCCGCCTGCTTCAGCCCAAAGGGACGGCTTATGGTAAGGTACAAACCCTGTGTTGGAAAGTTCCTGCCTAACCCTCGCACCAGCACAAGCATATTGGTCATTGGTCAAAGACTCTCCCCACAAGTTTAACATGTTTGCTCCCATCTAGCCTCCGAAGCCGAGTTTACCTAGCTAGGAATCTCACTTCAGGAAAGGTACTCAGGCTGCTGGTGACTGCACGTTGTTTCACCAGGCAGCCCAAATCGAGTACACCCACTTGCATTTTCCAGGGGGCAGAGCAAATGGTGTCAACTTACAGGCCTCCAGCCTGGGAGGGGCAACGTACACTTTGTGAATGGGAAAGAAGCCCATGCCTTCAGTGTGAAAGGCCGCTAGGCCTCTTTGCTTTGGCAGCCCAGGGATAGCGTCAGCTGTGAAATGCTTCCAAAGGAGCAGAGTCAGAGAACCTTGGAACCACAGAGCAGGTGCAGCCCAGAACACGGACTGCTCTTGGCCTGAGAACACCCACTGCCCAGCGCCTCTTTGGGGTACACACGTGTAGAGGGAGGGTGTTGAATTCTGCTGCGTCATAACTTCTCCGGGCCACGTAGTGTGAGGGCAAGGAGAGTGGCCCTCCACCTCATCCCAGTTTCATGTGTCAGTTGTCTAAGGCAAACTCCCTGCTTGAATCCCTCCGTGGGCTACGTAGCCTCCAGAGAAAGGTGGATGATTGGGACCCAGGGCTGGTATCTAGGTTAATGTTCTGTGCATCAACTTCGCAGCTGTTCTCTCTAAGCGGGTCCCAAAGGCTTTCTGGAAGAGTTTCCTTAGAGGGTCAGAAACAGGAAATTAACCGACAGGCCCACGGGGACGCCAGTTCTCTCCAGCAACAACGCTACCAGCCTCAGACACTTGGGTTCTCTTTGGTAAATGGAAGAACACTATGCTCGGAAGCTTCTTCCATCCAGTTTGAGAGTCGCGCTTCCACTGCATCTTGGGATACCAAGTGTTGCCATGCCGTCACAATTTCCAATTCTTAGGCCTATGACGGCAGAGTGTCTGGCAGTTCTGAAAGAGAACTTAGGGATGCAGGCGTTTTGGCTCCTTCCACCGAGAAACCAGCTCCTCCAGCTCCTCTGTCGTTAGCTATTTCATGTTAGAATATCTCTAGGGGCCCTCTTTTCCTCCTCCACGAGGTAAGACACAAACGGAATTGCCCTAAAGGGAAGAAGCCTTCTGAGTCCGGCAGAGAGGCAGCCTCTCCCACTCAGCATTCCCCCAACGCTGAGCCCCGGGTATGGGACAGAGAGAGGGAGAAAGGCAGCCGTAACCCCGAGCTCTTCCACAATGTAGTATAGGCCTCACCCTCAAGCTCACGTCAATTTCACAGAGAAAACACCAGGCCTCGGTGTGCTTTCCTGTGGCAAGGAAACTTTGCTTTCATTCCTTAGGTGGCACGTTGGCTCAGGACTGCCCTACCCGAAGGACTCACGGTGTGCAGCCCTATTGGTTGAGATCAGCCCCTCTGGCTCTTTCTCGGATGACACCAACTGGGCAAAGAGCCGTTCATATGCTGGGGACCCAGGGAGCTTTCCCTAGTCTACACCAGAACAGCACTCTGAGGGAGAGGAGCTGCTGACGTTTGGTAGCAAAATCTCCTATTCTGAAGAGAAACATTTCGTTGTAAGCGGGTTCCATCAGCCTTGCCATCTTTTCTCATCTGGCTAGGATGGAGGGCAGGCAGTCAGTTGGCAGACTCACCTGAGGCCCTGCTTGCCAGACTGTGACACAGACCTCCCGCCTGCTTCAGCCCAAAGGGACGGCTTATGGTAAGGTAAAAACCCTGTGTTGGAAAGTTCCTGCCTAACCCTCGCACCAGCACAAGCATATTGGTCATTGGTCAAAGACTTTCCCCACAAGTTTAACATGTTTGCTCCCATCTAGCCTCCGAAGCCGAGTTTACCTAGCTAGGAATCTCACTTCAGGAAAGGTACTCAGGCTGCTGGTGACTGCACGTTGTTTCACCAGGCAGCCCAAATCGAGTACACCCACTTGCATTTTCCAGGGGGCAGAGCAAATGGTGTCAACTTACAGGCCTCCAGCCTGGGAGGGGCAACGTACACTTTGTGAATGGGAAAGAAGCCCATGCCTTCAGTGTGAAAGGCCGCTAGGCCTCTTTGCTTTGGCAGCCCAGGGATAGCGTCAGCTGTGAAATGCTTCCAAAGGAGCAGAGTCAGAGAACCTTGGAACCACAGAGCAGGTGCAGCCCAGAACACGGACTGCTCTTGGCCTGAGAACACCCACTGCCCAGCGCCTCTTTGGGGTACACACGTGTAGAGGGAGGGTGTTGAATTCTGCTGCGTCATAACTTCTCCGGGCCACGTAGTGTGAGGGCAAGGAGAGTGGCCCTCCACCTCATCCCAGTTTCATGTGTCAGTTGTCTAAGGCAAACTCCCTGCTTGAATCCCTCCGTGGGCTACGTAACCTCCAGAGAAAGGTGGATGATTGGGACCCAGGGCTGGTATCTAGGTTAATGTTCTGTGCATCAACTTCGCAGCTGTTCTCTCTAAGCGGGTCCCAAAGGCTTTCTGGAAGAGTTTCCTTAGAGGGTCAGAAACAGGAAATTAACCGACAGGCCCACGGGGACGCCAGTTCTCTCCAGCAACAACGCTACCAGCCTCAGACACTTGGGTTCTCTTTGGTAAATGGAAGAACACTATGCTCGGAAGCTTCTTCCATCCAGTTTGAGAGTCGCGCTTCCACTGCATCTTGGGATACCAAGTGTTGCCATGCCGTCACAATTTCCAATTCTTAGGCCTATGACGGCAGAGTGTCTGGCAGTTCTGAAAGAGAACTTAGGGATGCAGGCGTTTTGGCTCCTTCCACCGAGAAACCAGCTCCTCCAGCTCCTCTGTCGTTAGCTATTTCATGTTAGAATATCTCTAGGGGCCCTCTTTTCCTCCTCCACGAGGTAAGACACAAACGGAATTGCCCTAAAGGGAAGAAGCCTTCTGAGTCCGGCAGAGAGGCAGCCTCTCCCACTCAGCATTCCCCCAACGCTGAGCCCCGGGTATGGGACAGAGAGAGGGAGAAAGGCAGCCGTAACCCCGAGCTCTTCCACAATGTAGTATAGGCCTCACCCTCACGCTCACGTCAATTTCACAGAGAAAACACCAGGCCTCGGTGTGCTTTCCTGTGGCAAGGAAACTTTGCTTTCATTCCTTAGGTGGCACGTTGGCTCAGGACTGCCCTACCCGAAGGACTCACGGTGTGCAGCCCTACTGGTTGAGATCAGCCCCTCTGGCTCTTTCTCGGATGACACCAACTGGAAAAGAGCCGTTCATATGCTCGGGACCCAGGGAGCTTTCCCTAAACTACACCAGAACAGCACTCTGAGGGAGAGGAGCTGCTGACGTTTGGTAGCAAAATCTCCTATTCTGAAGAGAAACATTTCGCTGTAAGCGGGTTCCATCAGCCTTGCCATCTTTTCTCAGCTGGCTAGGATGGAGGGCAGGCAGTCAGTTGGCAGACTCACCTGAGGCCCTGCTTGCCAGACTGTGACACAGACCTCCCGCCTGCTTCAGCCCAAAGGGACGGCTTATGGTAAGGTAAAAACCCTGTGTTGGAAAGTTCCTGCCTAACCCTCGCACCAGCACAAGCATATTGGTCATTGGTCAAAGACTTTCCCCACAAGTTTAACATGTTTGCTCCCATCTAGCCTCCGAAGCCGAGTTTACCTAGCTAGGAATCTCACTTCAGGAAAGGTACTCAGGCTGCTGGTGACTGCACGTTGTTTCACCAGGCAGCCCAAATCGAGTACACCCACTTGCATTTTCCAGGGGGCAGAGCAAATGGTGTCAACTTACAGGCCTCCAGCCTGGGAGGGGCAACGTACACTTTGTGAATGGGAAAGAAGCCCATGCCTTCAGTGTGAAAGGCCGCTAGGCCTCTTTGCTTTGGCAGCCCAGGGATAGCGTCAGCTGTGAAATGCTTCCAAAGGAGCAGAGTCAGAGAACCTTGGAACCACAGAGCAGGTGCAGCCCAGAACACGGACTGCTCTTGGCCTGAGAACACCCACTGCCCAGCGCCTCTTTGGGGTACACACGTGTAGAGGGAGGGTGTTGAATTCTGCTGCGTCATAACTTCTCCGGGCCACGTAGTGTGAGGGCAAGGAGAGTGGCCCTCCACCTCATCCCAGTTTCATGTGTCAGTTGTCTAAGGCAAACTCCCTGCTTGAATCCCTCCGTGGGCTACGTAACCTCCAGAGAAAGGTGGATGATTGGGACCCAGGGCTGGTATCTAGGTTAATGTTCTGTGCATCAACTTCGCAGCTGTTCTCTCTAAGCGGGTCCCAAAGGCTTTCTGGAAGAGTTTCCTTAGAGGGTCAGAAACAGGAAATTAACCGACAGGCCCACGGGGACGCCAGTTCTCTCCAGCAACAACGCTACCAGCCTCAGACACTTGGGTTCTCTTTGGTAAATGGAAGAACACTATGCTCGGAAGCTTCTTCCATCCAGTTTGAGAGTCGCGCTTCCACTGCATCTTGGGATACCAAGTGTTGCCATGCCGTCACAATTTCCAATTCTTAGGCCTATGACGGCAGAGTGTCTGGCAGTTCTGAAAGAGAACTTAGGGATGCAGGCGTTTTGGCTCCTTCCACCGAGAAACCAGCTCCTCCAGCTCCTCTGTCGTTAGCTATTTCATGTTAGAATATCTCTAGGGGCCCTCTTTTCCTCCTCCACGAGGTAAGACACAAACGGAATTGCCCTAAAGGGAAGAAGCCTTCTGAGTCCGGCAGAGAGGCAGCCTCTCCCACTCAGCATTCCCCCAACGCTGAGCCCCGGGTATGGGACAGAGAGAGGGAGAAAGGCAGCCGTAACCCCGAGCTCTTCCACAATGTAGTATAGGCCTCACCCTCAAGCTCACGTCAATTTCATAGAGAAAACACCAGGCCTCGGTGTGCTTTCCTGTGGCAAGGAAACTTTGCTTTCATTCCTTAGGTGGCACGTTGGCTCAGGACTGCCCTACCCGAAGGACTCACGGTGTGCAGCCCTACTGGTTGAGATCAGCCCCTCTGGCTCTTTCTCGGATGACACCAACTGGGCAAAGAGCCGTTCATATGCTGGGGACCCAGGGAGCTTTCCCTAGTCTACACCAGAACAGCACTCTGAGGGAGAGGAGCTGCTGACGTTTGGTAGCAAAATCTCCTATTCTGAAGAGAAACATTTCGCTGTGAGCGGGTTCCATCAGCCTTGCCATCTTTTCTCAGCTGGCTAGGATGGAGGGCAGGCAGTCAGTTGGCAGACTCACCTGAGGCCCTGCTTGCCAGACTGTCACACAGACCTCCCGCCTGCTTCAGCCCAAAGGGACGGCTTATGGTAAGGTACAAACCCTGTGTTGGAAAGTTCCTGCCTAACCCTCGCACCAGCACAAGCATATTGGTCATTGGTCAAGACTCTCCCCACAAGTTTAACATGTTTGCTCCCATCTAGCCTCCGAAGCCGAGTTTACCTAGCTAGGAATCTCACTTCAGGAAAGGTACTCAGGCTGCTGGTGACTGCACGTTGTTTCACCAGGCAGCCCAAATCGAGTACACCCACTTGCATTTTCCAGGGGGCAGAGCAAATGGTGTCAACTTACAGGCCTCCAGCCTGGGAGGGGCAACGTACACTTTGTGAATGGGAAAGAAGCCCATGCCTTCAGTGTGAAAGGCCGCTAGGCCTCTTTGCTTTGGCAGCCCAGGGATAGCGTCAGCTGTGAAATGCTTCCAAAGGAGCAGAGTCAGAGAACCTTGGAACCACAGAGCAGGTGCAGCCCAGAACACGGACTGCTCTTGGCCTGAGAACACCCACTGCCCAGCGCCTCTTTGGGGTACACACGTGTAGAGGGAGGGTGTTGAATTCTGCTGCGTCATAACTTCTCCGGGCCACGTAGTGTGAGGGCAAGGAGAGTGGCCCTCCACCTCATCCCAGTTTCATGTGTCAGTTGTCTAAGGCAAACTCCCTGCTTGAATCCCTCCGTGGGCTACGTAGCCTCCAGAGAAAGGTGGATGATTGGGACCCAGGGCTGGTATCTAGGTTAATGTTCTGTGCATCAACTTCGCAGCTGTTCTCTCTAAGCGGGTCCCAAAGGCTTTCTGGAAGAGTTTCCTTAGAGGGTCAGAAACAGGAAATTAACCGACAGGCCCACGGGGACGCCAGTTCTCTCCAGCAACAACGCTACCAGCCTCAGACACTTGGGTTCTCTTTGGTAAATGGAAGAACACTATGCTCGGAAGCTTCTTCCATCCAGTTTGAGAGTCGCGCTTCCACTGCATCTTGGGATACCAAGTGTTGCCATGCCGTCACAATTTCCAATTCTTAGGCCTATGACGGCAGAGTGTCTGGCAGTTCTGAAAGAGAACTTAGGGATGCAGGCGTTTTGGCTCCTTCCACCGAGAAACCAGCTCCTCCAGCTCCTCTGTCGTTAGCTATTTCATGTTAGAATATCTCTAGGGGCCCTCTTTTCCTCCTCCACGAGGTAAGACACAAACGGAATTGCCCTAAAGGGAAGAAGCCTTCTGAGTCCGGCAGAGAGGCAGCCTCTCCCACTCAGCATTCCCCCAACGCTGAGCCCCGGGTATGGGACAGAGAGAGGGAGAAAGGCAGCCGTAACCCCGAGCTCTTCCACAATGTAGTATAGGCCTCACCCTCAATCTCACGTCAATTTCACAGAGAAAACACCAGGCCTCGGTGTGCTTTCCTGTGGCAAGGAAACTTTGCTTTCATTCCTTAGGTGGCACGTTGGCTCAGGACTGCCCTACCCGAAGGACTCACGGTGTGCAGCCCTATTGGTTGAGATCAGCCCCTCTGGCTCTTTCTCGGATGACACCAACTGGGCAAAGAGCCGTTCATATGCTGGGGACCCAGGGAGCTTTCCCTAGTCTACACCAGAACAGCACTCTGAGGGAGAGGAGCTGCTGACGTTTGGTAGCAAAATCTCCTATTCTGAAGAGAAACATTTCGTTGTAAGCGGGTTCCATCAGCCTTGCCATCTTTTCTCATCTGGCTAGGATGGAGGGCAGGCAGTCAGTTGGCAGACTCACCTGAGGCCCTGCTTGCCAGACTGTGACACAGACCTCCCGCCTGCTTCAGCCCAAAGGGACGGCTTATGGTAAGGTAAAAACCCTGTGTTGGAAAGTTCCTGCCTAACCCTCGCACCAGCACAAGCATATTGGTCATTGGTCAAAGACTTTCCCCACAAGTTTAACATGTTTGCTCCCATCTAGCCTCCGAAGCCGAGTTTACCTAGCTAGGAATCTCACTTCAGGAAAGGTACTCAGGCTGCTGGTGACTGCACGTTGTTTCACCAGGCAGCCCAAATCGAGTACACCCACTTGCATTTTCCAGGGGGCAGAGCAAATGGTGTCAACTTACAGGCCTCCAGCCTGGGAGGGGCAACGTACACTTTGTGAATGGGAAAGAAGCCCATGCCTTCAGTGTGAAAGGCCGCTAGGCCTCTTTGCTTTGGCAGCCCAGGGATAGCGTCAGCTCTGAAATGCTTCCAAAGGAGCAGAGTCAGAGAACCTTGGAACCACAGAGCAGGTGCAGCCCAGAACACGGACTACTCTTGGCCTGAGAACACCCACTGCCCAGCGCCTCTTTGGGGTACACACGTGTAGAGGGAGGGTGTTGAATTCTGCTGCGTCATAACTTCTCCGGGCCACGTAGTGTGAGGGCAAGGAGAGTGGCCCTCCACCTCATCCCAGTTTCATGTGTCAGTTGTCTAAGGCAAACTCCCTGCTTGAATCCCTCCGTGGGCTACGTAACCTCCAGAGAAAGGTGGATGATTGGGACCCAGGGCTGGTATCTAGGTTAATGTTCTGTGCATCAACTTCGCAGCTGTTCTCTCTAAGCGGGTCCCAAAGGCTTTCTGGAAGAGTTTCCTTAGAGGGTCAGAAACAGGAAATTAACCGACAGGCCCACGGGGACGCCAGTTCTCTCCAGCAACAACGCTACCAGCCTCAGACACTTGGGTTCTCTTTGGTAAATGGAAGAACACTATGCTCGGAAGCTTCTTCCATCCAGTTTGAGAGTCGCGCTTCCACTGCATCTTGGGATACCAAGTGTTGCCATGCCGTCACAATTTCCAATTCTTAGGCCTATGACGGCAGAGTGTCTGGCAGTTCTGAAAGAGAACTTAGGGATGCAGGCGTTTTGGCTCCTTCCACCGAGAAACCAGCTCCTCCAGCTCCTCTGTCGTTAGCTATTTCATGTTAGAATATCTCTAGGGGCCCTCTTTTCCTCCTCCACGAGGTAAGACACAAACGGAATTGCCCTAAAGGGAAGAAGCCTTCTGAGTCCGGCAGAGAGGCAGCCTCTCCCACTCAGCATTCCCCCAACGCTGAGCCCCGGGTATGGGACAGAGAGAGGGAGAAAGGCAGCCGTAACCCCGAGCTCTTCCACAATGTAGTATAGGCCTCACCCTCACGCTCACGTCAATTTCACAGAGAAAACACCAGGCCTCGGTGTGCTTTCCTGTGGCAAGGAAACTTTGCTTTCATTCCTTAGGTGGCACGTTGGCTCAGGACTGCCCTACCCGAAGGACTCACGGTGTGCAGCCCTATTGGTTGAGATCAGCCCCTCTGGCTCTTTCTCGGATGACACCAACTGGAAAAGAGCCGTTCATATGCTGGGGACCCAGGGAGCTTTCCCTAGTCTACACCAGAACAGCACTCTGAGGGAGAGGAGCTGCTGACGTTTGGTAGCAAAATCTCCTATTCTGAAGAGAAACATTTCGTTGTAAGCGGGTTCCATCAGCCTTGCCATCTTTTCTCAGCTGGCTAGGATGGAGGGCAGGCAGTCAGTTGGCAGACTCACCTGAGGCCCTGCTTGCCAGACTGTCACACAGACCTCCCGCCTGCTTCAGCCCAAAGGGACGGCTTATGGTAAGGTACAAACCCTGTGTTGGAAAGTTCCTGCCTAACCCTCGCACCAGCACAAGCATATTGGTCATTGGTCAAAGACTCTCCCCACAAGTTTAACATGTTTGCTCCCATCTAGCCTCCGAAGCCGAGTTTACCTAGCTAGGAATCTCACTTCAGGAAAGGTACTCAGGCTGCTGGTGACTGCACGTTGTTTCACCAGGCAGCCCAAATCGAGTACACCCACTTGCATTTTCCAGGGGGCAGAGCAAATGGTGTCAACTTACAGGCCTCCAGCCTGGGAGGGGCAACGTACACTTTGTGAATGGGAAAGAAGCCCATGCCTTCAGTGTGAAAGGCCGCTAGGCCTCTTTGCTTTGGCAGCCCAGGGATAGCGTCAGCTCTGAAATGCTTCCAAAGGAGCAGAGTCAGAGAACCTTGGAACCACAGAGCAGGTGCAGCCCAGAACACGGACTGCTCTTGGCCTGAGAACACCCACTGCCCAGCGCCTCTTTGGGGTACACACGTGTAGAGGGAGGGTGTTGAATTCTGCTGCGTCATAACTTCTCCGGGCCACGTAGTGTGAGGGCAAGGAGAGTGGCCCTCCACCTCATCCCAGTTTCATGTGTCAGTTGTCTAAGGCAAACTCCCTGCTTGAATCCCTCCGTGGGCTACGTAACCTCCAGAGAAAGGTGGATGATTGGGACCCAGGGCTGGTATCTAGGTTAATGTTCTGTGCATCAACTTCGCAGCTGTTCTCTCTAAGCGGGTCCCAAAGGCTTTCTGGAAGAGTTTCCTTAGAGGGTCAGAAACAGGAAATTAACCGACAGGCCCACGGGGACGCCAGTTCTCTCCAGCAACAACGCTACCAGCCTCAGACACTTGGGTTCTCTTTGGTAAATGGAAGAACACTATGCTCGGAAGCTTCTTCCATCCAGTTTGAGAGTCGCACTTCCACTGCATCTTGGGATACCAAGTGTTGCCATGCCGTCACAATATCCAATTCTTAGGCCTATGACGGCAGAGTGTCTGGCAGTTCTGAAAGAGAACTTAGGAATGCAGGCGTTTTGGCTCCTTCCACCGAGAAACCAGCTCCTCCAGCTCCTCTGTCGTTAGCTATTTCATGTTAGAATATCTCTAGGGGCCCTCTTTTCCTCCTCCACGAGGTAAGACACAAACGGAATTGCCCTAAAGGGAAGAAGCCTTCTGAGTCCGGCAGAGAGGCAGCCTCTCCCACTCAGCATTCCCCCAACGCTGAGCCCCGGGTATGGGACAGAGAGAGGGAGAAAGGCAGCCGTAACCCCGAGCTCTTCCACAATGTAGTATAGGCCTCACCCTCAAGCTCACGTCAATTTCATAGAGAAAACACCAGGCCTCGGTGTGCTTTCCTGTGGCAAGGAAACTTTGCTTTCATTCCTTAGGTGGCACGTTGGCTCAGGACTGCCCTACCCGAAGGACTCACGGTGTGCAGCCCTACTGGTTGAGATCAGCCCCTCTGGCTCTTTCTCGGATGACACCAACTGGGCAAAGAGCCGTTCATATGCTGGGGACCCAGGGAGCTTTCCCTAGTCTACACCAGAACAGCACTCTGAGGGAGAGGAGCTGCTGACGTTTGGTAGCAAAATCTCCTATTCTGAAGAGAAACATTTCGCTGTGAGCGGGTTCCATCAGCCTTGCCATCTTTTCTCAGCTGGCTAGGATGGAGGGCAGGCAGTCAGTTGGCAGACTCACCTGAGGCCCTGCTTGCCAGACTGTCACACAGACCTCCCGCCTGCTTCAGCCCAAAGGGACGGCTTATGGTAAGGTACAAACCCTGTGTTGGAAAGTTCCTGCCTAACCCTCGCACCAGCACAAGCATATTGGTCATTGGTCAAGACTCTCCCCACAAGTTTAACATGTTTGCTCCCATCTAGCCTCCGAAGCCGAGTTTACCTAGCTAGGAATCTCACTTCAGGAAAGGTACTCAGGCTGCTGGTGACTGCACGTTGTTTCACCAGGCAGCCCAAATCGAGTACACCCACTTGCATTTTCCAGGGGGCAGAGCAAATGGTGTCAACTTACAGGCCTCCAGCCTGGGAGGGGCAACGTACACTTTGTGAATGGGAAAGAAGCCCATGCCTTCAGTGTGAAAGGCCGCTAGGCCTCTTTGCTTTGGCAGCCCAGGGATAGCGTCAGCTGTGAAATGCTTCCAAAGGAGCAGAGTCAGAGAACCTTGGAACCACAGAGCAGGTGCAGCCCAGAACACGGACTGCTCTTGGCCTGAGAACACCCACTGCCCAGCGCCTCTTTGGGGTACACACGTGTAGAGGGAGGGTGTTGAATTCTGCTGCGTCATAACTTCTCCGGGCCACGTAGTGTGAGGGCAAGGAGAGTGGCCCTCCACCTCATCCCAGTTTCATGTGTCAGTTGTCTAAGGCAAACTCCCTGCTTGAATCCCTCCGTGGGCTACGTAGCCTCCAGAGAAAGGTGGATGATTGGGACCCAGGGCTGGTATCTAGGTTAATGTTCTGTGCATCAACTTCGCAGCTGTTCTCTCTAAGCGGGTCCCAAAGGCTTTCTGGAAGAGTTTCCTTAGAGGGTCAGAAACAGGAAATTAACCGACAGGCCCACGGGGACGCCAGTTCTCTCCAGCAACAACGCTACCAGCCTCAGACACTTGGGTTCTCTTTGGTAAATGGAAGAACACTATGCTCGGAAGCTTCTTCCATCCAGTTTGAGAGTCGCGCTTCCACTGCATCTTGGGATACCAAGTGTTGCCATGCCGTCACAATTTCCAATTCTTAGGCCTATGACGGCAGAGTGTCTGGCAGTTCTGAAAGAGAACTTAGGGATGCAGGCGTTTTGGCTCCTTCCACCGAGAAACCAGCTCCTCCAGCTCCTCTGTCGTTAGCTATTTCATGTTAGAATATCTCTAGGGGCCCTCTTTTCCTCCTCCACGAGGTAAGACACAAACGGAATTGCCCTAAAGGGAAGAAGCCTTCTGAGTCCGGCAGAGAGGCAGCCTCTCCCACTCAGCATTCCCCCAACGCTGAGCCCCGGGTATGGGACAGAGAGAGGGAGAAAGGCAGCCGTAACCCCGAGCTCTTCCACAATGTAGTATAGGCCTCACCCTCAATCTCACGTCAATTTCACAGAGAAAACACCAGGCCTCGGTGTGCTTTCCTGTGGCAAGGAAACTTTGCTTTCATTCCTTAGGTGGCACGTTGGCTCAGGACTGCCCTACCCGAAGGACTCACGGTGTGCAGCCCTATTGGTTGAGATCAGCCCCTCTGGCTCTTTCTCGGATGACACCAACTGGGCAAAGAGCCGTTCATATGCTGGGGACCCAGGGAGCTTTCCCTAGTCTACACCAGAACAGCACTCTGAGGGAGAGGAGCTGCTGACGTTTGGTAGCAAAATCTCCTATTCTGAAGAGAAACATTTCGTTGTAAGCGGGTTCCATCAGCCTTGCCATCTTTTCTCATCTGGCTAGGATGGAGGGCAGGCAGTCAGTTGGCAGACTCACCTGAGGCCCTGCTTGCCAGACTGTGACACAGACCTCCCGCCTGCTTCAGCCCAAAGGGACGGCTTATGGTAAGGTAAAAACCCTGTGTTGGAAAGTTCCTGCCTAACCCTCGCACCAGCACAAGCATATTGGTCATTGGTCAAAGACTTTCCCCACAAGTTTAACATGTTTGCTCCCATCTAGCCTCCGAAGCCGAGTTTACCTAGCTAGGAATCTCACTTCAGGAAAGGTACTCAGGCTGCTGGTGACTGCACGTTGTTTCACCAGGCAGCCCAAATCGAGTACACCCACTTGCATTTTCCAGGGGGCAGAGCAAATGGTGTCAACTTACAGGCCTCCAGCCTGGGAGGGGCAACGTACACTTTGTGAATGGGAAAGAAGCCCATGCCTTCAGTGTGAAAGGCCGCTAGGCCTCTTTGCTTTGGCAGCCCAGGGATAGCGTCAGCTCTGAAATGCTTCCAAAGGAGGAGAGTCAGAGAACCTTGGAACCACAGAGCAGGTGCAGCCCAGAACACGGACTACTCTTGGCCTGAGAACACCCACTGCCCAGCGCCTCTTTGGGGTACACACGTGTAGAGGGAGGGTGTTGAATTCTGCTGCGTCATAACTTCTCCGGGCCACGTAGTGTGAGGGCAAGGAGAGTGGCCCTCCACCTCATCCCAGTTTCATGTGTCAGTTGTCTAAGGCAAACTCCCTGCTTGAATCCCTCCGTGGGCTACGTAACCTCCAGAGAAAGGTGGATGATTGGGACCCAGGGCTGGTATCTAGGTTAATGTTCTGTGCATCAACTTCGCAGCTGTTCTCTCTAAGCGGGTCCCAAAGGCTTTCTGGAAGAGTTTCCTTAGAGGGTCAGAAACAGGAAATTAACCGACAGGCCCACGGGGACGCCAGTTCTCTCCAGCAACAACGCTACCAGCCTCAGACACTTGGGTTCTCTTTGGTAAATGGAAGAACACTATGCTCGGAAGCTTCTTCCATCCAGTTTGAGAGTCGCGCTTCCACTGCATCTTGGGATACCAAGTGTTGCCATGCCGTCACAATTTCCAATTCTTAGGCCTATGACGGCAGAGTGTCTGGCAGTTCTGAAAGAGAACTTAGGGATGCAGGCGTTTTGGCTCCTTCCACCGAGAAACCAGCTCCTCCAGCTCCTCTGTCGTTAGCTATTTCATGTTAGAATATCTCTAGGGGCCCTCTTTTCCTCCTCCACGAGGTAAGACACAAACGGAATTGCCCTAAAGGGAAGAAGCCTTCTGAGTCCGGCAGAGAGGCAGCCTCTCCCACTCAGCATTCCCCCAACGCTGAGCCCCGGGTATGGGACAGAGAGAGGGAGAAAGGCAGCCGTAACCCCGAGCTCTTCCACAATGTAGTATAGGCCTCACCCTCAAGCTCACGTCAATTTCATAGAGAAAACACCAGGCCTCGGTGTGCTTTCCTGTGGCAAGGAAACTTTGCTTTCATTCCTTAGGTGGCACGTTGGCTCAGGACTGCCCTACCCGAAGGACTCACGGTGTGCAGCCCTATTGGTTGAGATCAGCCCCTCTGGCTCTTTCTCGGATGACACCAACTGGAAAAGAGCCGTTCATATGCTGGGGACCCAGGGAGCTTTCCCTAGTCTACACCAGAACAGCACTCTGAGGGAGAGGAGCTGCTGACGTTTGGTAGCAAAATCTCCTATTCTGAAGAGAAACATTTCGTTGTAAGCGGGTTCCATCAGCCTTGCCATCTTTTCTCAGCTGGCTAGGATGGAGGGCAGGCAGTCAGTTGGCAGACTCACCTGAGGCCCTGCTTGCCAGACTGTCACACAGACCTCCCGCCTGCTTCAGCCCAAAGGGACGGCTTATGGTAAGGTACAAACCCTGTGTTGGAAAGTTCCTGCCTAACCCTCGCACCAGCACAAGCATATTGGTCATTGGTCAAAGACTCTCCCCACAAGTTTAACATGTTTGCTCCCATCTAGCCTCCGAAGCCGAGTTTACCTAGCTAGGAATCTCACTTCAGGAAAGGTACTCAGGCTGCTGGTGACTGCACGTTGTTTCACCAGGCAGCCCAAATCGAGTACACCCACTTGCATTTTCCAGGGGGCAGAGCAAATGGTGTCAACTTACAGGCCTCCAGCCTGGGAGGGGCAACGTACACTTTGTGAATGGGAAAGAAGCCCATGCCTTCAGTGTGAAAGGCCGCTAGGCCTCTTTGCTTTGGCAGCCCAGGGATAGCGTCAGCTGTGAAATGCTTCCAAAGGAGCAGAGTCAGAGAACCTTGGAACCACAGAGCAGGTGCAGCCCAGAACACGGACTGCTCTTGGCCTGAGAACACCCACTGCCCAGCGCCTCTTTGGGGTACACACGTGTAGAGGGAGGGTGTTGAATTCTGCTGCGTCATAACTTCTCCGGGCCACGTAGTGTGAGGGCAAGGAGAGTGGCCCTCCACCTCATCCCAGTTTCATGTGTCAGTTGTCTAAGGCAAACTCCCTGCTTGAATCCCTCCGTGGGCTACGTAACCTCCAGAGAAAGGTGGATGATTGGGACCCAGGGCTGGTATCTAGGTTAATGTTCTGTGCATCAACTTCGCAGCTGTTCTCTCTAAGCGGGTCCCAAAGGCTTTCTGGAAGAGTTTCCTTAGAGGGTCAGAAACAGGAAATTAACCGACAGGCCCACGGGGACGCCAGTTCTCTCCAGCAACAACGCTACCAGCCTCAGACACTTGGGTTCTCTTTGGTAAATGGAAGAACACTATGCTCGGAAGCTTCTTCCATCCAGTTTGAGAGTCGCGCTTCCACTGCATCTTGGGATACCAAGTGTTGCCATGCCGTCACAATTTCCAATTCTTAGGCCTATGACGGCAGAGTGTCTGGCAGTTCTGAAAGAGAACTTAGGGATGCAGGCGTTTTGGCTCCTTCCACCGAGAAACCAGCTCCTCCAGCTCCTCTGTCGTTAGCTATTTCATGTTAGAATATCTCTAGGGGCCCTCTTTTCCTCCTCCACGAGGTAAGACACAAACGGAATTGCCCTAAAGGGAAGAAGCCTTCTGAGTCCGGCAGAGAGGCAGCCTCTCCCACTCAGCATTCCCCCAACGCTGAGCCCCGGGTATGGGACAGAGAGAGGGAGAAAGGCAGCCGTAACCCCGAGCTCTTCCACAATGTAGTATAGGCCTCACCCTCAAGCTCACGTCAATTTCATAGAGAAAACACCAGGCCTCGGTGTGCTTTCCTGTGGCAAGGAAACTTTGCTTTCATTCCTTAGGTGGCACGTTGGCTCAGGACTGCCCTACCCGAAGGACTCACGGTGTGCAGCCCTATTGGTTGAGATCAGCCCCTCTGGCTCTTTCTCGGATGACACCAACTGGAAAAGAGCCGTTCATATGCTGGGGACCCAGGGAGCTTTCCCTAGTCTACACCAGAACAGCACTCTGAGGGAGAGGAGCTGCTGACGTTTGGTAGCAAAATCTCCTATTCTGAAGAGAAACATTTCGTTGTAAGCGGGTTCCATCAGCCTTGCCATCTTTTCTCAGCTGGCTAGGATGGAGGGCAGGCAGTCAGTTGGCAGACTCACCTGAGGCCCTGCTTGCCAGACTGTCACACAGACCTCCCGCCTGCTTCAGCCCAAAGGGACGGCTTATGGTAAGGTACAAACCCTGTGTTGGAAAGTTCCTGCCTAACCCTCGCACCAGCACAAGCATATTGGTCATTGGTCAAAGACTCTCCCCACAAGTTTAACATGTTTGCTCCCATCTAGCCTCCGAAGCCGAGTTTACCTAGCTAGGAATCTCACTTCAGGAAAGGTACTCAGGCTGCTGGTGACTGCACGTTGTTTCACCAGGCAGCCCAAATCGAGTACACCCACTTGCATTTTCCAGGGGGCAGAGCAAATGGTGTCAACTTACAGGCCTCCAGCCTGGGAGGGGCAACGTACACTTTGTGAATGGGAAAGAAGCCCATGCCTTCAGTGTGAAAGGCCGCTAGGCCTCTTTGCTTTGGCAGCCCAGGGATAGCGTCAGCTGTGAAATGCTTCCAAAGGAGCAGAGTCAGAGAACCTTGGAACCACAGAGCAGGTGCAGCCCAGAACACGGACTGCTCTTGGCCTGAGAACACCCACTGCCCAGCGCCTCTTTGGGGTACACACGTGTAGAGGGAGGGTGTTGAATTCTGCTGCGTCATAACTTCTCCGGGCCACGTAGTGTGAGGGCAAGGAGAGTGGCCCTCCACCTCATCCCAGTTTCATGTGTCAGTTGTCTAAGGCAAACTCCCTGCTTGAATCCCTCCGTGGGCTACGTAACCTCCAGAGAAAGGTGGATGATTGGGACCCAGGGCTGGTATCTAGGTTAATGTTCTGTGCATCAACTTCGCAGCTGTTCTCTCTAAGCGGGTCCCAAAGGCTTTCTGGAAGAGTTTCCTTAGAGGGTCAGAAACAGGAAATTAACCGACAGGCCCACGGGGACGCCAGTTCTCTCCAGCAACAACGCTACCAGCCTCAGACACTTGGGTTCTCTTTGGTAAATGGAAGAACACTATGCTCGGAAGCTTCTTCCATCCAGTTTGAGAGTCGCACTTCCACTGCATCTTGGGATACCAAGTGTTGCCATGCCGTCACAATATCCAATTCTTAGGCCTATGACGGCAGAGTGTCTGGCAGTTCTGAAAGAGAACTTAGGAATGCAGGCGTTTTGGCTCCTTCCACCGAGAAACCAGCTCCTCCAGCTCCTCTGTCGTTAGCTATTTCATGTTAGAATATCTCTAGGGGCCCTCTTTTCCTCCTCCACGAGGTAAGACACAAACGGAATTGCCCTAAAGGGAAGAAGCCTTCTGAGTCCGGCAGAGAGGCAGCCTCTCCCACTCAGCATTCCCCCAACGCTGAGCCCCGGGTATGGGACAGAGAGAGGGAGAAAGGCAGCCGTAACCCCGAGCTCTTCCACAATGTAGTATAGGCCTCACCCTCACGCTCACGTCAATTTCACAGAGAAAACACCAGGCCTCGGTGTGCTTTCCTGTGGCAAGGAAACTTTGCTTTCATTCCTTAGGTGGCACGTTGGCTCAGGACTGCCCTACCCGAAGGACTCACGGTGTGCAGCCTTACTGGTTGAGATCAGCCCCTCTGGCTCTTTCTCGGATGACACCAACTGGAAAAGAGCCGTTCATATGCTGGGGACCCAGGGAGCTTTCCCTAGTCTACACCAGAACAGCACTCTGAGGGAGAGGAGCTGCTGACGTTTGGTAGCAAAATCTCCTATTCTGAAGAGAAACATTTCGCTGTAAGCGGGTTCCATCAGCCTTGCCATCTTTTCTCAGCTGGCTAGGATGGAGGGCAGGCAGTCAGTTGGCAGACTCACCTGAGGCCCTGCTTGCCAGACTGTGACACAGACCTCCCGCCTGCTTCAGCCCAAAGGGACGGCTTATGGTAAGGTAAAAACCCTGTGTTGGAAAGTTCCTGCCTAACCCTCGCACCAGCACAAGCATATTGGTCATTGGTCAAAGACTTTACCCACAAGTTTAACATGTTTGCTCCCATCTAGCCTCCGAAGCCGAGTTTACCTAGCTAGGAATCTCACTTCAGGAAAGGTACTCAGGCTGCTGGTGACTGCACGTTGTTTCACCAGGCAGCCCAAATCGAGTACACCCACTTGCATTTTCCAGGGGGCAGAGCAAATGGTGTCAACTTACAGGCCTCCAGCCTGGGAGGGGCAACGTACACTTTGTGAATGGGAAAGAAGCCCATGCCTTCAGTGTGAAAGGCCGCTAGGCCTCTTTGCTTTGGCAGCCCAGGGATAGCGTCAGCTGTGAAATGCTTCCAAAGGAGCAGAGTCAGAGAACCTTGGAACCACAGAGCAGGTGCAGCCCAGAACACGGACTACTCTTGGCCTGAGAACACCCACTGCCCAGCGCCTCTTTGGGGTACACACGTGTAGAGGGAGGGTGTTGAATTCTGCTGCGTCATAACTTCTCCGGGCCACGTAGTGTGAGGGCAAGGAGAGTGGCCCTCCACCTCATCCCAGTTTCATGTGTCAGTTGTCTAAGGCAAACTCCCTGCTTGAATCCCTCCGTGGGCTACGTAACCTCCAGAGAAAGGTGGATGATTGGGACCCAGGGCTGGTATCTAGGTTAATGTTCTGTGCATCAACTTCGCAGCTGTTCTCTCTAAGCGGGTCCCAAAGGCTTTCTGGAAGAGTTTCCTTAGAGGGTCAGAAACAGGAAATTAACCGACAGGCCCACGGGGACGCCAGTTCTCTCCAGCAACAACGCTACCAGCCTCAGACACTTGGGTTCTCTTTGGTAAATGGAAGAACACTATGCTCGGAAGCTTCTTCCATCCAGTTTGAGAGTCGCGCTTCCACTGCATCTTGGGATACCAAGTGTTGCCATGCCGTCACAATTTCCAATTCTTAGGCCTATGACGGCAGAGTGTCTGGCAGTTCTGAAAGAGAACTTAGGGATGCAGGCGTTTTGGCTCCTTCCACCGAGAAACCAGCTCCTCCAGCTCCTCTGTCGTTAGCTATTTCATGTTAGAATATCTCTAGGGGCCCTCTTTTCCTCCTCCACGAGGTAAGACACAAACGGAATTGCCCTAAAGGGAAGAAGCCTTCTGAGTCCGGCAGAGAGGCAGCCTCTCCCACTCAGCATTCCCCCAACGCTGAGCCCCGGGTATGGGACAGAGAGAGGGAGAAAGGCAGCCGTAACCCCGAGCTCTTCCACAATGTAGTATAGGCCTCACCCTCACGCTCACGTCAATTTCACAGAGAAAACACCAGGCCTCGGTGTGCTTTCCTGTGGCAAGGAAACTTTGCTTTCATTCCTTAGGTGGCACGTTGGCTCAGGACTGCCCTACCCGAAGGACTCACGGTGTGCAGCCCTACTGGTTGAGATCAGCCCCTCTGGCTCTTTCTCGGATGACACCAACTGGAAAAGAGCCGTTCATATGCTCGGGACCCAGGGAGCTTTCCCTAGTCTACACCAGAACAGCACTCTGAGGGAGAGGAGCTGCTGACGTTTGGTAGCAAAATCTCCTATTCTGAAGAGAAACATTTCGCTGTAAGCGGGTTCCATCAGCCTTGCCATCTTTTCTCAGCTGGCTAGGATGGAGGGCAGGCAGTCAGTTGGCAGACTCACCTGAGGCCCTGCTTGCCAGACTGTGACACAGACCTCCCGCCTGCTTCAGCCCAAAGGGACGGCTTATGGTAAGGTACAAACCCTGTGTTGGAAAGTTCCTGCCTAACCCTCGCACCAGCACAAGCATATTGGTCATTGGTCAAAGACTTTCCCCACAAGTTTAACATGTTTGCTCCCATCTAGCCTCCGAAGCCGAGTTTACCTAGCTAGGAATCTCACTTCAGGAAAGGTACTCAGGCTGCTGGTGACTGCACGTTGTTTCACCAGGCAGCCCAAATCGAGTACACCCACTTGCATTTTCCAGGGGGCAGAGCAAATGGTGTCAACTTACAGGCCTCCAGCCTGGGAGGGGCAACGTACACTTTGTGAATGGGAAAGAAGCCCATGCCTTCAGTGTGAAAGGCCGCTAGGCCTCTTTGCTTTGGCAGCCCAGGGATAGCGTCAGCTGTGAAATGCTTCCAAAGGAGCAGAGTCAGAGAACCTTGGAACCACAGAGCAGGTGCAGCCCAGAACACGGACTACTCTTGGCCTGAGAACACCCACTGCCCAGCGCCTCTTTGGGGTACACACGTGTAGAGGGAGGGTGTTGAATTCTGCTGCGTCATAACTTCTCCGGGCCACGTAGTGTGAGGGCAAGGAGAGTGGCCCTCCACCTCATCCCAGTTTCATGTGTCAGTTGTCTAAGGCAAACTCCCTGCTTGAATCCCTCCGTGGGCTACGTAACCTCCAGAGAAAGGTGGATGATTGGGACCCAGGGCTGGTATCTAGGTTAATGTTCTGTGCATCAACTTCGCAGCTGTTCTCTCTAAGCGGGTCCCAAAGGCTTTCTGGAAGAGTTTCCTTAGAGGGTCAGAAACAGGAAATTAACCGACAGGCCCACGGGGACGCCAGTTCTCTCCAGCAACAACGCTACCAGCCTCAGACACTTGGGTTCTCTTTGGTAAATGGAAGAACACTATGCTCGGAAGCTTCTTCCATCCAGTTTGAGAGTCGCGCTTCCACTGCATCTTGGGATACCAAGTGTTGCCATGCCGTCACAATTTCCAATTCTTAGGCCTATGACGGCAGAGTGTCTGGCAGTTCTGAAAGAGAACTTAGGGATGCAGGCGTTTTGGCTCCTTCCACCGAGAAACCAGCTCCTCCAGCTCCTCTGTCGTTAGCTATTTCATGTTAGAATATCTCTAGGGGCCCTCTTTTCCTCCTCCACGAGGTAAGACACAAACGGAATTGCCCTAAAGGGAAGAAGCCTTCTGAGTCCGGCAGAGAGGCAGCCTCTCCCACTCAGCATTCCCCCAACGCTGAGCCCCGGGTATGGGACAGAGAGAGGGAGAAAGGCAGCCGTAACCCCGAGCTCTTCCACAATGTAGTATAGGCCTCACCCTCAAGCTCACGTCAATTTCACAGAGAAAACACCAGGCCTCGGTGTGCTTTCCTGTGGCAAGGAAACTTTGCTTTCATTCCTTAGGTGGCACGTTGGCTCAGGACTGCCCTACCCGAAGGACTCACGGTGTGCAGCCCTACTGGTTGAGATCAGCCCCTCTGGCTCTTTCTCGGATGACACCAACTGGAAAAGAGCCGTTCATATGCTGGGGACCCAGGGAGCTTTCCCTAGTCTACACCAGAACAGCACTCTGAGGGAGAGGAGCTGCTGACGTTTGGTAGCAAAATCTCCTATTCTGAAGAGAAACATTTCGCTGTGAGCGGGTTCCATCAGCCTTGCCATCTTTTCTCAGCTGGCTAGGATGGAGGGCAGGCAGTCAGTTGGCAGACTCACCTGAGGCCCTGCTTGCCAGACTGTGACACAGACCTCCCGCCTGCTTCAGCCCAAAGGGACGGCTTATGGTAAGGTAAAAACCCTGTGTTGGAAAGTTCCTGCCTAACCCTCGCACCAGCACAAGCATATTGGTCATTGGTCAAAGACTTTCCCCACAAGTTTAACATGTTTGCTCCCATCTAGCCTCCGAAGCCGAGTTTACCTAGCTAGGAATCTCACTTCAGGAAAGGTACTCAGGCTGCTGGTGACTGCACGTTGTTTCACCAGGCAGCCCAAATCGAGTACACCCACTTGCATTTTCCAGGGGGCAGAGCAAATGGTGTCAACTTACAGGCCTCCAGCCTGGGAGGGGCAACGTACACTTTGTGAATGGGAAAGAAGCCCATGCCTTCAGTGTGAAAGGCCGCTAGGCCTCTTTGCTTTGGCAGCCCAGGGATAGCGTCAGCTCTGAAATGCTTCCAAAGGAGCAGAGTCAGAGAACCTTGGAACCACAGAGCAGGTGCAGCCCAGAACACGGACTACTCTTGGCCTGAGAACACCCACTGCCCAGCGCCTCTTTGGGGTACACACGTGTAGAGGGAGGGTGTTGAATTCTGCTGCGTCATAACTTCTCCGGGCCACGTAGTGTGAGGGCAAGGAGAGTGGCCCTCCACCTCATCCCAGTTTCATGTGTCAGTTGTCTAAGGCAAACTCCCTGCTTGAATCCCTCCGTGGGCTACGTAACCTCCAGAGAAAGGTGGATGATTGGGACCCAGGGCTGGTATCTAGGTTAATGTTCTGTGCATCAACTTCGCAGCTGTTCTCTCTAAGCGGGTCCCAAAGGCTTTCTGGAAGAGTTTCCTTAGAGGGTCAGAAACAGGAAATTAACCGACAGGCCCACGGGGACGCCAGTTCTCTCCAGCAACAACGCTACCAGCCTCAGACACTTGGGTTCTCTTTGGTAAATGGAAGAACACTATGCTTGGAAGCTTCTTCCATCCAGTTTGAGAGTCGCACTTCCACTGCATCTTGGGATACCAAGTGTTGCCATGCCGTCACAATTTCCAATTCTTAGGCCTATGACGGCAGAGTGTCTGGCAGTTCTGAAAGAGAACTTAGGGATGCAGGCGTTTTGGCTCCTTCCACCGAGAAACCAGCTCCTCCAGCTCCTCTGTCGTTAGCTATTTCATGTTAGAATATCTCTAGGGGCCCTCTTTTCCTCCTCCACGAGGTAAGACACAAACGGAATTGCCCTAAAGGGAAGAAGCCTTCTGAGTCCGGCAGAGAGGCAGCCTCTCCCACTCAGCATTCCCCCAACGCTGAGCCCCGGGTATGGGACAGAGAGAGGGAGAAAGGCAGCCGTAACCCCGAGCTCTTCCACAATGTAGTATAGGCCTCACCCTCAAGCTCACGTCAATTTCATAGAGAAAACACCAGGCCTCGGTGTGCTTTCCTGTGGCAAGGAAACTTTGCTTTCATTCCTTAGGTGGCACGTTGGCTCAGGACTGCCCTACCCGAAGGACTCACGGTGTGCAGCCCTACTGGTTGAGATCAGCCCCTCTGGCTCTTTCTCGGATGACACCAACTGGGCAAAGAGCCGTTCATATGCTGGGGACCCAGGGAGCTTTCCCTAGTCTACACCAGAACAGCACTCTGAGGGAGAGGAGCTGCTGACGTTTGGTAGCAAAATCTCCTATTCTGAAGAGAAACATTTCGCTGTGAGCGGGTTCCATCAGCCTTGCCATCTTTTCTCAGCTGGCTAGGATGGAGGGCAGGCAGTCAGTTGGCAGACTCACCTGAGGCCCTGCTTGCCAGACTGTCACACAGACCTCCCGCCTGCTTCAGCCCAAAGGGACGGCTTATGGTAAGGTACAAACCCTGTGTTGGAAAGTTCCTGCCTAACCCTCGCACCAGCACAAGCATATTGGTCATTGGTCAAAGACTCTCCCCACAAGTTTAACATGTTTGCTCCCATCTAGCCTCCGAAGCCGAGTTTACCTAGCTAGGAATCTCACTTCAGGAAAGGTACTCAGGCTGCTGGTGACTGCACGTTGTTTCACCAGGCAGCCCAAATCGAGTACACCCACTTGCATTTTCCAGGGGGCAGAGCAAATGGTGTCAACTTACAGGCCTCCAGCCTGGGAGGGGCAACGTACACTTTGTGAATGGGAAAGAAGCCCATGCCTTCAGTGTGAAAGGCCGCTAGGCCTCTTTGCTTTGGCAGCCCAGGGATAGCGTCAGCTGTGAAATGCTTCCAAAGGAGCAGAGTCAGAGAACCTTGGAACCACAGAGCAGGTGCAGCCCAGAACACGGACTGCTCTTGGCCTGAGAACACCCACTGCCCAGCGCCTCTTTGGGGTACACACGTGTAGAGGGAGGGTGTTGAATTCTGCTGCGTCATAACTTCTCCGGGCCACGTAGTGTGAGGGCAAGGAGAGTGGCCCTCCACCTCATCCCAGTTTCATGTGTCAGTTGTCTAAGGCAAACTCCCTGCTTGAATCCCTCCGTGGGCTACGTAGCCTCCAGAGAAAGGTGGATGATTGGGACCCAGGGCTGGTATCTAGGTTAATGTTCTGTGCATCAACTTCGCAGCTGTTCTCTCTAAGCGGGTCCCAAAGGCTTTCTGGAAGAGTTTCCTTAGAGGGTCAGAAACAGGAAATTAACCGACAGGCCCACGGGGACGCCAGTTCTCTCCAGCAACAACGCTACCAGCCTCAGACACTTGGGTTCTCTTTGGTAAATGGAAGAACACTATGCTTGGAAGCTTCTTCCATCCAGTTTGAGAGTCGCACTTCCACTGCATCTTGGGATACCAAGTGTTGCCATGCCGTCACAATTTCCAATTCTTAGGCCTATGACGGCAGAGTGTCTGGCAGTTCTGAAAGAGAACTTAGGGATGCAGGCGTTTTGGCTCCTTCCACCGAGAAACCAGCTCCTCCAGCTCCTCTGTCGTTAGCTATTTCATGTTAGAATATCTCTAGGGGCCCTCTTTTCCTCCTCCACGAGGTAAGACACAAACGGAATTGCCCTAAAGGGAAGAAGCCTTCTGAGTCCGGCAGAGAGGCAGCCTCTCCCACTCAGCATTCCCCCAACGCTGAGCCCCGGGTATGGGACAGAGAGAGGGAGAAAGGCAGCCGTAACCCCGAGCTCTTCCACAATGTAGTATAGGCCTCACCCTCAAGCTCACGTCAATTTCATAGAGAAAACACCAGGCCTCGGTGTGCTTTCCTGTGGCAAGGAAACTTTGCTTTCATTCCTTAGGTGGCACGTTGGCTCAGGACTGCCCTACCCGAAGGACTCACGGTGTGCAGCCCTATTGGTTGAGATCAGCCCCTCTGGCTCTTTCTCGGATGACACCAACTGGGCAAAGAGCCGTTCATATGCTGGGGACCCAGGGAGCTTTCCCTAGTCTACACCAGAACAGCACTCTGAGGGAGAGGAGCTGCTGACGTTTGGTAGCAAAATCTCCTATTCTGAAGAGAAACATTTCGCTGTGAGCGGGTTCCATCAGCCTTGCCATCTTTTCTCAGCTGGCTAGGATGGAGGGCAGGCAGTCAGTTGGCAGACTCACCTGAGGCCCTGCTTGCCAGACTGTCACACAGACCTCCCGCCTGCTTCAGCCCAAAGGGACGGCTTATGGTAAGGTACAAACCCTGTGTTGGAAAGTTCCTGCCTAACCCTCGCACCAGCACAAGCATATTGGTCATTGGTCAAGACTCTCCCCACAAGTTTAACATGTTTGCTCCCATCTAGCCTCCGAAGCCGAGTTTACCTAGCTAGGAATCTCACTTCAGGAAAGGTACTCAGGCTGCTGGTGACTGCACGTTGTTTCACCAGGCAGCCCA
The DNA here is from genome assembly GCF_965194805.1 of Balaenoptera borealis. Classification (NCBI taxonomy): domain Eukaryota; kingdom Metazoa; phylum Chordata; class Mammalia; order Artiodactyla; family Balaenopteridae; genus Balaenoptera; species Balaenoptera borealis. The sequence continues at coordinate 260,985 of NW_028123333.1, forward strand.
AATCGAGTACACCCACTTGCATTTTCCAGGGGGCAGAGCAAATGGTGTCAACTTACAGGCCTCCAGCCTGGGAGGGGCAACGTACACTTTGTGAATGGGAAAGAAGCCCATGCCTTCAGTGTGAAAGGCCGCTAGGCCTCTTTGCTTTGGCAGCCCAGGGATAGCGTCAGCTGTGAAATGCTTCCAAAGGAGCAGAGTCAGAGAACCTTGGAACCACAGAGCAGGTGCAGCCCAGAACACGGACTGCTCTTGGCCTGAGAACACCCACTGCCCAGCGCCTCTTTGGGGTACACACGTGTAGAGGGAGGGTGTTGAATTCTGCTGCGTCATAACTTCTCCGGGCCACGTAGTGTGAGGGCAAGGAGAGTGGCCCTCCACCTCATCCCAGTTTCATGTGTCAGTTGTCTAAGGCAAACTCCCTGCTTGAATCCCTCCGTGGGCTACGTAGCCTCCAGAGAAAGGTGGATGATTGGGACCCAGGGCTGGTATCTAGGTTAATGTTCTGTGCATCAACTTCGCAGCTGTTCTCTCTAAGCGGGTCCCAAAGGCTTTCTGGAAGAGTTTCCTTAGAGGGTCAGAAACAGGAAATTAACCGACAGGCCCACGGGGACGCCAGTTCTCTCCAGCAACAACGCTACCAGCCTCAGACACTTGGGTTCTCTTTGGTAAATGGAAGAACACTATGCTCGGAAGCTTCTTCCATCCAGTTTGAGAGTCGCGCTTCCACTGCATCTTGGGATACCAAGTGTTGCCATGCCGTCACAATTTCCAATTCTTAGGCCTATGACGGCAGAGTGTCTGGCAGTTCTGAAAGAGAACTTAGGGATGCAGGCGTTTTGGCTCCTTCCACCGAGAAACCAGCTCCTCCAGCTCCTCTGTCGTTAGCTATTTCATGTTAGAATATCTCTAGGGGCCCTCTTTTCCTCCTCCACGAGGTAAGACACAAACGGAATTGCCCTAAAGGGAAGAAGCCTTCTGAGTCCGGCAGAGAGGCAGCCTCTCCCACTCAGCATTCCCCCAACGCTGAGCCCCGGGTATGGGACAGAGAGAGGGAGAAAGGCAGCCGTAACCCCGAGCTCTTCCACAATGTAGTATAGGCCTCACCCTCAATCTCACGTCAATTTCACAGAGAAAACACCAGGCCTCGGTGTGCTTTCCTGTGGCAAGGAAACTTTGCTTTCATTCCTTAGGTGGCACGTTGGCTCAGGACTGCCCTACCCGAAGGACTCACGGTGTGCAGCCCTATTGGTTGAGATCAGCCCCTCTGGCTCTTTCTCGGATGACACCAACTGGGCAAAGAGCCGTTCATATGCTGGGGACCCAGGGAGCTTTCCCTAGTCTACACCAGAACAGCACTCTGAGGGAGAGGAGCTGCTGACGTTTGGTAGCAAAATCTCCTATTCTGAAGAGAAACATTTCGTTGTAAGCGGGTTCCATCAGCCTTGCCATCTTTTCTCAGCTGGCTAGGATGGAGGGCAGGCAGTCAGTTGGCAGACTCACCTGAGGCCCTGCTTGCCAGACTGTGACACAGACCTCCCGCCTGCTTCAGCCCAAAGGGACGGCTTATGGTAAGGTAAAAACCCTGTGTTGGAAAGTTCCTGCCTAACCCTCGCACCAGCACAAGCATATTGGTCATTGGTCAAAGACTTTCCCCACAAGTTTAACATGTTTGCTCCCATCTAGCCTCCGAAGCCGAGTTTACCTAGCTAGGAATCTCACTTCAGGAAAGGTACTCAGGCTGCTGGTGACTGCACGTTGTTTCACCAGGCAGCCCAAATCGAGTACACCCACTTGCATTTTCCAGGGGGCAGAGCAAATGGTGTCAACTTACAGGCCTCCAGCCTGGGAGGGGCAACGTACACTTTGTGAATGGGAAAGAAGCCCATGCCTTCAGTGTGAAAGGCCGCTAGGCCTCTTTGCTTTGGCAGCCCAGGGATAGCGTCAGCTCTGAAATGCTTCCAAAGGAGCAGAGTCAGAGAACCTTGGAACCACAGAGCAGGTGCAGCCCAGAACACGGACTACTCTTGGCCTGAGAACACCCACTGCCCAGCGCCTCTTTGGGGTACACACGTGTAGAGGGAGGGTGTTGAATTCTGCTGCGTCATAACTTCTCCGGGCCACGTAGTGTGAGGGCAAGGAGAGTGGCCCTCCACCTCATCCCAGTTTCATGTGTCAGTTGTCTAAGGCAAACTCCCTGCTTGAATCCCTCCGTGGGCTACGTAACCTCCAGAGAAAGGTGGATGATTGGGACCCAGGGCTGGTATCTAGGTTAATGTTCTGTGCATCAACTTCGCAGCTGTTCTCTCTAAGCGGGTCCCAAAGGCTTTCTGGAAGAGTTTCCTTAGAGGGTCAGAAACAGGAAATTAACCGACAGGCCCACGGGGACGCCAGTTCTCTCCAGCAACAACGCTACCAGCCTCAGACACTTGGGTTCTCTTTGGTAAATGGAAGAACACTATGCTCGGAAGCTTCTTCCATCCAGTTTGAGAGTCGCGCTTCCACTGCATCTTGGGATACCAAGTGTTGCCATGCCGTCACAATTTCCAATTCTTAGGCCTATGACGGCAGAGTGTCTGGCAGTTCTGAAAGAGAACTTAGGGATGCAGGCGTTTTGGCTCCTTCCACCGAGAAACCAGCTCCTCCAGCTCCTCTGTCGTTAGCTATTTCATGTTAGAATATCTCTAGGGGCCCTCTTTTCCTCCTCCACGAGGTAAGACACAAACGGAATTGCCCTAAAGGGAAGAAGCCTTCTGAGTCCGGCAGAGAGGCAGCCTCTCCCACTCAGCATTCCCCCAACGCTGAGCCCCGGGTATGGGACAGAGAGAGGGAGAAAGGCAGCCGTAACCCCGAGCTCTTCCACAATGTAGTATAGGCCTCACCCTCAAGCTCACGTCAATTTCATAGAGAAAACACCAGGCCTCGGTGTGCTTTCCTGTGGCAAGGAAACTTTGCTTTCATTCCTTAGGTGGCACGTTGGCTCAGGACTGCCCTACCCGAAGGACTCACGGTGTGCAGCCCTATTGGTTGAGATCAGCCCCTCTGGCTCTTTCTCGGATGACACCAACTGGAAAAGAGCCGTTCATATGCTGGGGACCCAGGGATCTTTCCCTAGTCTACACCAGAACAGCACTCTGAGGGAGAGGAGCTGCTGACGTTTGGTAGCAAAATCTCCTATTCTGAAGAGAAACATTTCGTTGTAAGCGGGTTCCATCAGCCTTGCCATCTTTTCTCAGCTGGCTAGGATGGAGGGCAGGCAGTCAGTTGGCAGACTCACCTGAGGCCCTGCTTGCCAGACTGTCACACAGACCTCCCGCCTGCTTCAGCCCAAAGGGACGGCTTATGGTAAGGTACAAACCCTGTGTTGGAAAGTTCCTGCCTAACCCTCGCACCAGCACAAGCATATTGGTCATTGGTCAAAGACTCTCCCCACAAGTTTAACATGTTTGCTCCCATCTAGCCTCCGAAGCCGAGTTTACCTAGCTAGGAATCTCACTTCAGGAAAGGTACTCAGGCTGCTGGTGACTGCACGTTGTTTCACCAGGCAGCCCAAATCGAGTACACCCACTTGCATTTTCCAGGGGGCAGAGCAAATGGTGTCAACTTACAGGCCTCCAGCCTGGGAGGGGCAACGTACACTTTGTGAATGGGAAAGAAGCCCATGCCTTCAGTGTGAAAGGCCGCTAGGCCTCTTTGCTTTGGCAGCCCAGGGATAGCGTCAGCTCTGAAATGCTTCCAAAGGAGCAGAGTCAGAGAACCTTGGAACCACAGAGCAGGTGCAGCCCAGAACACGGACTACTCTTGGCCTGAGAACACCCACTGCCCAGCGCCTCTTTGGGGTACACACGTGTAGAGGGAGGGTGTTGAATTCTGCTGCGTCATAACTTCTCCGGGCCACGTAGTGTGAGGGCAAGGAGAGTGGCCCTCCACCTCATCCCAGTTTCATGTGTCAGTTGTCTAAGGCAAACTCCCTGCTTGAATCCCTCCGTGGGCTACGTAACCTCCAGAGAAAGGTGGATGATTGGGACCCAGGGCTGGTATCTAGGTTAATGTTCTGTGCATCAACTTCGCAGCTGTTCTCTCTAAGCGGGTCCCAAAGGCTTTCTGGAAGAGTTTCCTTAGAGGGTCAGAAACAGGAAATTAACCGACAGGCCCACGGGGACGCCAGTTCTCTCCAGCAACAACGCTACCAGCCTCAGACACTTGGGTTCTCTTTGGTAAATGGAAGAACACTATGCTTGGAAGCTTCTTCCATCCAGTTTGAGAGTCGCACTTCCACTGCATCTTGGGATACCAAGTGTTGCCATGCCGTCACAATTTCCAATTCTTAGGCCTATGACGGCAGAGTGTCTGGCAGTTCTGAAAGAGAACTTAGGGATGCAGGCGTTTTGGCTCCTTCCACCGAGAAACCAGCTCCTCCAGCTCCTCTGTCGTTAGCTATTTCATGTTAGAATATCTCTAGGGGCCCTCTTTTCCTCCTCCACGAGGTAAGACACAAACGGAATTGCCCTAAAGGGAAGAAGCCTTCTGAGTCCGGCAGAGAGGCAGCCTCTCCCACTCAGCATTCCCCCAACGCTGAGCCCCGGGTATGGGACAGAGAGAGGGAGAAAGGCAGCCGTAACCCCGAGCTCTTCCACAATGTAGTATAGGCCTCACCCTCAAGCTCACGTCAATTTCATAGAGAAAACACCAGGCCTCGGTGTGCTTTCCTGTGGCAAGGAAACTTTGCTTTCATTCCTTAGGTGGCACGTTGGCTCAGGACTGCCCTACCCGAAGGACTCACGGTGTGCAGCCCTACTGGTTGAGATCAGCCCCTCTGGCTCTTTCTCGGATGACACCAACTGGGCAAAGAGCCGTTCATATGCTGGGGACCCAGGGAGCTTTCCCTAGTCTACACCAGAACAGCACTCTGAGGGAGAGGAGCTGCTGACGTTTGGTAGCAAAATCTCCTATTCTGAAGAGAAACATTTCGCTGTGAGCGGGTTCCATCAGCCTTGCCATCTTTTCTCAGCTGGCTAGGATGGAGGGCAGGCAGTCAGTTGGCAGACTCACCTGAGGCCCTGCTTGCCAGACTGTCACACAGACCTCCCGCCTGCTTCAGCCCAAAGGGACGGCTTATGGTAAGGTACAAACCCTGTGTTGGAAAGTTCCTGCCTAACCCTCGCACCAGCACAAGCATATTGGTCATTGGTCAAAGACTCTCCCCACAAGTTTAACATGTTTGCTCCCATCTAGCCTCCGAAGCCGAGTTTACCTAGCTAGGAATCTCACTTCAGGAAAGGTACTCAGGCTGCTGGTGACTGCACGTTGTTTCACCAGGCAGCCCAAATCGAGTACACCCACTTGCATTTTCCAGGGGGCAGAGCAAATGGTGTCAACTTACAGGCCTCCAGCCTGGGAGGGGCAACGTACACTTTGTGAATGGGAAAGAAGCCCATGCCTTCAGTGTGAAAGGCCGCTAGGCCTCTTTGCTTTGGCAGCCCAGGGATAGCGTCAGCTGTGAAATGCTTCCAAAGGAGCAGAGTCAGAGAACCTTGGAACCACAGAGCAGGTGCAGCCCAGAACACGGACTGCTCTTGGCCTGAGAACACCCACTGCCCAGCGCCTCTTTGGGGTACACACGTGTAGAGGGAGGGTGTTGAATTCTGCTGCGTCATAACTTCTCCGGGCCACGTAGTGTGAGGGCAAGGAGAGTGGCCCTCCACCTCATCCCAGTTTCATGTGTCAGTTGTCTAAGGCAAACTCCCTGCTTGAATCCCTCCGTGGGCTACGTAGCCTCCAGAGAAAGGTGGATGATTGGGACCCAGGGCTGGTATCTAGGTTAATGTTCTGTGCATCAACTTCGCAGCTGTTCTCTCTAAGCGGGTCCCAAAGGCTTTCTGGAAGAGTTTCCTTAGAGGGTCAGAAACAGGAAATTAACCGACAGGCCCACGGGGACGCCAGTTCTCTCCAGCAACAACGCTACCAGCCTCAGACACTTGGGTTCTCTTTGGTAAATGGAAGAACACTATGCTTGGAAGCTTCTTCCATCCAGTTTGAGAGTCGCACTTCCACTGCATCTTGGGATACCAAGTGTTGCCATGCCGTCACAATTTCCAATTCTTAGGCCTATGACGGCAGAGTGTCTGGCAGTTCTGAAAGAGAACTTAGGGATGCAGGCGTTTTGGCTCCTTCCACCGAGAAACCAGCTCCTCCAGCTCCTCTGTCGTTAGCTATTTCATGTTAGAATATCTCTAGGGGCCCTCTTTTCCTCCTCCACGAGGTAAGACACAAACGGAATTGCCCTAAAGGGAAGAAGCCTTCTGAGTCCGGCAGAGAGGCAGCCTCTCCCACTCAGCATTCCCCCAACGCTGAGCCCCGGGTATGGGACAGAGAGAGGGAGAAAGGCAGCCGTAACCCCGAGCTCTTCCACAATGTAGTATAGGCCTCACCCTCAAGCTCACGTCAATTTCATAGAGAAAACACCAGGCCTCGGTGTGCTTTCCTGTGGCAAGGAAACTTTGCTTTCATTCCTTAGGTGGCACGTTGGCTCAGGACTGCCCTACCCGAAGGACTCACGGTGTGCAGCCCTATTGGTTGAGATCAGCCCCTCTGGCTCTTTCTCGGATGACACCAACTGGGCAAAGAGCCGTTCATATGCTGGGGACCCAGGGAGCTTTCCCTAGTCTACACCAGAACAGCACTCTGAGGGAGAGGAGCTGCTGACGTTTGGTAGCAAAATCTCCTATTCTGAAGAGAAACATTTCGCTGTGAGCGGGTTCCATCAGCCTTGCCATCTTTTCTCAGCTGGCTAGGATGGAGGGCAGGCAGTCAGTTGGCAGACTCACCTGAGGCCCTGCTTGCCAGACTGTCACACAGACCTCCCGCCTGCTTCAGCCCAAAGGGACGGCTTATGGTAAGGTACAAACCCTGTGTTGGAAAGTTCCTGCCTAACCCTCGCACCAGCACAAGCATATTGGTCATTGGTCAAGACTCTCCCCACAAGTTTAACATGTTTGCTCCCATCTAGCCTCCGAAGCCGAGTTTACCTAGCTAGGAATCTCACTTCAGGAAAGGTACTCAGGCTGCTGGTGACTGCACGTTGTTTCACCAGGCAGCCCAAATCGAGTACACCCACTTGCATTTTCCAGGGGGCAGAGCAAATGGTGTCAACTTACAGGCCTCCAGCCTGGGAGGGGCAACGTACACTTTGTGAATGGGAAAGAAGCCCATGCCTTCAGTGTGAAAGGCCGCTAGGCCTCTTTGCTTTGGCAGCCCAGGGATAGCGTCAGCTGTGAAATGCTTCCAAAGGAGCAGAGTCAGAGAACCTTGGAACCACAGAGCAGGTGCAGCCCAGAACACGGACTGCTCTTGGCCTGAGAACACCCACTGCCCAGCGCCTCTTTGGGGTACACACGTGTAGAGGGAGGGTGTTGAATTCTGCTGCGTCATAACTTCTCCGGGCCACGTAGTGTGAGGGCAAGGAGAGTGGCCCTCCACCTCATCCCAGTTTCATGTGTCAGTTGTCTAAGGCAAACTCCCTGCTTGAATCCCTCCGTGGGCTACGTAGCCTCCAGAGAAAGGTGGATGATTGGGACCCAGGGCTGGTATCTAGGTTAATGTTCTGTGCATCAACTTCGCAGCTGTTCTCTCTAAGCGGGTCCCAAAGGCTTTCTGGAAGAGTTTCCTTAGAGGGTCAGAAACAGGAAATTAACCGACAGGCCCACGGGGACGCCAGTTCTCTCCAGCAACAACGCTACCAGCCTCAGACACTTGGGTTCTCTTTGGTAAATGGAAGAACACTATGCTCGGAAGCTTCTTCCATCCAGTTTGAGAGTCGCGCTTCCACTGCATCTTGGGATACCAAGTGTTGCCATGCCGTCACAATTTCCAATTCTTAGGCCTATGACGGCAGAGTGTCTGGCAGTTCTGAAAGAGAACTTAGGGATGCAGGCGTTTTGGCTCCTTCCACCGAGAAACCAGCTCCTCCAGCTCCTCTGTCGTTAGCTATTTCATGTTAGAATATCTCTAGGGGCCCTCTTTTCCTCCTCCACGAGGTAAGACACAAACGGAATTGCCCTAAAGGGAAGAAGCCTTCTGAGTCCGGCAGAGAGGCAGCCTCTCCCACTCAGCATTCCCCCAACGCTGAGCCCCGGGTATGGGACAGAGAGAGGGAGAAAGGCAGCCGTAACCCCGAGCTCTTCCACAATGTAGTATAGGCCTCACCCTCAATCTCACGTCAATTTCACAGAGAAAACACCAGGCCTCGGTGTGCTTTCCTGTGGCAAGGAAACTTTGCTTTCATTCCTTAGGTGGCACGTTGGCTCAGGACTGCCCTACCCGAAGGACTCACGGTGTGCAGCCCTATTGGTTGAGATCAGCCCCTCTGGCTCTTTCTCGGATGACACCAACTGGGCAAAGAGCCGTTCATATGCTGGGGACCCAGGGAGCTTTCCCTAGTCTACACCAGAACAGCACTCTGAGGGAGAGGAGCTGCTGACGTTTGGTAGCAAAATCTCCTATTCTGAAGAGAAACATTTCGTTGTAAGCGGGTTCCATCAGCCTTGCCATCTTTTCTCAGCTGGCTAGGATGGAGGGCAGGCAGTCAGTTGGCAGACTCACCTGAGGCCCTGCTTGCCAGACTGTGACACAGACCTCCCGCCTGCTTCAGCCCAAAGGGACGGCTTATGGTAAGGTAAAAACCCTGTGTTGGAAAGTTCCTGCCTAACCCTCGCACCAGCACAAGCATATTGGTCATTGGTCAAAGACTTTCCCCACAAGTTTAACATGTTTGCTCCCATCTAGCCTCCGAAGCCGAGTTTACCTAGCTAGGAATCTCACTTCAGGAAAGGTACTCAGGCTGCTGGTGACTGCACGTTGTTTCACCAGGCAGCCCAAATCGAGTACACCCACTTGCATTTTCCAGGGGGCAGAGCAAATGGTGTCAACTTACAGGCCTCCAGCCTGGGAGGGGCAACGTACACTTTGTGAATGGGAAAGAAGCCCATGCCTTCAGTGTGAAAGGCCGCTAGGCCTCTTTGCTTTGGCAGCCCAGGGATAGCGTCAGCTCTGAAATGCTTCCAAAGGAGCAGAGTCAGAGAACCTTGGAACCACAGAGCAGGTGCAGCCCAGAACACGGACTACTCTTGGCCTGAGAACACCCACTGCCCAGCGCCTCTTTGGGGTACACACGTGTAGAGGGAGGGTGTTGAATTCTGCTGCGTCATAACTTCTCCGGGCCACGTAGTGTGAGGGCAAGGAGAGTGGCCCTCCACCTCATCCCAGTTTCATGTGTCAGTTGTCTAAGGCAAACTCCCTGCTTGAATCCCTCCGTGGGCTACGTAACCTCCAGAGAAAGGTGGATGATTGGGACCCAGGGCTGGTATCTAGGTTAATGTTCTGTGCATCAACTTCGCAGCTGTTCTCTCTAAGCGGGTCCCAAAGGCTTTCTGGAAGAGTTTCCTTAGAGGGTCAGAAACAGGAAATTAACCGACAGGCCCACGGGGACGCCAGTTCTCTCCAGCAACAACGCTACCAGCCTCAGACACTTGGGTTCTCTTTGGTAAATGGAAGAACACTATGCTCGGAAGCTTCTTCCATCCAGTTTGAGAGTCGCGCTTCCACTGCATCTTGGGATACCAAGTGTTGCCATGCCGTCACAATTTCCAATTCTTAGGCCTATGACGGCAGAGTGTCTGGCAGTTCTGAAAGAGAACTTAGGGATGCAGGCGTTTTGGCTCCTTCCACCGAGAAACCAGCTCCTCCAGCTCCTCTGTCGTTAGCTATTTCATGTTAGAATATCTCTAGGGGCCCTCTTTTCCTCCTCCACGAGGTAAGACACAAACGGAATTGCCCTAAAGGGAAGAAGCCTTCTGAGTCCGGCAGAGAGGCAGCCTCTCCCACTCAGCATTCCCCCAACGCTGAGCCCCGGGTATGGGACAGAGAGAGGGAGAAAGGCAGCCGTAACCCCGAGCTCTTCCACAATGTAGTATAGGCCTCACCCTCAAGCTCACGTCAATTTCATAGAGAAAACACCAGGCCTCGGTGTGCTTTCCTGTGGCAAGGAAACTTTGCTTTCATTCCTTAGGTGGCACGTTGGCTCAGGACTGCCCTACCCGAAGGACTCACGGTGTGCAGCCCTATTGGTTGAGATCAGCCCCTCTGGCTCTTTCTCGGATGACACCAACTGGAAAAGAGCCGTTCATATGCTGGGGACCCAGGGATCTTTCCCTAGTCTACACCAGAACAGCACTCTGAGGGAGAGGAGCTGCTGACGTTTGGTAGCAAAATCTCCTATTCTGAAGAGAAACATTTCGTTGTAAGCGGGTTCCATCAGCCTTGCCATCTTTTCTCAGCTGGCTAGGATGGAGGGCAGGCAGTCAGTTGGCAGACTCACCTGAGGCCCTGCTTGCCAGACTGTCACACAGACCTCCCGCCTGCTTCAGCCCAAAGGGACGGCTTATGGTAAGGTACAAACCCTGTGTTGGAAAGTTCCTGCCTAACCCTCGCACCAGCACAAGCATATTGGTCATTGGTCAAAGACTCTCCCCACAAGTTTAACATGTTTGCTCCCATCTAGCCTCCGAAGCCGAGTTTACCTAGCTAGGAATCTCACTTCAGGAAAGGTACTCAGGCTGCTGGTGACTGCACGTTGTTTCACCAGGCAGCCCAAATCGAGTACACCCACTTGCATTTTCCAGGGGGCAGAGCAAATGGTGTCAACTTACAGGCCTCCAGCCTGGGAGGGGCAACGTACACTTTGTGAATGGGAAAGAAGCCCATGCCTTCAGTGTGAAAGGCCGCTAGGCCTCTTTGCTTTGGCAGCCCAGGGATAGCGTCAGCTCTGAAATGCTTCCAAAGGAGCAGAGTCAGAGAACCTTGGAACCACAGAGCAGGTGCAGCCCAGAACACGGACTGCTCTTGGCCTGAGAACACCCACTGCCCAGCGCCTCTTTGGGGTACACACGTGTAGAGGGAGGGTGTTGAATTCTGCTGCGTCATAACTTCTCCGGGCCACGTAGTGTGAGGGCAAGGAGAGTGGCCCTCCACCTCATCCCAGTTTCATGTGTCAGTTGTCTAAGGCAAACTCCCTGCTTGAATCCCTCCGTGGGCTACGTAACCTCCAGAGAAAGGTGGATGATTGGGACCCAGGGCTGGTATCTAGGTTAATGTTCTGTGCATCAACTTCGCAGCTGTTCTCTCTAAGCGGGTCCCAAAGGCTTTCTGGAAGAGTTTCCTTAGAGGGTCAGAAACAGGAAATTAACCGACAGGCCCACGGGGACGCCAGTTCTCTCCAGCAACAACGCTACCAGCCTCAGACACTTGGGTTCTCTTTGGTAAATGGAAGAACACTATGCTCGGAAGCTTCTTCCATCCAGTTTGAGAGTCGCACTTCCACTGCATCTTGGGATACCAAGTGTTGCCATGCTGTCACAATATCCAATTCTTAGGCCTATGACGGCAGAGTGTCTGGCAGTTCTGAAAGAGAACTTAGGAATGCAGGCGTTTTGGCTCCTTCCACCGAGAAACCAGCTCCTCCAGCTCCTCTGTCGTTAGCTATTTCATGTTAGAATATCTCTAGGGGCCCTCTTTTCCTCCTCCACGAGGTAAGACACAAACGGAATTGCCCTAAAGGGAAGAAGCCTTCTGAGTCCGGCAGAGAGGCAGCCTCTCCCACTCAGCATTCCCCCAACGCTGAGCCCCGGGTATGGGACAGAGAGAGGGAGAAAGGCAGCCGTAACCCCGAGCTCTTCCACAATGTAGTATAGGCCTCACCCTCACGCTCACGTCAATTTCACACAGAAAACACCAGGCCTCGGTGTGCTTTCCTGTGGCAAGGAAACTTTGCTTTCATTCCTTAGGTGGCACGTTGGCTCAGGACTGCCCTACCCGAAGGACTCACGGTGTGCAGCCCTACTGGTTGAGATCAGCCCCTCTGGCTCTTTCTCGGATGACACCAACTGGAAAAGAGCCGTTCATATGCTGGGGACCCAGGGAGCTTTCCCTAGTCTACACCAGAACAGCACTCTGAGGGAGAGGAGCTGCTGACGTTTGGTAGCAAAATCTCCTATTCTGAAGAGAAACATTTCGCTGTGAGCGGGTTCCATCAGCCTTGCCATCTTTTCTCAGCTGGCTAGGATGGAGGGCAGGCAGTCAGTTGGCAGACTCACCTGAGGCCCTGCTTGCCAGACTGTGACACAGACCTCCCGCCTGCTTCAGCCCAAAGGGACGGCTTATGGTAAGGTAAAAACCCTGTGTTGGAAAGTTCCTGCCTAACCCTCGCACCAGCACAAGCATATTGGTCATTGGTCAAAGACTTTCCCCACAAGTTTAACATGTTTGCTCCCATCTAGCCTCCGAAGCCGAGTTTACCTAGCTAGGAATCTCACTTCAGGAAAGGTACTCAGGCTGCTGGTGACTGCACGTTGTTTCACCAGGCAGCCCAAATCGAGTACACCCACTTGCATTTTCCAGGGGGCAGAGCAAATGGTGTCAACTTACAGGCCTCCAGCCTGGGAGGGGCAACGTACACTTTGTGAATGGGAAAGAAGCCCATGCCTTCAGTGTGAAAGGCCGCTAGGCCTCTTTGCTTTGGCAGCCCAGGGATAGCGTCAGCTGTGAAATGCTTCCAAAGGAGCAGAGTCAGAGAACCTTGGAACCACAGAGCAGGTGCAGCCCAGAACACGGACTGCTCTTGGCCTGAGAACACCCACTGCCCAGCGCCTCTTTGGGGTACACACGTGTAGAGGGAGGGTGTTGAATTCTGCTGCGTCATAACTTCTCCGGGCCACGTAGTGTGAGGGCAAGGAGAGTGGCCCTCCACCTCATCCCAGTTTCATGTGTCAGTTGTCTAAGGCAAACTCCCTGCTTGAATCCCTCCGTGGGCTACGTAGCCTCCAGAGAAAGGTGGATGATTGGGACCCAGGGCTGGTATCTAGGTTAATGTTCTGTGCATCAACTTCGCAGCTGTTCTCTCTAAGCGGGTCCCAAAGGCTTTCTGGAAGAGTTTCCTTAGAGGGTCAGAAACAGGAAATTAACCGACAGGCCCACGGGGACGCCAGTTCTCTCCAGCAACAACGCTACCAGCCTCAGACACTTGGGTTCTCTTTGGTAAATGGAAGAACACTATGCTCGGAAGCTTCTTCCATCCAGTTTGAGAGTCGCGCTTCCACTGCATCTTGGGATACCAAGTGTTGCCATGCCGTCACAATTTCCAATTCTTAGGCCTATGACGGCAGAGTGTCTGGCAGTTCTGAAAGAGAACTTAGGGATGCAGGCGTTTTGGCTCCTTCCACCGAGAAACCAGCTCCTCCAGCTCCTCTGTCGTTAGCTATTTCATGTTAGAATATCTCTAGGGGCCCTCTTTTCCTCCTCCACGAGGTAAGACACAAACGGAATTGCCCTAAAGGGAAGAAGCCTTCTGAGTCCGGCAGAGAGGCAGCCTCTCCCACTCAGCATTCCCCCAACGCTGAGCCCCGGGTATGGGACAGAGAGAGGGAGAAAGGCAGCCGTAACCCCGAGCTCTTCCACAATGTAGTATAGGCCTCACCCTCAATCTCACGTCAATTTCACAGAGAAAACACCAGGCCTCGGTGTGCTTTCCTGTGGCAAGGAAACTTTGCTTTCATTCCTTAGGTGGCACGTTGGCTCAGGACTGCCCTACCCGAAGGACTCACGGTGTGCAGCCCTATTGGTTGAGATCAGCCCCTCTGGCTCTTTCTCGGATGACACCAACTGGGCAAAGAGCCGTTCATATGCTGGGGACCCAGGGAGCTTTCCCTAGTCTACACCAGAACAGCACTCTGAGGGAGAGGAGCTGCTGACGTTTGGTAGCAAAATCTCCTATTCTGAAGAGAAACATTTCGTTGTAAGCGGGTTCCATCAGCCTTGCCATCTTTTCTCAGCTGGCTAGGATGGAGGGCAGGCAGTCAGTTGGCAGACTCACCTGAGGCCCTGCTTGCCAGACTGTGACACAGACCTCCCGCCTGCTTCAGCCCAAAGGGACGGCTTATGGTAAGGTAAAAACCCTGTGTTGGAAAGTTCCTGCCTAACCCTCGCACCAGCACAAGCATATTGGTCATTGGTCAAAGACTCTCCCCACAAGTTTAACATGTTTGCTCCCATCTAGCCTCCGAAGCCGAGTTTACCTAGCTAGGAATCTCACTTCAGGAAAGGTACTCAGGCTGCTGGTGACTGCACGTTGTTTCACCAGGCAGCCCAAATCGAGTACACCCACTTGCATTTTCCAGGGGGCAGAGCAAATGGTGTCAACTTACAGGCCTCCAGCCTGGGAGGGGCAACGTACACTTTGTGAATGGGAAAGAAGCCCATGCCTTCAGTGTGAAAGGCCGCTAGGCCTCTTTGCTTTGGCAGCCCAGGGATAGCGTCAGCTCTGAAATGCTTCCAAAGGAGCAGAGTCAGAGAACCTTGGAACCACAGAGCAGGTGCAGCCCAGAACACGGACTACTCTTGGCCTGAGAACACCCACTGCCCAGCGCCTCTTTGGGGTACACACGTGTAGAGGGAGGGTGTTGAATTCTGCTGCGTCATAACTTCTCCGGGCCACGTAGTGTGAGGGCAAGGAGAGTGGCCCTCCACCTCATCCCAGTTTCATGTGTCAGTTGTCTAAGGCAAACTCCCTGCTTGAATCCCTCCGTGGGCTACGTAACCTCCAGAGAAAGGTGGATGATTGGGACCCAGGGCTGGTATCTAGGTTAATGTTCTGTGCATCAACTTCGCAGCTGTTCTCTCTAAGCGGGTCCCAAAGGCTTTCTGGAAGAGTTTCCTTAGAGGGTCAGAAACAGGAAATTAACCGACAGGCCCACGGGGACGCCAGTTCTCTCCAGCAACAACGCTACCAGCCTCAGACACTTGGGTTCTCTTTGGTAAATGGAAGAACACTATGCTCGGAAGCTTCTTCCATCCAGTTTGAGAGTCGCGCTTCCACTGCATCTTGGGATACCAAGTGTTGCCATGCCGTCACAATTTCCAATTCTTAGGCCTATGACGGCAGAGTGTCTGGCAGTTCTGAAAGAGAACTTAGGGATGCAGGCGTTTTGGCTCCTTCCACCGAGAAACCAGCTCCTCCAGCTCCTCTGTCGTTAGCTATTTCATGTTAGAATATCTCTAGGGGCCCTCTTTTCCTCCTCCACGAGGTAAGACACAAACGGAATTGCCCTAAAGGGAAGAAGCCTTCTGAGTCCGGCAGAGAGGCAGCCTCTCCCACTCAGCATTCCCCCAACGCTGAGCCCCGGGTATGGGACAGAGAGAGGGAGAAAGGCAGCCGTAACCCCGAGCTCTTCCACAATGTAGTATAGGCCTCACCCTCACGCTCACGTCAATTTCACACAGAAAACACCAGGCCTCGGTGTGCTTTCCTGTGGCAAGGAAACTTTGCTTTCATTCCTTAGGTGGCACGTTGGCTCAGGACTGCCCTACCCGAAGGACTCACGGTGTGCAGCCCTACTGGTTGAGATCAGCCCCTCTGGCTCTTTCTCGGATGACACCAACTGGAAAAGAGCCGTTCATATGCTGGGGACCCAGGGAGCTTTCCCTAGTCTACACCAGAACAGCACTCTGAGGGAGAGGAGCTGCTGACGTTTGGTAGCAAAATCTCCTATTCTGAAGAGAAACATTTCGCTGTGAGCGGGTTCCATCAGCCTTGCCATCTTTTCTCAGCTGGCTAGGATGGAGGGCAGGCAGTCAGTTGGCAGACTCACCTGAGGCCCTGCTTGCCAGACTGTGACACAGACCTCCCGCCTGCTTCAGCCCAAAGGGACGGCTTATGGTAAGGTAAAAACCCTGTGTTGGAAAGTTCCTGCCTAACCCTCGCACCAGCACAAGCATATTGGTCATTGGTCAAAGACTTTCCCCACAAGTTTAACATGTTTGCTCCCATCTAGCCTCCGAAGCCGAGTTTACCTAGCTAGGAATCTCACTTCAGGAAAGGTACTCAGGCTGCTGGTGACTGCACGTTGTTTCACCAGGCAGCCCAAATCGAGTACACCCACTTGCATTTTCCAGGGGGCAGAGCAAATGGTGTCAACTTACAGGCCTCCAGCCTGGGAGGGGCAACGTACACTTTGTGAATGGGAAAGAAGCCCATGCCTTCAGTGTGAAAGGCCGCTAGGCCTCTTTGCTTTGGCAGCCCAGGGATAGCGTCAGCTGTGAAATGCTTCCAAAGGAGCAGAGTCAGAGAACCTTGGAACCACAGAGCAGGTGCAGCCCAGAACACGGACTACTCTTGGCCTGAGAACACCCACTGCCCAGCGCCTCTTTGGGGTACACACGTGTAGAGGGAGGGTGTTGAATTCTGCTGCGTCATAACTTCTCCGGGCCACGTAGTGTGAGGGCAAGGAGAGTGGCCCTCCACCTCATCCCAGTTTCATGTGTCAGTTGTCTAAGGCAAACTCCCTGCTTGAATCCCTCCGTGGGCTACGTAACCTCCAGAGAAAGGTGGATGATTGGGACCCAGGGCTGGTATCTAGGTTAATGTTCTGTGCATCAACTTCGCAGCTGTTCTCTCTAAGCGGGTCCCAAAGGCTTTCTGGAAGAGTTTCCTTAGAGGGTCAGAAACAGGAAATTAACCGACAGGCCCACGGGGACGCCAGTTCTCTCCAGCAACAACGCTACCAGCCTCAGACACTTGGGTTCTCTTTGGTAAATGGAAGAACACTATGCTTGGAAGCTTCTTCCATCCAGTTTGAGAGTCGCACTTCCACTGCATCTTGGGATACCAAGTGTTGCCATGCCGTCACAATTTCCAATTCTTAGGCCTATGACGGCAGAGTGTCTGGCAGTTCTGAAAGAGAACTTAGGGATGCAGGCGTTTTGGCTCCTTCCACCGAGAAACCAGCTCCTCCAGCTCCTCTGTCGTTAGCTATTTCATGTTAGAATATCTCTAGGGGCCCTCTTTTCCTCCTCCACGAGGTAAGACACAAACGGAATTGCCCTAAAGGGAAGAAGCCTTCTGAGTCCGGCAGAGAGGCAGCCTCTCCCACTCAGCATTCCCCCAACGCTGAGCCCCGGGTATGGGACAGAGAGAGGGAGAAAGGCAGCCGTAACCCCGAGCTCTTCCACAATGTAGTATAGGCCTCACCCTCAAGCTCACGTCAATTTCATAGAGAAAACACCAGGCCTCGGTGTGCTTTCCTGTGGCAAGGAAACTTTGCTTTCATTCCTTAGGTGGCACGTTGGCTCAGGACTGCCCTACCCGAAGGACTCACGGTGTGCAGCCCTACTGGTTGAGATCAGCCCCTCTGGCTCTTTCTCGGATGACACCAACTGGGCAAAGAGCCGTTCATATGCTGGGGACCCAGGGAGCTTTCCCTAGTCTACACCAGAACAGCACTCTGAGGGAGAGGAGCTGCTGACGTTTGGTAGCAAAATCTCCTATTCTGAAGAGAAACATTTCGCTGTGAGCGGGTTCCATCAGCCTTGCCATCTTTTCTCAGCTGGCTAGGATGGAGGGCAGGCAGTCAGTTGGCAGACTCACCTGAGGCCCTGCTTGCCAGACTGTCACACAGACCTCCCGCCTGCTTCAGCCCAAAGGGACGGCTTATGGTAAGGTACAAACCCTGTGTTGGAAAGTTCCTGCCTAACCCTCGCACCAGCACAAGCATATTGGTCATTGGTCAAAGACTCTCCCCACAAGTTTAACATGTTTGCTCCCATCTAGCCTCCGAAGCCGAGTTTACCTAGCTAGGAATCTCACTTCAGGAAAGGTACTCAGGCTGCTGGTGACTGCACGTTGTTTCACCAGGCAGCCCAAATCGAGTACACCCACTTGCATTTTCCAGGGGGCAGAGCAAATGGTGTCAACTTACAGGCCTCCAGCCTGGGAGGGGCAACGTACACTTTGTGAATGGGAAAGAAGCCCATGCCTTCAGTGTGAAAGGCCGCTAGGCCTCTTTGCTTTGGCAGCCCAGGGATAGCGTCAGCTGTGAAATGCTTCCAAAGGAGCAGAGTCAGAGAACCTTGGAACCACAGAGCAGGTGCAGCCCAGAACACGGACTGCTCTTGGCCTGAGAACACCCACTGCCCAGCGCCTCTTTGGGGTACACACGTGTAGAGGGAGGGTGTTGAATTCTGCTGCGTCATAACTTCTCCGGGCCACGTAGTGTGAGGGCAAGGAGAGTGGCCCTCCACCTCATCCCAGTTTCATGTGTCAGTTGTCTAAGGCAAACTCCCTGCTTGAATCCCTCCGTGGGCTACGTAGCCTCCAGAGAAAGGTGGATGATTGGGACCCAGGGCTGGTATCTAGGTTAATGTTCTGTGCATCAACTTCGCAGCTGTTCTCTCTAAGCGGGTCCCAAAGGCTTTCTGGAAGAGTTTCCTTAGAGGGTCAGAAACAGGAAATTAACCGACAGGCCCACGGGGACGCCAGTTCTCTCCAGCAACAACGCTACCAGCCTCAGACACTTGGGTTCTCTTTGGTAAATGGAAGAACACTATGCTTGGAAGCTTCTTCCATCCAGTTTGAGAGTCGCACTTCCACTGCATCTTGGGATACCAAGTGTTGCCATGCCGTCACAATTTCCAATTCTTAGGCCTATGACGGCAGAGTGTCTGGCAGTTCTGAAAGAGAACTTAGGGATGCAGGCGTTTTGGCTCCTTCCACCGAGAAACCAGCTCCTCCAGCTCCTCTGTCGTTAGCTATTTCATGTTAGAATATCTCTAGGGGCCCTCTTTTCCTCCTCCACGAGGTAAGACACAAACGGAATTGCCCTAAAGGGAAGAAGCCTTCTGAGTCCGGCAGAGAGGCAGCCTCTCCCACTCAGCATTCCCCCAACGCTGAGCCCCGGGTATGGGACAGAGAGAGGGAGAAAGGCAGCCGTAACCCCGAGCTCTTCCACAATGTAGTATAGGCCTCACCCTCAAGCTCACGTCAATTTCATAGAGAAAACACCAGGCCTCGGTGTGCTTTCCTGTGGCAAGGAAACTTTGCTTTCATTCCTTAGGTGGCACGTTGGCTCAGGACTGCCCTACCCGAAGGACTCACGGTGTGCAGCCCTACTGGTTGAGATCAGCCCCTCTGGCTCTTTCTCGGATGACACCAACTGGGCAAAGAGCCGTTCATATGCTGGGGACCCAGGGAGCTTTCCCTAGTCTACACCAGAACAGCACTCTGAGGGAGAGGAGCTGCTGACGTTTGGTAGCAAAATCTCCTATTCTGAAGAGAAACATTTCGCTGTGAGCGGGTTCCATCAGCCTTGCCATCTTTTCTCAGCTGGCTAGGATGGAGGGCAGGCAGTCAGTTGGCAGACTCACCTGAGGCCCTGCTTGCCAGACTGTCACACAGACCTCCCGCCTGCTTCAGCCCAAAGGGACGGCTTATGGTAAGGTACAAACCCTGTGTTGGAAAGTTCCTGCCTAACCCTGGCACCAGCACAAGCATATTGGTCATTGGTCAAGACTCTCCCCACAAGTTTAACATGTTTGCTCCCATCTAGCCTCCGAAGCCGAGTTTACCTAGCTAGGAATCTCACTTCAGGAAAGGTACTCAGGCTGCTGGTGACTGCACGTTGTTTCACCAGGCAGCCCAAATCGAGTACACCCACTTGCATTTTCCAGGGGGCAGAGCAAATGGTGTCAACTTACAGGCCTCCAGCCTGGGAGGGGCAACGTACACTTTGTGAATGGGAAAGAAGCCCATGCCTTCAGTGTGAAAGGCCGCTAGGCCTCTTTGCTTTGGCAGCCCAGGGATAGCGTCAGCTGTGAAATGCTTCCAAAGGAGCAGAGTCAGAGAACCTTGGAACCACAGAGCAGGTGCAGCCCAGAACACGGACTGCTCTTGGCCTGAGAACACCCACTGCCCAGCGCCTCTTTGGGGTACACACGTGTAGAGGGAGGGTGTTGAATTCTGCTGCGTCATAACTTCTCCGGGCCACGTAGTGTGAGGGCAAGGAGAGTGGCCCTCCACCTCATCCCAGTTTCATGTGTCAGTTGTCTAAGGCAAACTCCCTGCTTGAATCCCTCCGTGGGCTACGTAGCCTCCAGAGAAAGGTGGATGATTGGGACCCAGGGCTGGTATCTAGGTTAATGTTCTGTGCATCAACTTCGCAGCTGTTCTCTCTAAGCGGGTCCCAAAGGCTTTCTGGAAGAGTTTCCTTAGAGGGTCAGAAACAGGAAATTAACCGACAGGCCCACGGGGACGCCAGTTCTCTCCAGCAACAACGCTACCAGCCTCAGACACTTGGGTTCTCTTTGGTAAATGGAAGAACACTATGCTCGGAAGCTTCTTCCATCCAGTTTGAGAGTCGCACTTCCACTGCATCTTGGGATACCAAGTGTTGCCATGCCGTCACAATTTCCAATTCTTAGGCCTATGACGGCAGAGTGTCTGGCAGTTCTGAAAGAGAACTTAGGGATGCAGGCGTTTTGGCTCCTTCCACCGAGAAACCAGCTCCTCCAGCTCCTCTGTCGTTAGCTATTTCATGTTAGAATATCTCTAGGGGCCCTCTTTTCCTCCTCCACGAGGTAAGACACAAACGGAATTGCCCTAAAGGGAAGAAGCCTTCTGAGTCCGGCAGAGAGGCAGCCTCTCCCACTCAGCATTCCCCCAACGCTGAGCCCCGGGTATGGGACAGAGAGAGGGAGAAAGGCAGCCGTAACCCCGAGCTCTTCCACAATGTAGTATAGGCCTCACCCTCAAGCTCACGTCAATTTCATAGAGAAAACACCAGGCCTCGGTGTGCTTTCCTGTGGCAAGGAAACTTTGCTTTCATTCCTTAGGTGGCACGTTGGCTCAGGACTGCCCTACCCGAAGGACTCACGGTGTGCAGCCCTACTGGTTGAGATCAGCCCCTCTGGCTCTTTCTCGGATGACACCAACTGGGCAAAGAGCCGTTCATATGCTGGGGACCCAGGGAGCTTTCCCTAGTCTACACCAGAACAGCACTCTGAGGGAGAGGAGCTGCTGACGTTTGGTAGCAAAATCTCCTATTCTGAAGAGAAACATTTCGCTGTGAGCGGGTTCCATCAGCCTTGCCATCTTTTCTCAGCTGGCTAGGATGGAGGGCAGGCAGTCAGTTGGCAGACTCACCTGAGGCCCTGCTTGCCAGACTGTCACACAGACCTCCCGCCTGCTTCAGCCCAAAGGGACGGCTTATGGTAAGGTACAAACCCTGTGTTGGAAAGTTCCTGCCTAACCCTGGCACCAGCACAAGCATATTGGTCATTGGTCAAGACTCTCCCCACAAGTTTAACATGTTTGCTCCCATCTAGCCTCCGAAGCCGAGTTTACCTAGCTAGGAATCTCACTTCAGGAAAGGTACTCAGGCTGCTGGTGACTGCACGTTGTTTCACCAGGCAGCCCAAATCGAGTACACCCACTTGCATTTTCCAGGGGGCAGAGCAAATGGTGTCAACTTACAGGCCTCCAGCCTGGGAGGGGCAACGTACACTTTGTGAATGGGAAAGAAGCCCATGCCTTCAGTGTGAAAGGCCGCTAGGCCTCTTTGCTTTGGCAGCCCAGGGATAGCGTCAGCTGTGAAATGCTTCCAAAGGAGCAGAGTCAGAGAACCTTGGAACCACAGAGCAGGTGCAGCCCAGAACACGGACTGCTCTTGGCCTGAGAACACCCACTGCCCAGCGCCTCTTTGGGGTACACACGTGTAGAGGGAGGGTGTTGAATTCTGCTGCGTCATAACTTCTCCGGGCCACGTAGTGTGAGGGCAAGGAGAGTGGCCCTCCACCTCATCCCAGTTTCATGTGTCAGTTGTCTAAGGCAAACTCCCTGCTTGAATCCCTCCGTGGGCTACGTAGCCTCCAGAGAAAGGTGGATGATTGGGACCCAGGGCTGGTATCTAGGTTAATGTTCTGTGCATCAACTTCGCAGCTGTTCTCTCTAAGCGGGTCCCAAAGGCTTTCTGGAAGAGTTTCCTTAGAGGGTCAGAAACAGGAAATTAACCGACAGGCCCACGGGGACGCCAGTTCTCTCCAGCAACAACGCTACCAGCCTCAGACACTTGGGTTCTCTTTGGTAAATGGAAGAACACTATGCTCGGAAGCTTCTTCCATCCAGTTTGAGAGTCGCGCTTCCACTGCATCTTGGGATACCAAGTGTTGCCATGCCGTCACAATTTCCAATTCTTAGGCCTATGACGGCAGAGTGTCTGGCAGTTCTGAAAGAGAACTTAGGGATGCAGGCGTTTTGGCTCCTTCCACCGAGAAACCAGCTCCTCCAGCTCCTCTGTCGTTAGCTATTTCATGTTAGAATATCTCTAGGGGCCCTCTTTTCCTCCTCCACGAGGTAAGACACAAACGGAATTGCCCTAAAGGGAAGAAGCCTTCTGAGTCCGGCAGAGAGGCAGCCTCTCCCACTCAGCATTCCCCCAACGCTGAGCCCCGGGTATGGGACAGAGAGAGGGAGAAAGGCAGCCGTAACCCCGAGCTCTTCCACAATGTAGTATAGGCCTCACCCTCAATCTCACGTCAATTTCACAGAGAAAACACCAGGCCTCGGTGTGCTTTCCTGTGGCAAGGAAACTTTGCTTTCATTCCTTAGGTGGCACGTTGGCTCAGGACTGCCCTACCCGAAGGACTCACGGTGTGCAGCCCTATTGGTTGAGATCAGCCCCTCTGGCTCTTTCTCGGATGACACCAACTGGGCAAAGAGCCGTTCATATGCTGGGGACCCAGGGAGCTTTCCCTAGTCTACACCAGAACAGCACTCTGAGGGAGAGGAGCTGCTGACGTTTGGTAGCAAAATCTCCTATTCTGAAGAGAAACATTTCGTTGTAAGCGGGTTCCATCAGCCTTGCCATCTTTTCTCAGCTGGCTAGGATGGAGGGCAGGCAGTCAGTTGGCAGACTCACCTGAGGCCCTGCTTGCCAGACTGTGACACAGACCTCCCGCCTGCTTCAGCCCAAAGGGACGGCTTATGGTAAGGTAAAAACCCTGTGTTGGAAAGTTCCTGCCTAACCCTCGCACCAGCACAAGCATATTGGTCATTGGTCAAAGACTTTCCCCACAAGTTTAACATGTTTGCTCCCATCTAGCCTCCGAAGCCGAGTTTACCTAGCTAGGAATCTCACTTCAGGAAAGGTACTCAGGCTGCTGGTGACTGCACGTTGTTTCACCAGGCAGCCCAAATCGAGTACACCCACTTGCATTTTCCAGGGGGCAGAGCAAATGGTGTCAACTTACAGGCCTCCAGCCTGGGAGGGGCAACGTACACTTTGTGAATGGGAAAGAAGCCCATGCCTTCAGTGTGAAAGGCCGCTAGGCCTCTTTGCTTTGGCAGCCCAGGGATAGCGTCAGCTCTGAAATGCTTCCAAAGGAGCAGAGTCAGAGAACCTTGGAACCACAGAGCAGGTGCAGCCCAGAACACGGACTACTCTTGGCCTGAGAACACCCACTGCCCAGCGCCTCTTTGGGGTACACACGTGTAGAGGGAGGGTGTTGAATTCTGCTGCGTCATAACTTCTCCGGGCCACGTAGTGTGAGGGCAAGGAGAGTGGCCCTCCACCTCATCCCAGTTTCATGTGTCAGTTGTCTAAGGCAAACTCCCTGCTTGAATCCCTCCGTGGGCTACGTAACCTCCAGAGAAAGGTGGATGATTGGGACCCAGGGCTGGTATCTAGGTTAATGTTCTGTGCATCAACTTCGCAGCTGTTCTCTCTAAGCGGGTCCCAAAGGCTTTCTGGAAGAGTTTCCTTAGAGGGTCAGAAACAGGAAATTAACCGACAGGCCCACGGGGACGCCAGTTCTCTCCAGCAACAACGCTACCAGCCTCAGACACTTGGGTTCTCTTTGGTAAATGGAAGAACACTATGCTCGGAAGCTTCTTCCATCCAGTTTGAGAGTCGCGCTTCCACTGCATCTTGGGATACCAAGTGTTGCCATGCCGTCACAATTTCCAATTCTTAGGCCTATGACGGCAGAGTGTCTGGCAGTTCTGAAAGAGAACTTAGGGATGCAGGCGTTTTGGCTCCTTCCACCGAGAAACCAGCTCCTCCAGCTCCTCTGTCGTTAGCTATTTCATGTTAGAATATCTCTAGGGGCCCTCTTTTCCTCCTCCACGAGGTAAGACACAAACGGAATTGCCCTAAAGGGAAGAAGCCTTCTGAGTCCGGCAGAGAGGCAGCCTCTCCCACTCAGCATTCCCCCAACGCTGAGCCCCGGGTATGGGACAGAGAGAGGGAGAAAGGCAGCCGTAACCCCGAGCTCTTCCACAATGTAGTATAGGCCTCACCCTCAAGCTCACGTCAATTTCATAGAGAAAACACCAGGCCTCGGTGTGCTTTCCTGTGGCAAGGAAACTTTGCTTTCATTCCTTAGGTGGCACGTTGGCTCAGGACTGCCCTACCCGAAGGACTCACGGTGTGCAGCCCTATTGGTTGAGATCAGCCCCTCTGGCTCTTTCTCGGATGACACCAACTGGAAAAGAGCCGTTCATATGCTGGGGACCCAGGGAGCTTTCCCTAGTCTACACCAGAACAGCACTCTGAGGGAGAGGAGCTGCTGACGTTTGGTAGCAAAATCTCCTATTCTGAAGAGAAACATTTCGTTGTAAGAGGGTTCCATCAGCCTTGCCATCTTTTCTCAGCTGGCTAGGATGGAGGGCAGGCAGTCAGTTGGCAGACTCACCTGAGGCCCTGCTTGCCAGACTGTCACACAGACCTCCCGCCTGCTTCAGCCCAAAGGGACGGCTTATGGTAAGGTACAAACCCTGTGTTGGAAAGTTCCTGCCTAACCCTCGCACCAGCACAAGCATATTGGTCATTGGTCAAAGACTCTCCCCACAAGTTTAACATGTTTGCTCCCATCTAGCCTCCGAAGCCGAGTTTACCTAGCTAGGAATCTCACTTCAGGAAAGGTACTCAGGCTGCTGGTGACTGCACGTTGTTTCACCAGGCAGCCCAAATCGAGTACACCCACTTGCATTTTCCAGGGGGCAGAGCAAATGGTGTCAACTTACAGGCCTCCAGCCTGGGAGGGGCAACGTACACTTTGTGAATGGGAAAGAAGCCCATGCCTTCAGTGTGAAAGGCCGCTAGGCCTCTTTGCTTTGGCAGCCCAGGGATAGCGTCAGCTCTGAAATGCTTCCAAAGGAGCAGAGTCAGAGAACCTTGGAACCACAGAGCAGGTGCAGCCCAGAACACGGACTGCTCTTGGCCTGAGAACACCCACTGCCCAGCGCCTCTTTGGGGTACACACGTGTAGAGGGAGGGTGTTGAATTCTGCTGCGTCATAACTTCTCCGGGCCACGTAGTGTGAGGGCAAGGAGAGTGGCCCTCCACCTCATCCCAGTTTCATGTGTCAGTTGTCTAAGGCAAACTCCCTGCTTGAATCCCTCCGTGGGCTACGTAACCTCCAGAGAAAGGTGGATGATTGGGACCCAGGGCTGGTATCTAGGTTAATGTTCTGTGCATCAACTTCGCAGCTGTTCTCTCTAAGCGGGTCCCAAAGGCTTTCTGGAAGAGTTTCCTTAGAGGGTCAGAAACAGGAAATTAACCGACAGGCCCACGGGGACGCCAGTTCTCTCCAGCAACAACGCTACCAGCCTCAGACACTTGGGTTCTCTTTGGTAAATGGAAGAACACTATGCTCGGAAGCTTCTTCCATCCAGTTTGAGAGTCGCACTTCCACTGCATCTTGGGATACCAAGTGTTGCCATGCCGTCACAATATCCAATTCTTAGGCCTATGACGGCAGAGTGTCTGGCAGTTCTGAAAGAGAACTTAGGAATGCAGGCGTTTTGGCTCCTTCCACCGAGAAACCAGCTCCTCCAGCTCCTCTGTCGTTAGCTATTTCATGTTAGAATATCTCTAGGGGCCCTCTTTTCCTCCTCCACGAGGTAAGACACAAACGGAATTGCCCTAAAGGGAAGAAGCCTTCTGAGTCCGGCAGAGAGGCAGCCTCTCCCACTCAGCATTCCCCCAACGCTGAGCCCCGGGTATGGGACAGAGAGAGGGAGAAAGGCAGCCGTAACCCCGAGCTCTTCCACAATGTAGTATAGGCCTCACCCTCACGCTCACGTCAATTTCACAGAGAAAACACCAGGCCTCGGTGTGCTTTCCTGTGGCAAGGAAACTTTGCTTTCATTCCTTAGGTGGCACGTTGGCTCAGGACTGCCCTACCCGAAGGACTCACGGTGTGCAGCCCTACTGGTTGAGATCAGCCCCTCTGGCTCTTTCTCGGATGACACCAACTGGAAAAGAGCCGTTCATATGCTGGGGACCCAGGGAGCTTTCCCTAGTCTACACCAGAACAGCACTCTGAGGGAGAGGAGCTGCTGACGTTTGGTAGCAAAATCTCCTATTCTGAAGAGAAACATTTCGCTGTAAGCGGGTTCCATCAGCCTTGCCATCTTTTCTCAGCTGGCTAGGATGGAGGGCAGGCAGTCAGTTGGCAGACTCACCTGAGGCCCTGCTTGCCAGACTGTGACACAGACCTCCCGCCTGCTTCAGCCCAAAGGGACGGCTTATGGTAAGGTACAAACCCTGTGTTGGAAAGTTCCTGCCTAACCCTCGCACCAGCACAAGCATATTGGTCATTGGTCAAAGACTTTCCCCACAAGTTTAACATGTTTGCTCCCATCTAGCCTCCGAAGCCGAGTTTACCTAGCTAGGAATCTCACTTCAGGAAAGGTACTCAGGCTGCTGGTGACTGCACGTTGTTTCACCAGGCAGCCCAAATCGAGTACACCCACTTGCATTTTCCAGGGGGCAGAGCAAATGGTGTCAACTTACAGGCCTCCAGCCTGGGAGGGGCAACGTACACTTTGTGAATGGGAAAGAAGCCCATGCCTTCAGTGTGAAAGGCCGCTAGGCCTCTTTGCTTTGGCAGCCCAGGGATAGCGTCAGCTGTGAAATGCTTCCAAAGGAGCAGAGTCAGAGAACCTTGGAACCACAGAGCAGGTGCAGCCCAGAACACGGACTACTCTTGGCCTGAGAACACCCACTGCCCAGCGCCTCTTTGGGGTACACACGTGTAGAGGGAGGGTGTTGAATTCTGCTGCGTCATAACTTCTCCGGGCCACGTAGTGTGAGGGCAAGGAGAGTGGCCCTCCACCTCATCCCAGTTTCATGTGTCAGTTGTCTAAGGCAAACTCCCTGCTTGAATCCCTCCGTGGGCTACGTAACCTCCAGAGAAAGGTGGATGATTGGGACCCAGGGCTGGTATCTAGGTTAATGTTCTGTGCATCAACTTCGCAGCTGTTCTCTCTAAGCGGGTCCCAAAGGCTTTCTGGAAGAGTTTCCTTAGAGGGTCAGAAACAGGAAATTAACCGACAGGCCCACGGGGACGCCAGTTCTCTCCAGCAACAACGCTACCAGCCTCAGACACTTGGGTTCTCTTTGGTAAATGGAAGAACACTATGCTCGGAAGCTTCTTCCATCCAGTTTGAGAGTCGCGCTTCCACTGCATCTTGGGATACCAAGTGTTGCCATGCCGTCACAATTTCCAATTCTTAGGCCTATGACGGCAGAGTGTCTGGCAGTTCTGAAAGAGAACTTAGGGATGCAGGCGTTTTGGCTCCTTCCACCGAGAAACCAGCTCCTCCAGCTCCTCTGTCGTTAGCTATTTCATGTTAGAATATCTCTAGGGGCCCTCTTTTCCTCCTCCACGAGGTAAGACACAAACGGAATTGCCCTAAAGGGAAGAAGCCTTCTGAGTCCGGCAGAGAGGCAGCCTCTCCCACTCAGCATTCCCCCAACGCTGAGCCCCGGGTATGGGACAGAGAGAGGGAGAAAGGCAGCCGTAACCCCGAGCTCTTCCACAATGTAGTATAGGCCTCACCCTCAAGCTCACGTCAATTTCATAGAGAAAACACCAGGCCTCGGTGTGCTTTCCTGTGGCAAGGGAACTTTGCTTTCATTCCTTAGGTGGCACGTTGGCTCAGGACTGCCCTACCCGAAGGACTCACGGTGTGCAGCCCTACTGGTTGAGATCAGCCCCTCTGGCTCTTTCTCGGATGACACCAACTGGGCAAAGAGCCGTTCATATGCTGGGGACCCAGGGAGCTTTCCCTAGTCTACACCAGAACAGCACTCTGAGGGAGAGGAGCTGCTGACGTTTGGTAGCAAAATCTCCTATTCTGAAGAGAAACATTTCGCTGTGAGCGGGTTCCATCAGCCTTGCCATCTTTTCTCAGCTGGCTAGGATGGAGGGCAGGCAGTCAGTTGGCAGACTCACCTGAGGCCCTGCTTGCCAGACTGTCACACAGACCTCCCGCCTGCTTCAGCCCAAAGGGACGGCTTATGGTAAGGTACAAACCCTGTGTTGGAAAGTTCCTGCCTAACCCTCGCACCAGCACAAGCATATTGGTCATTGGTCAAGACTCTCCCCACAAGTTTAACATGTTTGCTCCCATCTAGCCTCCGAAGCCGAGTTTACCTAGCTAGGAATCTCACTTCAGGAAAGGTACTCAGGCTGCTGGTGACTGCACGTTGTTTCACCAGGCAGCCCAAATCGAGTACACCCACTTGCATTTTCCAGGGGGCAGAGCAAATGGTGTCAACTTACAGGCCTCCAGCCTGGGAGGGGCAACGTACACTTTGTGAATGGGAAAGAAGCCCATGCCTTCAGTGTGAAAGGCCGCTAGGCCTCTTTGCTTTGGCAGCCCAGGGATAGCGTCAGCTGTGAAATGCTTCCAAAGGAGCAGAGTCAGAGAACCTTGGAACCACAGAGCAGGTGCAGCCCAGAACACGGACTGCTCTTGGCCTGAGAACACCCACTGCCCAGCGCCTCTTTGGGGTACACACGTGTAGAGGGAGGGTGTTGAATTCTGCTGCGTCATAACTTCTCCGGGCCACGTAGTGTGAGGGCAAGGAGAGTGGCCCTCCACCTCATCCCAGTTTCATGTGTCAGTTGTCTAAGGCAAACTCCCTGCTTGAATCCCTCCGTGGGCTACGTAGCCTCCAGAGAAAGGTGGATGATTGGGACCCAGGGCTGGTATCTAGGTTAATGTTCTGTGCATCAACTTCGCAGCTGTTCTCTCTAAGCGGGTCCCAAAGGCTTTCTGGAAGAGTTTCCTTAGAGAGTCAGAAACAGGAAATTAACCGACAGGCCCACGGGGACGCCAGTTCTCTCCAGCAACAACGCTACCAGCCTCAGACACTTGGGTTCTCTTTGGTAAATGGAAGAACACTATGCTCGGAAGCTTCTTCCATCCAGTTTGAGAGTCGCACTTCCACTGCATCTTGGGATACCAAGTGTTGCCATGCCGTCACAATATCCAATTCTTAGGCCTATGACGGCAGAGTGTCTGGCAGTTCTGAAAGAGAACTTAGGGATGCAGGCGTTTTGGCTCCTTCCACCGAGAAACCAGCTCCTCCAGCTCCTCTGTCGTTAGCTATTTCATGTTAGAATATCTCTAGGGGCCCTCTTTTCCTCCTCCACGAGGTAAGACACAAACGGAATTGCCCTAAAGGGAAGAAGCCTTCTGAGTCCGGCAGAGAGGCAGCCTCTCCCACTCAGCATTCCCCCAACGCTGAGCCCCGGGTATGGGACAGAGAGAGGGAGAAAGGCAGCCGTAACCCCGAGCTCTTCCACAATGTAGTATAGGCCTCACCCTCACGCTCACGTCAATTTCACAGAGAAAACACCAGGCCTCGGTGTGCTTTCCTGTGGCAAGGAAACTTTGCTTTCATTCCTTAGGTGGCACGTTGGCTCAGGACTGCCCTACCCGAAGGACTCACGGTGTGCAGCCCTACTGGTTGAGATCAGCCCCTCTGGCTCTTTCTCGGATGACACCAACTGGAAAAGAGCCGTTCATATGCTGGGGACCCAGGGAGCTTTCCCTAGTCTACACCAGAACAGCACTCTGAGGGAGAGGAGCTGCTGACGTTTGGTAGCAAAATCTCCTATTCTGAAGAGAAACATTTCGCTGTAAGCGGGTTCCATCAGCCTTGCCATCTTTTCTCAGCTGGCTAGGATGGAGGGCAGGCAGTCAGTTGGCAGACTCACCTGAGGCCCTGCTTGCCAGACTGTGACACAGACCTCCCGCCTGCTTCAGCCCAAAGGGACGGCTTATGGTAAGGTACAAACCCTGTGTTGGAAAGTTCCTGCCTAACCCTCGCACCAGCACAAGCATATTGGTCATTGGTCAAAGACTTTCCCCACAAGTTTAACATGTTTGCTCCCATCTAGCCTCCGAAGCCGAGTTTACCTAGCTAGGAATCTCACTTCAGGAAAGGTACTCAGGCTGCTGGTGACTGCACGTTGTTTCACCAGGCAGCCCAAATCGAGTACACCCACTTGCATTTTCCAGGGGGCAGAGCAAATGGTGTCAACTTACAGGCCTCCAGCCTGGGAGGGGCAACGTACACTTTGTGAATGGGAAAGAAGCCCATGCCTTCAGTGTGAAAGGCCGCTAGGCCTCTTTGCTTTGGCAGCCCAGGGATAGCGTCAGCTGTGAAATGCTTCCAAAGGAGCAGAGTCAGAGAACCTTGGAACCACAGAGCAGGTGCAGCCCAGAACACGGACTACTCTTGGCCTGAGAACACCCACTGCCCAGCGCCTCTTTGGGGTACACACGTGTAGAGGGAGGGTGTTGAATTCTGCTGCGTCATAACTTCTCCGGGCCACGTAGTGTGAGGGCAAGGAGAGTGGCCCTCCACCTCATCCCAGTTTCATGTGTCAGTTGTCTAAGGCAAACTCCCTGCTTGAATCCCTCCGTGGGCTACGTAACCTCCAGAGAAAGGTGGATGATTGGGACCCAGGGCTGGTATCTAGGTTAATGTTCTGTGCATCAACTTCGCAGCTGTTCTCTCTAAGCGGGTCCCAAAGGCTTTCTGGAAGAGTTTCCTTAGAGGGTCAGAAACAGGAAATTAACCGACAGGCCCACGGGGACGCCAGTTCTCTCCAGCAACAACGCTACCAGCCTCAGACACTTGGGTTCTCTTTGGTAAATGGAAGAACACTATGCTCGGAAGCTTCTTCCATCCAGTTTGAGAGTCGCGCTTCCACTGCATCTTGGGATACCAAGTGTTGCCATGCCGTCACAATTTCCAATTCTTAGGCCTATGACGGCAGAGTGTCTGGCAGTTCTGAAAGAGAACTTAGGGATGCAGGCGTTTTGGCTCCTTCCACCGAGAAACCAGCTCCTCCAGCTCCTCTGTCGTTAGCTATTTCATGTTAGAATATCTCTAGGGGCCCTCTTTTCCTCCTCCACGAGGTAAGACACAAACGGAATTGCCCTAAAGGGAAGAAGCCTTCTGAGTCCGGCAGAGAGGCAGCCTCTCCCACTCAGCATTCCCCCAACGCTGAGCCCCGGGTATGGGACAGAGAGAGGGAGAAAGGCAGCCGTAACCCCGAGCTCTTCCACAATGTAGTATAGGCCTCACCCTCAAGCTCACGTCAATTTCATAGAGAAAACACCAGGCCTCGGTGTGCTTTCCTGTGGCAAGGAAACTTTGCTTTCATTCCTTAGGTGGCACGTTGGCTCAGGACTGCCCTACCCGAAGGACTCACGGTGTGCAGCCCTACTGGTTGAGATCAGCCCCTCTGGCTCTTTCTCGGATGACACCAACTGGGCAAAGAGCCGTTCATATGCTGGGGACCCAGGGAGCTTTCCCTAGTCTACACCAGAACAGCACTCTGAGGGAGAGGAGCTGCTGACGTTTGGTAGCAAAATCTCCTATTCTGAAGAGAAACATTTCGCTGTGAGCGGGTTCCATCAGCCTTGCCATCTTTTCTCAGCTGGCTAGGATGGAGGGCAGGCAGTCAGTTGGCAGACTCACCTGAGGCCCTGCTTGCCAGACTGTCACACAGACCTCCCGCCTGCTTCAGCCCAAAGGGACGGCTTATGGTAAGGTACAAACCCTGTGTTGGAAAGTTCCTGCCTAACCCTCGCACCAGCACAAGCATATTGGTCATTGGTCAAGACTCTCCCCACAAGTTTAACATGTTTGCTCCCATCTAGCCTCCGAAGCCGAGTTTACCTAGCTAGGAATCTCACTTCAGGAAAGGTACTCAGGCTGCTGGTGACTGCACGTTGTTTCACCAGGCAGCCCAAATCGAGTACACCCACTTGCATTTTCCAGGGGGCAGAGCAAATGGTGTCAACTTACAGGCCTCCAGCCTGGGAGGGGCAACGTACACTTTGTGAATGGGAAAGAAGCCCATGCCTTCAGTGTGAAAGGCCGCTAGGCCTCTTTGCTTTGGCAGCCCAGGGATAGCGTCAGCTGTGAAATGCTTCCAAAGGAGCAGAGTCAGAGAACCTTGGAACCACAGAGCAGGTGCAGCCCAGAACACGGACTGCTCTTGGCCTGAGAACACCCACTGCCCAGCGCCTCTTTGGGGTACACACGTGTAGAGGGAGGGTGTTGAATTCTGCTGCGTCATAACTTCTCCGGGCCACGTAGTGTGAGGGCAAGGAGAGTGGCCCTCCACCTCATCCCAGTTTCATGTGTCAGTTGTCTAAGGCAAACTCCCTGCTTGAATCCCTCCGTGGGCTACGTAGCCTCCAGAGAAAGGTGGATGATTGGGACCCAGGGCTGGTATCTAGGTTAATGTTCTGTGCATCAACTTCGCAGCTGTTCTCTCTAAGCGGGTCCCAAAGGCTTTCTGGAAGAGTTTCCTTAGAGGGTCAGAAACAGGAAATTAACCGACAGGCCCACGGGGACGCCAGTTCTCTCCAGCAACAACGCTACCAGCCTCAGACACTTGGGTTCTCTTTGGTAAATGGAAGAACACTATGCTCGGAAGCTTCTTCCATCCAGTTTGAGAGTCGCACTTCCACTGCATCTTGGGATACCAAGTGTTGCCATGCCGTCACAATATCCAATTCTTAGGCCTATGACGGCAGAGTGTCTGGCAGTTCTGAAAGAGAACTTAGGAATGCAGGCGTTTTGGCTCCTTCCACCGAGAAACCAGCTCCTCCAGCTCCTCTGTCGTTAGCTATTTCATGTTAGAATATCTCTAGGGGCCCTCTTTTCCTCCTCCACGAGGTAAGACACAAACGGAATTGCCCTAAAGGGAAGAAGCCTTCTGAGTCCGGCAGAGAGGCAGCCTCTCCCACTCAGCATTCCCCCAACGCTGAGCCCCGGGTATGGGACAGAGAGAGGGAGAAAGGCAGCCGTAACCCCGAGCTCTTCCACAATGTAGTATAGGCCTCACCCTCACGCTCACGTCAATTTCACAGAGAAAACACCAGGCCTCGGTGTGCTTTCCTGTGGCAAGGAAACTTTGCTTTCATTCCTTAGGTGGCACGTTGGCTCAGGACTGCCCTACCCGAAGGACTCACGGTGTGCAGCCCTACTGGTTGAGATCAGCCCCTCTGGCTCTTTCTCGGATGACACCAACTGGAAAAGAGCCGTTCATATGCTGGGGACCCAGGGAGCTTTCCCTAGTCTACACCAGAACAGCACTCTGAGGGAGAGGAGCTGCTGACGTTTGGTAGCAAAATCTCCTATTCTGAAGAGAAACATTTCGCTGTAAGCGGGTTCCATCAGCCTTGCCATCTTTTCTCAGCTGGCTAGGATGGAGGGCAGGCAGTCAGTTGGCAGACTCACCTGAGGCCCTGCTTGCCAGACTGTGACACAGACCTCCCGCCTGCTTCAGCCCAAAGGGACGGCTTATGGTAAGGTACAAACCCTGTGTTGGAAAGTTCCTGCCTAACCCTCGCACCAGCACAAGCATATTGGTCATTGGTCAAAGACTTTCCCCACAAGTTTAACATGTTTGCTCCCATCTAGCCTCCGAAGCCGAGTTTACCTAGCTAGGAATCTCACTTCAGGAAAGGTACTCAGGCTGCTGGTGACTGCACGTTGTTTCACCAGGCAGCCCAAATCGAGTACACCCACTTGCATTTTCCAGGGGGCAGAGCAAATGGTGTCAACTTACAGGCCTCCAGCCTGGGAGGGGCAACGTACACTTTGTGAATGGGAAAGAAGCCCATGCCTTCAGTGTGAAAGGCCGCTAGGCCTCTTTGCTTTGGCAGCCCAGGGATAGCGTCAGCTGTGAAATGCTTCCAAAGGAGCAGAGTCAGAGAACCTTGGAACCACAGAGCAGGTGCAGCCCAGAACACGGACTACTCTTGGCCTGAGAACACCCACTGCCCAGCGCCTCTTTGGGGTACACACGTGTAGAGGGAGGGTGTTGAATTCTGCTGCGTCATAACTTCTCCGGGCCACGTAGTGTGAGGGCAAGGAGAGTGGCCCTCCACCTCATCCCAGTTTCATGTGTCAGTTGTCTAAGGCAAACTCCCTGCTTGAATCCCTCCGTGGGCTACGTAACCTCCAGAGAAAGGTGGATGATTGGGACCCAGGGCTGGTATCTAGGTTAATGTTCTGTGCATCAACTTCGCAGCTGTTCTCTCTAAGCGGGTCCCAAAGGCTTTCTGGAAGAGTTTCCTTAGAGGGTCAGAAACAGGAAATTAACCGACAGGCCCACGGGGACGCCAGTTCTCTCCAGCAACAACGCTACCAGCCTCAGACACTTGGGTTCTCTTTGGTAAATGGAAGAACACTATGCTCGGAAGCTTCTTCCATCCAGTTTGAGAGTCGCGCTTCCACTGCATCTTGGGATACCAAGTGTTGCCATGCCGTCACAATTTCCAATTCTTAGGCCTATGACGGCAGAGTGTCTGGCAGTTCTGAAAGAGAACTTAGGGATGCAGGCGTTTTGGCTCCTTCCACCGAGAAACCAGCTCCTCCAGCTCCTCTGTCGTTAGCTATTTCATGTTAGAATATCTCTAGGGGCCGTCTTTTCCTCCTCCACGAGGTAAGACACAAACGGAATTGCCCTAAAGGGAAGAAGCCTTCTGAGTCCGGCAGAGAGGCAGCCTCTCCCACTCAGCATTCCCCCAACGCTGAGCCCCGGGTATGGGACAGAGAGAGGGAGAAAGGCAGCCGTAACCCCGAGCTCTTCCACAATGTAGTATAGGCCTCACCCTCAAGCTCACGTCAATTTCATAGAGAAAACACCAGGCCTCGGTGTGCTTTCCTGTGGCAAGGAAACTTTGCTTTCATTCCTTAGGTGGCACGTTGGCTCAGGACTGCCCTACCCGAAGGACTCACGGTGTGCAGCCCTACTGGTTGAGATCAGCCCCTCTGGCTCTTTCTCGGATGACACCAACTGGGCAAAGAGCCGTTCATATGCTGGGGACCCAGGGAGCTTTCCCTAGTCTACACCAGAACAGCACTCTGAGGGAGAGGAGCTGCTGACGTTTGGTAGCAAAATCTCCTATTCTGAAGAGAAACATTTCTCTGTAAGCGGGTTCCATCAGCCTTGCCATCTTTTCTCAGCTGGCTAGGATGGAGGGCAGGCAGTCAGTTGGCAGACTCACCTGAGGCCCTGCTTGCCAGACTGTGACACAGACCTCCCGCCTGCTTCAGCCCAAAGGGACGGCTTATGGTAAGGTACAAACCCTGTGTTGGAAAGTTCCTGCCTAACCCTCGCACCAGCACAAGCATATTGGTCATTGGTCAAAGACTCTCCCCACAAGTTTAACATGTTTGCTCCCATCTAGCCTCCGAAGCCGAGTTTACCTAGCTAGGAATCTCACTTCAGGAAAGGTACTCAGGCTGCTGGTGACTGCACGTTGTTTCACCAGGCAGCCCAAATCGAGTACACCCACTTGCATTTTCCAGGGGGCAGAGCAAATGGTGTCAACTTACAGGCCTCCAGCCTGGGAGGGGCAACGTACACTTTGTGAATGGGAAAGAAGCCCATGCCTTCAGTGTGAAAGGCCGCTAGGCCTCTTTGCTTTGGCAGCCCAGGGATAGCGTCAGCTCTGAAATGCTTCCAAAGGAGCAGAGTCAGAGAACCTTGGAACCACAGAGCAGGTGCAGCCCAGAACACGGACTGCTCTTGGCCTGAGAACACCCACTGCCCAGCGCCTCTTTGGGGTACACACGTGTAGAGGGAGGGTGTTGAATTCTGCTGCGTCATAACTTCTCCGGGCCACGTAGTGTGAGGGCAAGGAGAGTGGCCCTCCACCTCATCCCAGTTTCATGTGTCAGTTGTCTAAGGCAAACTCCCTGCTTGAATCCCTCCGTGGGCTACGTAGCCTCCAGAGAAAGGTGGATGATTGGGACCCAGGGCTGGTATCTAGGTTAATGTTCTGTGCATCAACTTCGCAGCTGTTCTCTCTAAGCGGGTCCCAAAGGCTTTCTGGAAGAGTTTCCTTAGAGGGTCAGAAACAGGAAATTAACCGACAGGCCCACGGGGACGCCAGTTCTCTCCAGCAACAACGCTACCAGCCTCAGACACTTGGGTTCTCTTTGGTAAATGGAAGAACACTATGCTTGGAAGCTTCTTCCATCCAGTTTGAGAGTCGCACTTCCACTGCATCTTGGGATACCAAGTGTTGCCATGCCGTCACAATTTCCAATTCTTAGGCCTATGACGGCAGAGTGTCTGGCAGTTCTGAAAGAGAACTTAGGGATGCAGGCGTTTTGGCTCCTTCCACCGAGAAACCAGCTCCTCCAGCTCCTCTGTCGTTAGCTATTTCATGTTAGAATATCTCTAGGGGCCCTCTTTTCCTCCTCCACGAGGTAAGACACAAACGGAATTGCCCTAAAGGGAAGAAGCCTTCTGAGTCCGGCAGAGAGGCAGCCTCTCCCACTCAGCATTCCCCCAACGCTGAGCCCCGGGTATGGGACAGAGAGAGGGAGAAAGGCAGCCGTAACCCCGAGCTCTTCCACAATGTAGTATAGGCCTCACCCTCACGCTCACGTCAATTTCACAGAGAAAACACCAGGCCTCGGTGTGCTTTCCTGTGGCAAGGAAACTTTGCTTTCATTCCTTAGGTGGCACGTTGGCTCAGGACTGCCCTACCCGAAGGACTCACGGTGTGCAGCCCTACTGGTTGAGATCAGCCCCTCTGGCTCTTTCTCGGATGACACCAACTGGAAAAGAGCCGTTCATATGCTGGGGACCCAGGGAGCTTTCCCTAGTCTACACCAGAACAGCACTCTGAGGGAGAGGAGCTGCTGACGTTTGGTAGCAAAATCTCCTATTCTGAAGAGAAACATTTCGCTGTAAGCGGGTTCCATCAGCCTTGCCATCTTTTCTCAGCTGGCTAGGATGGAGGGCAGGCAGTCAGTTGGCAGACTCACCTGAGGCCCTGCTTGCCAGACTGTGACACAGACCTCCCGCCTGCTTCAGCCCAAAGGGACGGCTTATGGTAAGGTAAAAACCCTGTGTTGGAAAGTTCCTGCCTAACCCTCGCACCAGCACAAGCATATTGGTCATTGGTCAAAGACTTTCCCCACAAGTTTAACATGTTTGCTCCCATCTAGCCTCCGAAGCCGAGTTTACCTAGCTAGGAATCTCACTTCAGGAAAGGTACTCAGGCTGCTGGTGACTGCACGTTGTTTCACCAGGCAGCCCAAATCGAGTACACCCACTTGCATTTTCCAGGGGGCAGAGCAAATGGTGTCAACTTACAGGCCTCCAGCCTGGGAGGGGCAACGTACACTTTGTGAATGGGAAAGAAGCCCATGCCTTCAGTGTGAAAGGCCGCTAGGCCTCTTTGCTTTGGCAGCCCAGGGATAGCGTCAGCTGTGAAATGCTTCCAAAGGAGCAGAGTCAGAGAACCTTGGAACCACAGAGCAGGTGCAGCCCAGAACACGGACTACTCTTGGCCTGAGAACACCCACTGCCCAGCGCCTCTTTGGGGTACACACGTGTAGAGGGAGGGTGTTGAATTCTGCTGCGTCATAACTTCTCCGGGCCACGTAGTGTGAGGGCAAGGAGAGTGGCCCTCCACCTCATCCCAGTTTCATGTGTCAGTTGTCTAAGGCAAACTCCCTGCTTGAATCCCTCCGTGGGCTACGTAACCTCCAGAGAAAGGTGGATGATTGGGACCCAGGGCTGGTATCTAGGTTAATGTTCTGTGCATCAACTTCGCAGCTGTTCTCTCTAAGCGGGTCCCAAAGGCTTTCTGGAAGAGTTTCCTTAGAGGGTCAGAAACAGGAAATTAACCGACAGGCCCACGGGGACGCCAGTTCTCTCCAGCAACAACGCTACCAGCCTCAGAGACTTGGGTTCTCTTTGGTAAATGGAAGAACACTATGCTCGGAAGCTTCTTCCATCCAGTTTGAGAGTCGCGCTTCCACTGCATCTTGGGATACCAAGTGTTGCCATGCCGTCACAATTTCCAATTCTTAGGCCTATGACGGCAGAGTGTCTGGCAGTTCTGAAAGAGAACTTAGGGATGCAGGCGTTTTGGCTCCTTCCACCGAGAAACCAGCTCCTCCAGCTCCTCTGTCGTTAGCTATTTCATGTTAGAATATCTCTAGGGGCCGTCTTTTCCTCCTCCACGAGGTAAGACACAAACGGAATTGCCCTAAAGGGAAGAAGCCTTCTGAGTCCGGCAGAGAGGCAGCCTCTCCCACTCAGCATTCCCCCAACGCTGAGCCCCGGGTATGGGACAGAGAGAGGGAGAAAGGCAGCCGTAACCCCGAGCTCTTCCACAATGTAGTATAGGCCTCACCCTCAAGCTCACGTCAATTTCATAGAGAAAACACCAGGCCTCGGTGTGCTTTCCTGTGGCAAGGAAACTTTGCTTTCATTCCTTAGGTGGCACGTTGGCTCAGGACTGCCCTACCCGAAGGACTCACGGTGTGCAGCCCTATTGGTTGAGATCAGCCCCTCTGGCTCTTTCTCGGATGACACCAACTGGGCAAAGAGCCGTTCATATGCTGGGGACCCAGGGAGCTTTCCCTAGTCTACACCAGAACAGCACTCTGAGGGAGAGGAGCTGCTGACGTTTGGTAGCAAAATCTCCTATTCTGAAGAGAAACATTTCGCTGTAAGCGGGTTCCATCAGCCTTGCCATCTTTTCTCAGCTGGCTAGGATGGAGGGCAGGCAGTCAGTTGGCAGACTCACCTGAGGCCCTGCTTGCCAGACTGTGACACAGACCTCCCGCCTGCTTCAGCCTAAAGGGACGGCTTATGGTAAGGTAAAAACCCTGTGTTGGAAAGTTCCTGCCTAACCCTCGCACCAGCACAAGCATATTGGTCATTGGTCAAAGACTTTCCCCACAAGTTTAACATGTTTGCTCCCATCTAGCCTCCGAAGCCGAGTTTACCTAGCTAGGAATCTCACTTCAGGAAAGGTACTCAGGCTGCTGGTGACTGCACGTTGTTTCACCAGGCAGCCCAAATCGAGTACACCCACTTGCATTTTCCAGGGGGCAGAGCAAATGGTGTCAACTTACAGGCCTCCAGCCTGGGAGGGGCAACGTACACTTTGTGAATGGGAAAGAAGCCCATGCCTTCAGTGTGAAAGGCCGCTAGGCCTCTTTGCTTTGGCAGCCCAGGGATAGCGTCAGCTGTGAAATGCTTCCAAAGGAGCAGAGTCAGAGAACCTTGGAACCACAGAGCAGGTGCAGCCCAGAACACGGACTACTCTTGGCCTGAGAACACCCACTGCCCAGCGCCTCTTTGGGGTACACACGTGTAGAGGGAGGGTGTTGAATTCTGCTGCGTCATAACTTCTCCGGGCCACGTAGTGTGAGGGCAAGGAGAGTGGCCCTCCACCTCATCCCAGTTTCATGTGTCAGTTGTCTAAGGCAAACTCCCTGCTTGAATCCCTCCGTGGGCTACGTAACCTCCAGAGAAAGGTGGATGATTGGGACCCAGGGCTGGTATCTAGGTTAATGTTCTGTGCATCAACTTCGCAGCTGTTCTCTCTAAGCGGGTCCCAAAGGCTTTCTGGAAGAGTTTCCTTAGAGGGTCAGAAACAGGAAATTAACCGACAGGCCCACGGGGACGCCAGTTCTCTCCAGCAACAACGCTACCAGCCTCAGACACTTGGGTTCTCTTTGGTAAATGGAAGAACACTATGCTCGGAAGCTTCTTCCATCCAGTTTGAGAGTCGCGCTTCCACTGCATCTTGGGATACCAAGTGTTGCCATGCCGTCACAATTTCCAATTCTTAGGCCTATGACGGCAGAGTGTCTGGCAGTTCTGAAAGAGAACTTAGGGATGCAGGCGTTTTGGCTCCTTCCACCGAGAAACCAGCTCCTCCAGCTCCTCTGTCGTTAGCTATTTCATGTTAGAATATCTCTAGGGGCCGTCTTTTCCTCCTCCACGAGGTAAGACACAAACGGAATTGCCCTAAAGGGAAGAAGCCTTCTGAGTCCGGCAGAGAGGCAGCCTCTCCCACTCAGCATTCCCCCAACGCTGAGCCCCGGGTATGGGACAGAGAGAGGGAGAAAGGCAGCCGTAACCCCGAGCTCTTCCACAATGTAGTATAGGCCTCACCCTCAAGCTCACGTCAATTTCATAGAGAAAACACCAGGCCTCGGTGTGCTTTCCTGTGGCAAGGAAACTTTGCTTTCATTCCTTAGGTGGCACGTTGGCTCAGGACTGCCCTACCCGAAGGACTCACGGTGTGCAGCCCTATTGGTTGAGATCAGCCCCTCTGGCTCTTTCTCGGATGACACCAACTGGGCAAAGAGCCGTTCATATGCTGGGGACCCAGGGAGCTTTCCCTAGTCTACACCAGAACAGCACTCTGAGGGAGAGGAGCTGCTGACGTTTGGTAGCAAAATCTCCTATTCTGAAGAGAAACATTTCGCTGTGAGCGGGTTCCATCAGCCTTGCCATCTTTTCTCAGCTGGCTAGGATGGAGGGCAGGCAGTCAGTTGGCAGACTCACCTGAGGCCCTGCTTGCCAGACTGTGACACAGACCTCCCGCCTGCTTCAGCCCAAAGGGACGGCTTATGGTAAGGTACAAACCCTGTGTTGGAAAGTTCCTGCCTAACCCTCGCACCAGCACAAGCATATTGGTCATTGGTCAAAGACTCTCCCCACAAGTTTAACATGTTTGCTCCCATCTAGCCTCCGAAGCCGAGTTTACCTAGCTAGGAATCTCACTTCAGGAAAGGTACTCAGGCTGCTGGTGACTGCAGGTTGTTTCACCAGGCAGCCCAAATCGAGTACACCCACTTGCATTTTCCAGGGGGCAGAGCAAATGGTGTCAACTTACAGGCCTCCAGCCTGGGAGGGGCAACGTACACTTTGTGAATGGGAAAGAAGCCCATGCCTTCAGTGTGAAAGGCCGCTAGGCCTCTTTGCTTTGGCAGCCCAGGGATAGCGTCAGCTCTGAAATGCTTCCAAAGGAGCAGAGTCAGAGAACCTTGGAACCACAGAGCAGGTGCAGCCCAGAACACGGACTGCTCTTGGCCTGAGAACACCCACTGCCCAGCGCCTCTTTGGGGTACACACGTGTAGAGGGAGGGTGTTGAATTCTGCTGCGTCATAACTTCTCCGGGCCACGTAGTGTGAGGGCAAGGAGAGTGGCCCTCCACCTCATCCCAGTTTCATGTGTCAGTTGTCTAAGGCAAACTCCCTGCTTGAATCCCTCCGTGGGCTACGTAGCCTCCAGAGAAAGGTGGATGATTGGGACCCAGGGCTGGTATCTAGGTTAATGTTCTGTGCATCAACTTCGCAGCTGTTCTCTCTAAGCGGGTCCCAAAGGCTTTCTGGAAGAGTTTCCTTAGAGGGTCAGAAACAGGAAATTAACCGACAGGCCCACGGGGACGCCAGTTCTCTCCAGCAACA
The DNA here is from genome assembly GCF_965194805.1 of Balaenoptera borealis. Classification (NCBI taxonomy): domain Eukaryota; kingdom Metazoa; phylum Chordata; class Mammalia; order Artiodactyla; family Balaenopteridae; genus Balaenoptera; species Balaenoptera borealis. The sequence continues at coordinate 302,427 of NW_028123333.1, forward strand.
ACGCTACCAGCCTCAGACACTTGGGTTCTCTTTGGTAAATGGAAGAACACTATGCTTGGAAGCTTCTTCCATCCAGTTTGAGAGTCGCACTTCCACTGCATCTTGGGATACCAAGTGTTGCCATGCCGTCACAATTTCCAATTCTTAGGCCTATGACGGCAGAGTGTCTGGCAGTTCTGAAAGAGAACTTAGGGATGCAGGCGTTTTGGCTCCTTCCACCGAGAAACCAGCTCCTCCAGCTCCTCTGTCGTTAGCTATTTCATGTTAGAATATCTCTAGGGGCCCTCTTTTCCTCCTCCACGAGGTAAGACACAAACGGAATTGCCCTAAAGGGAAGAAGCCTTCTGAGTCCGGCAGAGAGGCAGCCTCTCCCACTCAGCATTCCCCCAACGCTGAGCCCCGGGTATGGGACAGAGAGAGGGAGAAAGGCAGCCGTAACCCCGAGCTCTTCCACAATGTAGTATAGGCCTCACCCTCACGCTCACGTCAATTTCACAGAGAAAACACCAGGCCTCGGTGTGCTTTCCTGTGGCAAGGAAACTTTGCTTTCATTCCTTAGGTGGCACGTTGGCTCAGGACTGCCCTACCCGAAGGACTCACGGTGTGCAGCCCTACTGGTTGAGATCAGCCCCTCTGGCTCTTTCTCGGATGACACCAACTGGAAAAGAGCCGTTCATATGCTGGGGACCCAGGGAGCTTTCCCTAGTCTACACCAGAACAGCACTCTGAGGGAGAGGAGCTGCTGACGTTTGGTAGCAAAATCTCCTATTCTGAAGAGAAACATTTCGCTGTAAGCGGGTTCCATCAGCCTTGCCATCTTTTCTCAGCTGGCTAGGATGGAGGGCAGGCAGTCAGTTGGCAGACTCACCTGAGGCCCTGCTTGCCAGACTGTGACACAGACCTCCCGCCTGCTTCAGCCCAAAGGGACGGCTTATGGTAAGGTAAAAACCCTGTGTTGGAAAGTTCCTGCCTAACCCTCGCACCAGCACAAGCATATTGGTCATTGGTCAAAGACTTTCCCCACAAGTTTAACATGTTTGCTCCCATCTAGCCTCCGAAGCCGAGTTTACCTAGCTAGGAATCTCACTTCAGGAAAGGTACTCAGGCTGCTGGTGACTGCACGTTGTTTCACCAGGCAGCCCAAATCGAGTACACCCACTTGCATTTTCCAGGGGGCAGAGCAAATGGTGTCAACTTACAGGCCTCCAGCCTGGGAGGGGCAACGTACACTTTGTGAATGGGAAAGAAGCCCATGCCTTCAGTGTGAAAGGCCGCTAGGCCTCTTTGCTTTGGCAGCCCAGGGATAGCGTCAGCTCTGAAATGCTTCCAAAGGAGCAGAGTCAGAGAACCTTGGAACCACAGAGCAGGTGCAGCCCAGAACACGGACTACTCTTGGCCTGAGAACACCCACTGCCCAGCGCCTCTTTGGGGTACACACGTGTAGAGGGAGGGTGTTGAATTCTGCTGCGTCATAACTTCTCCGGGCCACGTAGTGTGAGGGCAAGGAGAGTGGCCCTCCACCTCATCCCAGTTTCATGTGTCAGTTGTCTAAGGCAAACTCCCTGCTTGAATCCCTCCGTGGGCTACGTAACCTCCAGAGAAAGGTGGATGATTGGGACCCAGGGCTGGTATCTAGGTTAATGTTCTGTGCATCAACTTCGCAGCTGTTCTCTCTAAGCGGGTCCCAAAGGCTTTCTGGAAGAGTTTCCTTAGAGGGTCAGAAACAGGAAATTAACCGACAGGCCCACGGGGACGCCAGTTCTCTCCAGCAACAACGCTACCAGCCTCAGACACTTGGGTTCTCTTTGGTAAATGGAAGAACACTATGCTCGGAAGCTTCTTCCATCCAGTTTGAGAGTCGCGCTTCCACTGCATCTTGGGATACCAAGTGTTGCCATGCCGTCACAATTTCCAATTCTTAGGCCTATGACGGCAGAGTGTCTGGCAGTTCTGAAAGAGAACTTAGGGATGCAGGCGTTTTGGCTCCTTCCACCGAGAAACCAGCTCCTCCAGCTCCTCTGTCGTTAGCTATTTCATGTTAGAATATCTCTAGGGGCCGTCTTTTCCTCCTCCACGAGGTAAGACACAAACGGAATTGCCCTAAAGGGAAGAAGCCTTCTGAGTCCGGCAGAGAGGCAGCCTCTCCCACTCAGCATTCCCCCAACGCTGAGCCCCGGGTATGGGACAGAGAGAGGGAGAAAGGCAGCCGTAACCCCGAGCTCTTCCACAATGTAGTATAGGCCTCACCCTCAAGCTCACGTCAATTTCATAGAGAAAACACCAGGCCTCGGTGTGCTTTCCTGTGGCAAGGAAACTTTGCTTTCATTCCTTAGGTGGCACGTTGGCTCAGGACTGCCCTACCCGAAGGACTCACGGTGTGCAGCCCTATTGGTTGAGATCAGCCCCTCTGGCTCTTTCTCGGATGACACCAACTGGGCAAAGAGCCGTTCATATGCTGGGGACCCAGGGAGCTTTCCCTAGTCTACACCAGAACAGCACTCTGAGGGAGAGGAGCTGCTGACGTTTGGTAGCAAAATCTCCTATTCTGAAGAGAAACATTTCGCTGTGAGCGGGTTCCATCAGCCTTGCCATCTTTTCTCAGCTGGCTAGGATGGAGGGCAGGCAGTCAGTTGGCAGACTCACCTGAGGCCCTGCTTGCCAGACTGTGACACAGACCTCCCGCCTGCTTCAGCCCAAAGGGACGGCTTATGGTAAGGTAAAAACCCTGTGTTGGAAAGTTCCTGCCTAACCCTCGCACCAGCACAAGCATATTGGTCATTGGTCAAAGACTCTCCCCACAAGTTTAACATGTTTGCTCCCATCTAGCCTCCGAAGCCGAGTTTACCTAGCTAGGAATCTCACTTCAGGAAAGGTACTCAGGCTGCTGGTGACTGCACGTTGTTTCACCAGGCAGCCCAAATCGAGTACACCCACTTGCATTTTCCAGGGGGCAGAGCAAATGGTGTCAACTTACAGGCCTCCAGCCTGGGAGGGGCAACGTACACTTTGTGAATGGGAAAGAAGCCCATGCCTTCAGTGTGAAAGGCCGCTAGGCCTCTTTGCTTTGGCAGCCCAGGGATAGCGTCAGCTGTGAAATGCTTCCAAAGGAGCAGAGTCAGAGAACCTTGGAACCACAGAGCAGGTGCAGCCCAGAACACGGACTGCTCTTGGCCTGAGAACACCCACTGCCCAGCGCCTCTTTGGGGTACACACGTGTAGAGGGAGGGTGTTGAATTCTGCTGCGTCATAACTTCTCCGGGCCACGTAGTGTGAGGGCAAGGAGAGTGGCCCTCCACCTCATCCCAGTTTCATGTGTCAGTTGTCTAAGGCAAACTCCCTGCTTGAATCCCTCCGTGGGCTACGTAACCTCCAGAGAAAGGTGGATGATTGGGACCCAGGGCTGGTATCTAGGTTAATGTTCTGTGCATCAACTTCGCAGCTGTTCTCTCTAAGCGGGTCCCAAAGGCTTTCTGGAAGAGTTTCCTTAGAGGGTCAGAAACAGGAAATTAACCGACAGGCCCACGGGGACGCCAGTTCTCTCCAGCAACAACGCTACCAGCCTCAGACACTTGGGTTCTCTTTGGTAAATGGAAGAACACTATGCTTGGAAGCTTCTTCCATCCAGTTTGAGAGTCGCACTTCCACTGCATCTTGGGATACCAAGTGTTGCCATGCCGTCACAATTTCCAATTCTTAGGCCTATGACGGCAGAGTGTCTGGCAGTTCTGAAAGAGAACTTAGGGATGCAGGCGTTTTGGCTCCTTCCACCGAGAAACCAGCTCCTCCAGCTCCTCTGTCGTTAGCTATTTCATGTTAGAATATCTCTAGGGGCCCTCTTTTCCTCCTCCACGAGGTAAGACACAAACGGAATTGCCCTAAAGGGAAGAAGCCTTCTGAGTCCGGCAGAGAGGCAGCCTCTCCCACTCAGCATTCCCCCAACGCTGAGCCCCGGGTATGGGACAGAGAGAGGGAGAAAGGCAGCCGTAACCCCGAGCTCTTCCACAATGTAGTATAGGCCTCACCCTCAAGCTCACGTCAATTTCATAGAGAAAACACCAGGCCTCGGTGTGCTTTCCTGTGGCAAGGAAACTTTGCTTTCATTCCTTAGGTGGCACGTTGGCTCAGGACTGCCCTACCCGAAGGACTCACGGTGTGCAGCCCTACTGGTTGAGATCAGCCCCTCTGGCTCTTTCTCGGATGACACCAACTGGGCAAAGAGCCGTTCATATGCTGGGGACCCAGGGAGCTTTCCCTAGTCTACACCAGAACAGCACTCTGAGGGAGAGGAGCTGCTGACGTTTGGTAGCAAAATCTCCTATTCTGAAGAGAAACATTTCGCTGTGAGCGGGTTCCATCAGCCTTGCCATCTTTTCTCAGCTGGCTAGGATGGAGGGCAGGCAGTCAGTTGGCAGACTCACCTGAGGCCCTGCTTGCCAGACTGTCACACAGACCTCCCGCCTGCTTCAGCCCAAAGGGACGGCTTATGGTAAGGTACAAACCCTGTGTTGGAAAGTTCCTGCCTAACCCTCGCACCAGCACAAGCATATTGGTCATTGGTCAAAGACTCTCCCCACAAGTTTAACATGTTTGCTCCCATCTAGCCTCCGAAGCCGAGTTTACCTAGCTAGGAATCTCACTTCAGGAAAGGTACTCAGGCTGCTGGTGACTGCACGTTGTTTCACCAGGCAGCCCAAATCGAGTACACCCACTTGCATTTTCCAGGGGGCAGAGCAAATGGTGTCAACTTACAGGCCTCCAGCCTGGGAGGGGCAACGTACACTTTGTGAATGGGAAAGAAGCCCATGCCTTCAGTGTGAAAGGCCGCTAGGCCTCTTTGCTTTGGCAGCCCAGGGATAGCGTCAGCTGTGAAATGCTTCCAAAGGAGCAGAGTCAGAGAACCTTGGAACCACAGAGCAGGTGCAGCCCAGAACACGGACTGCTCTTGGCCTGAGAACACCCACTGCCCAGCGCCTCTTTGGGGTACACACGTGTAGAGGGAGGGTGTTGAATTCTGCTGCGTCATAACTTCTCCGGGCCACGTAGTGTGAGGGCAAGGAGAGTGGCCCTCCACCTCATCCCAGTTTCATGTGTCAGTTGTCTAAGGCAAACTCCCTGCTTGAATCCCTCCGTGGGCTACGTAGCCTCCAGAGAAAGGTGGATGATTGGGACCCAGGGCTGGTATCTAGGTTAATGTTCTGTGCATCAACTTCGCAGCTGTTCTCTCTAAGCGGGTCCCAAAGGCTTTCTGGAAGAGTTTCCTTAGAGGGTCAGAAACAGGAAATTAACCGACAGGCCCACGGGGACGCCAGTTCTCTCCAGCAACAACGCTACCAGCCTCAGACACTTGGGTTCTCTTTGGTAAATGGAAGAACACTATGCTTGGAAGCTTCTTCCATCCAGTTTGAGAGTCGCACTTCCACTGCATCTTGGGATACCAAGTGTTGCCATGCCGTCACAATTTCCAATTCTTAGGCCTATGACGGCAGAGTGTCTGGCAGTTCTGAAAGAGAACTTAGGGATGCAGGCGTTTTGGCTCCTTCCACCGAGAAACCAGCTCCTCCAGCTCCTCTGTCGTTAGCTATTTCATGTTAGAATATCTCTAGGGGCCCTCTTTTCCTCCTCCACGAGGTAAGACACAAACGGAATTGCCCTAAAGGGAAGAAGCCTTCTGAGTCCGGCAGAGAGGCAGCCTCTCCCACTCAGCATTCCCCCAACGCTGAGCCCCGGGTATGGGACAGAGAGAGGGAGAAAGGCAGCCGTAACCCCGAGCTCTTCCACAATGTAGTATAGGCCTCACCCTCAAGCTCACGTCAATTTCATAGAGAAAACACCAGGCCTCGGTGTGCTTTCCTGTGGCAAGGAAACTTTGCTTTCATTCCTTAGGTGGCACGTTGGCTCAGGACTGCCCTACCCGAAGGACTCACGGTGTGCAGCCCTACTGGTTGAGATCAGCCCCTCTGGCTCTTTCTCGGATGACACCAACTGGGCAAAGAGCCGTTCATATGCTGGGGACCCAGGGAGCTTTCCCTAGTCTACACCAGAACAGCACTCTGAGGGAGAGGAGCTGCTGACGTTTGGTAGCAAAATCTCCTATTCTGAAGAGAAACATTTCGCTGTGAGCGGGTTCCATCAGCCTTGCCATCTTTTCTCAGCTGGCTAGGATGGAGGGCAGGCAGTCAGTTGGCAGACTCACCTGAGGCCCTGCTTGCCAGACTGTGACACAGACCTCCCGCCTGCTTCAGCCCAAAGGGACGGCTTATGGTAAGGTACAAACCCTGTGTTGGAAAGTTCCTGCCTAACCCTCGCACCAGCACAAGCATATTGGTCATTGGTCAAGACTCTCCCCACAAGTTTAACATGTTTGCTCCCATCTAGCCTCCGAAGCCGAGTTTACCTAGCTAGGAATCTCACTTCAGGAAAGGTACTCAGGCTGCTGGTGACTGCACGTTGTTTCACCAGGCAGCCCAAATCGAGTACACCCACTTGCATTTTCCAGGGGGCAGAGCAAATGGTGTCAACTTACAGGCCTCCAGCCTGGGAGGGGCAACGTACACTTTGTGAATGGGAAAGAAGCCCATGCCTTCAGTGTGAAAGGCCGCTAGGCCTCTTTGCTTTGGCAGCCCAGGGATAGCGTCAGCTGTGAAATGCTTCCAAAGGAGCAGAGTCAGAGAACCTTGGAACCACAGAGCAGGTGCAGCCCAGAACACGGACTGCTCTTGGCCTGAGAACACCCACTGCCCAGCGCCTCTTTGGGGTACACACGTGTAGAGGGAGGGTGTTGAATTCTGCTGCGTCATAACTTCTCCGGGCCACGTAGTGTGAGGGCAAGGAGAGTGGCCCTCCACCTCATCCCAGTTTCATGTGTCAGTTGTCTAAGGCAAACTCCCTGCTTGAATCCCTCCGTGGGCTACGTAGCCTCCAGAGAAAGGTGGATGATTGGGACCCAGGGCTGGTATCTAGGTTAATGTTCTGTGCATCAACTTCGCAGCTGTTCTCTCTAAGCGGGTCCCAAAGGCTTTCTGGAAGAGTTTCCTTAGAGGGTCAGAAACAGGAAATTAACCGACAGGCCCACGGGGACGCCAGTTCTCTCCAGCAACAACGCTACCAGCCTCAGACACTTGGGTTCTCTTTGGTAAATGGAAGAACACTATGCTCGGAAGCTTCTTCCATCCAGTTTGAGAGTCGCGCTTCCACTGCATCTTGGGATACCAAGTGTTGCCATGCCGTCACAATTTCCAATTCTTAGGCCTATGACGGCAGAGTGTCTGGCAGTTCTGAAAGAGAACTTAGGGATGCAGGCGTTTTGGCTCCTTCCACCGAGAAACCAGCTCCTCCAGCTCCTCTGTCGTTAGCTATTTCATGTTAGAATATCTCTAGGGGCCCTCTTTTCCTCCTCCACGAGGTAAGACACAAACGGAATTGCCCTAAAGGGAAGAAGCCTTCTGAGTCCGGCAGAGAGGCAGCCTCTCCCACTCAGCATTCCCCCAACGCTGAGCCCCGGGTATGGGACAGAGAGAGGGAGAAAGGCAGCCGTAACCCCGAGCTCTTCCACAATGTAGTATAGGCCTCACCCTCAATCTCACGTCAATTTCACAGAGAAAACACCAGGCCTCGGTGTGCTTTCCTGTGGCAAGGAAACTTTGCTTTCATTCCTTAGGTGGCACGTTGGCTCAGGACTGCCCTACCCGAAGGACTCACGGTGTGCAGCCCTATTGGTTGAGATCAGCCCCTCTGGCTCTTTCTCGGATGACACCAACTGGGCAAAGAGCCGTTCATATGCTGGGGACCCAGGGAGCTTTCCCTAGTCTACACCAGAACAGCACTCTGAGGGAGAGGAGCTGCTGACGTTTGGTAGCAAAATCTCCTATTCTGAAGAGAAACATTTCGTTGTAAGCGGGTTCCATCAGCCTTGCCATCTTTTCTCAGCTGGCTAGGATGGAGGGCAGGCAGTCAGTTGGCAGACTCACCTGAGGCCCTGCTTGCCAGACTGTGACACAGACCTCCCGCCTGCTTCAGCCCAAAGGGACGGCTTATGGTAAGGTAAAAACCCTGTGTTGGAAAGTTCCTGCCTAACCCTCGCACCAGCACAAGCATATTGGTCATTGGTCAAAGACTTTCCCCACAAGTTTAACATGTTTGCTCCCATCTAGCCTCCGAAGCCGAGTTTACCTAGCTAGGAATCTCACTTCAGGAAAGGTACTCAGGCTGCTGGTGACTGCACGTTGTTTCACCAGGCAGCCCAAATCGAGTACACCCACTTGCATTTTCCAGGGGGCAGAGCAAATGGTGTCAACTTACAGGCCTCCAGCCTGGGAGGGGCAACGTACACTTTGTGAATGGGAAAGAAGCCCATGCCTTCAGTGTGAAAGGCCGCTAGGCCTCTTTGCTTTGGCAGCCCAGGGATAGCGTCAGCTCTGAAATGCTTCCAAAGGAGCAGAGTCAGAGAACCTTGGAACCACAGAGCAGGTGCAGCCCAGAACACGGACTGCTCTTGGCCTGAGAACACCCACTGCCCAGCGCCTCTTTGGGGTACACACGTGTAGAGGGAGGGTGTTGAATTCTGCTGCGTCATAACTTCTCCGGGCCACGTAGTGTGAGGGCAAGGAGAGTGGCCCTCCACCTCATCCCAGTTTCATGTGTCAGTTGTCTAAGGCAAACTCCCTGCTTGAATCCCTCCGTGGGCTACGTAACCTCCAGAGAAAGGTGGATGATTGGGACCCAGGGCTGGTATCTAGGTTAATGTTCTGTGCATCAACTTCGCAGCTGTTCTCTCTAAGCGGGTCCCAAAGGCTTTCTGGAAGAGTTTCCTTAGAGGGTCAGAAACAGGAAATTAACCGACAGGCCCACGGGGACGCCAGTTCTCTCCAGCAACAACGCTACCAGCCTCAGACACTTGGGTTCTCTTTGGTAAATGGAAGAACACTATGCTCGGAAGCTTCTTCCATCCAGTTTGAGAGTCGCACTTCCACTGCATCTTGGGATACCAAGTGTTGCCATGCCGTCACAATATCCAATTCTTAGGCCTATGACGGCAGAGTGTCTGGCAGTTCTGAAAGAGAACTTAGGAATGCAGGCGTTTTGGCTCCTTCCACCGAGAAACCAGCTCCTCCAGCTCCTCTGTCGTTAGCTATTTCATGTTAGAATATCTCTAGGGGCCCTCTTTTCCTCCTCCACGAGGTAAGACACAAACGGAATTGCCCTAAAGGGAAGAAGCCTTCTGAGTCCGGCAGAGAGGCAGCCTCTCCCACTCAGCATTCCCCCAACGCTGAGCCCCGGGTATGGGACAGAGAGAGGGAGAAAGGCAGCCGTAACCCCGAGCTCTTCCACAATGTAGTATAGGCCTCACCCTCACGCTCACGTCAATTTCACAGAGAAAACACCAGGCCTCGGTGTGCTTTCCTGTGGCAAGGAAACTTTGCTTTCATTCCTTAGGTGGCACGTTGGCTCAGGACTGCCCTACCCGAAGGACTCACGGTGTGCAGCCCTACTGGTTGAGATCAGCCCCTCTGGCTCTTTCTCGGATGACACCAACTGGAAAAGAGCCGTTCATATGCTGGGGACCCAGGGAGCTTTCCCTAGTCTACACCAGAACAGCACTCTGAGGGAGAGGAGCTGCTGACGTTTGGTAGCAAAATCTCCTATTCTGAAGAGAAACATTTCGCTGTAAGCGGGTTCCATCAGCCTTGCCATCTTTTCTCAGCTGGCTAGGATGGAGGGCAGGCAGTCAGTTGGCAGACTCACCTGAGGCCCTGCTTGCCAGACTGTGACACAGACCTCCCGCCTGCTTCAGCCCAAAGGGACGGCTTATGGTAAGGTAAAAACCCTGTGTTGGAAAGTTCCTGCCTAACCCTCGCACCAGCACAAGCATATTGGTCATTGGTCAAAGACTTTCCCCACAAGTTTAACATGTTTGCTCCCATCTAGCCTCCGAAGCCGAGTTTACCTAGCTAGGAATCTCACTTCAGGAAAGGTACTCAGGCTGCTGGTGACTGCACGTTGTTTCACCAGGCAGCCCAAATCGAGTACACCCACTTGCATTTTCCAGGGGGCAGAGCAAATGGTGTCAACTTACAGGCCTCCAGCCTGGGAGGGGCAACGTACACTTTGTGAATGGGAAAGAAGCCCATGCCTTCAGTGTGAAAGGCCGCTAGGCCTCTTTGCTTTGGCAGCCCAGGGATAGCGTCAGCTGTGAAATGCTTCCAAAGGAGCAGAGTCAGAGAACCTTGGAACCACAGAGCAGGTGCAGCCCAGAACACGGACTACTCTTGGCCTGAGAACACCCACTGCCCAGCGCCTCTTTGGGGTACACACGTGTAGAGGGAGGGTGTTGAATTCTGCTGCGTCATAACTTCTCCGGGCCACGTAGTGTGAGGGCAAGGAGAGTGGCCCTCCACCTCATCCCAGTTTCATGTGTCAGTTGTCTAAGGCAAACTCCCTGCTTGAATCCCTCCGTGGGCTACGTAACCTCCAGAGAAAGGTGGATGATTGGGACCCAGGGCTGGTATCTAGGTTAATGTTCTGTGCATCAACTTCGCAGCTGTTCTCTCTAAGCGGGTCCCAAAGGCTTTCTGGAAGAGTTTCCTTAGAGGGTCAGAAACAGGAAATTAACCGACAGGCCCACGGGGACGCCAGTTCTCTCCAGCAACAACGCTACCAGCCTCAGACACTTGGGTTCTCTTTGGTAAATGGAAGAACACTATGCTCGGAAGCTTCTTCCATCCAGTTTGAGAGTCGCGCTTCCACTGCATCTTGGGATACCAAGTGTTGCCATGCCGTCACAATTTCCAATTCTTAGGCCTATGACGGCAGAGTGTCTGGCAGTTCTGAAAGAGAACTTAGGGATGCAGGCGTTTTGGCTCCTTCCACCGAGAAACCAGCTCCTCCAGCTCCTCTGTCGTTAGCTATTTCATGTTAGAATATCTCTAGGGGCCCTCTTTTCCTCCTCCACGAGGTAAGACACAAACGGAATTGCCCTAAAGGGAAGAAGCCTTCTGAGTCCGGCAGAGAGGCAGCCTCTCCCACTCAGCATTCCCCCAACGCTGAGCCCCGGGTATGGGACAGAGAGAGGGAGAAAGGCAGCCGTAACCCCGAGCTCTTCCACAATGTAGTATAGGCCTCACCCTCAATCTCACGTCAATTTCACAGAGAAAACACCAGGCCTCGGTGTGCTTTCCTGTGGCAAGGAAACTTTGCTTTCATTCCTTAGGTGGCACGTTGGCTCAGGACTGCCCTACCCGAAGGACTCACGGTGTGCAGCCCTACTGGTTGAGATCAGCCCCTCTGGCTCTTTCTCGGATGACACCAACTGGGCAAAGAGCCGTTCATATGCTGGGGACCCAGGGAGCTTTCCCTAGTCTACACCAGAACAGCACTCTGAGGGAGAGGAGCTGCTGACGTTTGGTAGCAAAATCTCCTATTCTGAAGAGAAACATTTCGCTGTGAGCGGGTTCCATCAGCCTTGCCATCTTTTCTCAGCTGGCTAGGATGGAGGGCAGGCAGTCAGTTGGCAGACTCACCTGAGGCCCTGCTTGCCAGACTGTCACACAGACCTCCCGCCTGCTTCAGCCCAAAGGGACGGCTTATGGTAAGGTACAAACCCTGTGTTGGAAAGTTCCTGCCTAACCCTCGCACCAGCACAAGCATATTGGTCATTGGTCAAAGACTCTCCCCACAAGTTTAACATGTTTGCTCCCATCTAGCCTCCGAAGCCGAGTTTACCTAGCTAGGAATCTCACTTCAGGAAAGGTACTCAGGCTGCTGGTGACTGCACGTTGTTTCACCAGGCAGCCCAAATCGAGTACACCCACTTGCATTTTCCAGGGGGCAGAGCAAATGGTGTCAACTTACAGGCCTCCAGCCTGGGAGGGGCAACGTACACTTTGTGAATGGGAAAGAAGCCCATGCCTTCAGTGTGAAAGGCCGCTAGGCCTCTTTGCTTTGGCAGCCCAGGGATAGCGTCAGCTGTGAAATGCTTCCAAAGGAGCAGAGTCAGAGAACCTTGGAACCACAGAGCAGGTGCAGCCCAGAACACGGACTGCTCTTGGCCTGAGAACACCCACTGCCCAGCGCCTCTTTGGGGTACACACGTGTAGAGGGAGGGTGTTGAATTCTGCTGCGTCATAACTTCTCCGGGCCACGTAGTGTGAGGGCAAGGAGAGTGGCCCTCCACCTCATCCCAGTTTCATGTGTCAGTTGTCTAAGGCAAACTCCCTGCTTGAATCCCTCCGTGGGCTACGTAGCCTCCAGAGAAAGGTGGATGATTGGGACCCAGGGCTGGTATCTAGGTTAATGTTCTGTGCATCAACTTCGCAGCTGTTCTCTCTAAGCGGGTCCCAAAGGCTTTCTGGAAGAGTTTCCTTAGAGGGTCAGAAACAGGAAATTAACCGACAGGCCCACGGGGACGCCAGTTCTCTCCAGCAACAACGCTACCAGCCTCAGACACTTGGGTTCTCTTTGGTAAATGGAAGAACACTATGCTCGGAAGCTTCTTCCATCCAGTTTGAGAGTCGCGCTTCCACTGCATCTTGGGATACCAAGTGTTGCCATGCCGTCACAATTTCCAATTCTTAGGCCTATGACGGCAGAGTGTCTGGCAGTTCTGAAAGAGAACTTAGGGATGCAGGCGTTTTGGCTCCTTCCACCGAGAAACCAGCTCCTCCAGCTCCTCTGTCGTTAGCTATTTCATGTTAGAATATCTCTAGGGGCCCTCTTTTCCTCCTCCACGAGGTAAGACACAAACGGAATTGCCCTAAAGGGAAGAAGCCTTCTGAGTCCGGCAGAGAGGCAGCCTCTCCCACTCAGCATTCCCCCAACGCTGAGCCCCGGGTATGGGACAGAGAGAGGGAGAAAGGCAGCCGTAACCCCGAGCTCTTCCACAATGTAGTATAGGCCTCACCCTCAATCTCACGTCAATTTCACAGAGAAAACACCAGGCCTCGGTGTGCTTTCCTGTGGCAAGGAAACTTTGCTTTCATTCCTTAGGTGGCACGTTGGCTCAGGACTGCCCTACCCGAAGGACTCACGGTGTGCAGCCCTATTGGTTGAGATCAGCCCCTCTGGCTCTTTCTCGGATGACACCAACTGGGCAAAGAGCCGTTCATATGCTGGGGACCCAGGGAGCTTTCCCTAGTCTACACCAGAACAGCACTCTGAGGGAGAGGAGCTGCTGACGTTTGGTAGCAAAATCTCCTATTCTGAAGAGAAACATTTCGCTGTAAGCGGGTTCCATCAGCCTTGCCATCTTTTCTCAGCTGGCTAGGATGGAGGGCAGGCAGTCAGTTGGCAGACTCACCTGAGGCCCTGCTTGCCAGACTGTGACACAGACCTCCCGCCTGCTTCAGCCCAAAGGGACGGCTTATGGTAAGGTAAAAACCCTGTGTTGGAAAGTTCCTGCCTAACCCTCGCACCAGCACAAGCATATTGGTCATTGGTCAAAGACTTTCCCCACAAGTTTAACATGTTTGCTCCCATCTAGCCTCCGAAGCCGAGTTTACCTAGCTAGGAATCTCACTTCAGGAAAGGTACTCAGGCTGCTGGTGACTGCACGTTGTTTCACCAGGCAGCCCAAATCGAGTACACCCACTTGCATTTTCCAGGGGGCAGAGCAAATGGTGTCAACTTACAGGCCTCCAGCCTGGGAGGGGCAACGTACACTTTGTGAATGGGAAAGAAGCCCATGCCTTCAGTGTGAAAGGCCGCTAGGCCTCTTTGCTTTGGCAGCCCAGGGATAGCGTCAGCTGTGAAATGCTTCCAAAGGAGCAGAGTCAGAGAACCTTGGAACCACAGAGCAGGTGCAGCCCAGAACACGGACTGCTCTTGGCCTGAGAACACCCACTGCCCAGCGCCTCTTTGGGGTACACACGTGTAGAGGGAGGGTGTTGAATTCTGCTGCGTCATAACTTCTCCGGGCCACGTAGTGTGAGGGCAAGGAGAGTGGCCCTCCACCTCATCCCAGTTTCATGTGTCAGTTGTCTAAGGCAAACTCCCTGCTTGAATCCCTC